>NC_083720.1:131127200-131727200 GCF_028564815.1 Eubalaena glacialis | reverse complement strand
ACTGCTTTTGCCTCCTTTAGATTTCCTAAGCACTAGTGTTTTAAGGAAGAGGTTAAAAAGAAAATCATAATCTGATTTTTTTATAATGTGTTTATTCTTTATCTTATCCTAGTGACTAAAATCTTCTCCATGGCTGGACCCCAAATAATATTCCTTTACGTGCTAAGTGGTATCTAGAGAGTGGGATAGGTTTAATAAATACCCTAATCCTAACGTGTACCCTAACCCTAACCCATACCCTAACCCTAACGCGTACCCTAAACCTAACCGAAACCCTAACCCTTACGCGTACCCTAACCCTAACCCAAACCCTAAGCCTAACACGTACGCTAATCCTAACCCGTACCCTAAACCAATCCCTAACCCTAAAACTAACCCTAACCCTAACCCTAACCCTAACCCTAACCCTAAACTACCCTTGACTGCTTTTGCCTCCATTAGATTTCCTTAGCACTAGTGTTTTAAGGAACAGGTTAAAAAGAAAATCCGAATGTGATTTTTTTATAATGTGTTTATTCTTTATCTTATCCTAGTGACTAAAATCTTCTCCATGGCTGGACCCCAAATAATATTCCTTTACGTGCTAAGTGGTATCTAGAGAGTGGGATAGGTTTAATAAATACCCTAATCCTAACGTGTACCCTAACCCTAACCCATACCCTAACCCTAACCCGTACCCTAACCCTAACCCAAACCCTAAGCCGTACCCTAACCCTAACCCTAACCCTAACCCCTACCCTACGCCGTACCCTCACCCGTACCCTATCCCATACCCTACGCCGTACCCTAACCTGTATCCTAAGCCGTACGCTAACCCTAACCAATACCCTACGCAGTACCCTCACCCGTACCCTAACCCGTACCCTAAGCCGTACCCTAACCCTAACCCTAACGCGAACCCATACCCTACAACGTACCCACACACTTACCCTAAACCGTACCCTAAGCCGTATCCTAACCCTAACCCTAACCCTAAACTATACCTTACGCCCTGCCCTCACTTGTACCCTAACCCGTACCTTAAGCCGTACCCTAACCCTAACCCTAACCCTAGCCCTACCCCTAACCCATACCCTAATCTGTACCCTCACACGTACCGTAACGCGTACCCTAAGCCGTACCCTAACCCTAACCCTAAACCTAACCCTAACCCTAACCCATACCCTACGCCGTATCCTCACCCGTACCCTAACCCGTAACCTAAGCCGTGTCCTAACCCTAACCCTAACCCTAACCCATACCCTACGACGTACCCTAACCCGTACCCTAAACCGTACCCTAAGCCGTACCCTAACCCTAACCCTAACCCTAACCCTAACCCTAACCCTTATCCTAAACTACCCTTGACTGCTTTTGCCTCCATTAGATTTCCTAAGCACTAGTGTTTTAAGGAACAGGTTAAAAAAAATCCTAATGTGATTTTTTTATAATGTGTTTATTCTTTATCTTATCCTAGTGACTAAAATCTTCTCCATGGCTGGACCCCAAATAATATTCCTTTATGTGCTAAGTGGTATCTAGAGAGTGGGGTAGGTTTAATAAATACCCTAATCCTAACGTGTACCCTAAACCATACCCTAGCCCTAACGCGTACCCTAACCCTAACACAAACCCTAACCCTAACACGTACGCTAATCCTAAACCATACCCTAAACCAATCCCTAACCCTAAAACTAACCCTAACCCAAACCCTAACGCTAACCCATACCCTACGCCGTACCCTCACCCGTACCCTAAGCCGTACCCTAAAACTAACCCTAACCCTAACCCATACCCTACAACGTACCCTCACACTTACCCTAAACCTTACCCTAAGCCCTACCCTAAACCTAACCCTAACCCTAAACTACACCTTACGCCCTACCCTCACTAGTAGCCTAACCCGTACCCTAAGTCGTACCCTAACCCTAACCCTAGCCCTAACCCTAACCCATACCCTACGCCGTACCCTCACACGTACCCTAACGCGTACCCTAAGCCGTACCCTAACCCTAACCCTAATCCTAACCCGTACGCTATGCCGTACCCTCACCCGTACCCTAAGCCGTATCCTAAGCCATACCCTAACCCTAACCAATACCCTACGCAGTACCCTCACCCGTACCATCAACCGTACCCGAAGCCGTACCCTAACCCTAACCCTAACCCTGACCCCTACCGTACGACGTAGCCTCACCCGTACCCTATCCCATACCCTAAGCCGTACCCTAACCCTAACCCTAACCCTAACCCATACCCTACAACGTACCCTCACACGTACCCTAAACCGTACCCTAAGCCGTACCCTAAATCTAACCCTAACCCTAAACTATACCTTACGCCCTACACTCACTCGTACCCTAACCCGTACCCTAAGCCATACCCTAACCCTAACCCTAACCCTAGCCCTACCCCTAACCCATACCCTACGCCGTACCCTCACACGTACCCTAACGCGTACCCTAAGCCGTACCCTAACCCTAACCTAACCCTAGCACTAACCCTAACCCATACCCTACGCCGTACCCTAACCTGTATCCTAAGCCGTACCCTAACCCTAACCAATACCCTACGCAGTACCCTCACCCGTACCCTAATCCGTACCCTAAGCCGTACCCTAACCCTAACCTTAACCCTAACCCTAACCCTAACCCCTACCGTACGCCGTACCCTCACCCGTACCCTATCCCATACCCTAAGCCGTACCCTAACCCTAACACTAACCCTAACCCTAACCCCAACCCTAAACTTCCCTTGACTGCTTTTGCCTCCATTAGATTTCCTAAGCACTAGTGTTTTAAGGAACAGGATAAAAAGAAAATCCTAATGTGATTTTTTTATAATGTGTTTATTCTTTATCTTATCCTAGTGACAAAAATCTTCTCCATGGCTGGACCCCAAATAATATTCCTTTACGTGCTAAGTGGTATCTAGAGAGTGGGATAGGTTTAATAAATACCCTAACCCTAACGCGTACCCTAACCCTAACCCAAACCCTAACCCTAACACGTACGCTAATCCTAACCCGTACCCTAAACCAATCCCTAACCCTAACCCTAACGCTAACCCATACCCTACGCCGTACACTCACCCGTACCCTAACCCGTACCCTAAGCCGTACCCTAACCCTAACCCTAACCCTAACCTATACACTACGCCGTTCCCGCACCCGGACCCTAACCCGTACCCTAAGCCATACCCTAACCCTAACCCTATCCCTATCCCTAAACCTAACCCATACCCTACGCCGTACCCTAAACCGTACCCTAACGCGTACCCTAAGCCGTACCCTAACCCTAACCTAACCCTAGCACTAACCCTAACCCATACCCTACGCCGTACCCTCACCCGTACCCTAAACCGTACCCTAAGCCGTACCCTAACCCTAACCCTAACCCTAACCCATACCCTACAACGTATCCTCACACTTACCCTAAACCGTACCCTAAGTCGTACCTTAACCCTAACCGTAACCGTAAACTATACCTTACACCCTACCCTCACTCGTACCCTAAACCGTACCCTAACCCATATCCTAACCCTAACCCTATCCCTAGCCCTAACCCTATCCCATAACCTACGCGGTACTCTCACACTTACCCTAACGCGTACCCTAAGCCGTACCCTAACCCTAACCCATACCCTACGCCGTAACCGCACACGTATCCCAACCCGTACTTAAGCCGTACCCTAACCATAACCCTAACCCTAACCCATACGCTATGCCTTACCCTCACCCGTACCCTAACCCATACCCTAAGCCGTACCCTAACCCTAACCCTAACCCTAACCCTAACCCATACCCTACAACGTACCCTCACACTTACCCTAAACCGTACCCTAAGCCGTACCCTAAACCTAACCCTAACCCTAACACATACACTACACCGTACCCTAACCCATACCCTAACCCTTATCCTAAGCCGTAACCTAACCCTAACCAATACCCTATGCAGTACCCTCACCCATACCCTCACCCGTACCCTAACCCGTATCCTAAGCCGTACACTAACCCTAACCTTAACCCTAACCCCTACCCTATGCCGTACTCTCACCCGTACCCTAACCCGTACCCTAAGCTGTACCCTAACCCTAACCCTAACCGTAACCCTAACCCATACCCTACGCCGTACCCTAACCCATACCCTAAACCGTACCCTAAGCCGTACACTAAATCTAACCCTAACCCTAAACTATACCTTACGCCCTACCCTCACTCGTACCCTAACCCGTGCCCTAAGCCGTACCCTAAGCCTAACCCTAACCCTAGCCCTACCCCTAACCCATACCCTACGCCGTACCCTCACACGTACCCTAACGCGTACCCTAAGCCGTACCATAACCCTAACCCTAACCCTAACCCATACGCTATGCCGTACCCTAACCCGTATCCTAAGCCGTACCCTAACCCTAACCCTAACCCTAACCCCTACCGTATGCCGTACTCTCACCCGTACCCTATCCCATACCCTAATCCGTACCCTAACCCTAACAGTAACCCTAACCCTAACCCCAACCCTAAACTACCCTTGACTGCTTTTGCCTCCATTAGATTTCCTAAGCACTAGTGTATTAAGGAACAGGATAAAAAGAAAATCTTAATGTGATTTTTTTATAATGTGTTTATTCTTTATCTTATCCTAGTGACTAAAATCTTCTCCATGGCTGGACCCCAAATAATATTCCTTTACGTGCTAAGTGGTATCTAGAGAGTGGGACAGGTTTAATAAATACCCTAATCCTAACGTGTACCCTAACCCTAACCCATACCCTAACCCTAACGCGTACCCTAACCCTAACCCAAACACTAACCCTAAAACGTACGCTAATCCTAACCCGTACCCTAAACCAAACCCTAACCCTAACCCTAACGCTAACCCATACCCTACGCCGTAACCTCACCCGTACCCTAACGCGTACTCTAAGCCGTACCCTAACCCTAACCCATACCCTACGCCGTAACCGCACACGTATCCCAACCCGTACCCTAAGCCGTACCCTAACCCTAACCCTAACCCATACGCTATTCCGTACCCTCACCCGTACCCTAACCCGTACCCTAAGCCGTACCCTAACCCTAACCCTAACCCTAACCCTAACCCATACCCTACAACGTACCCTCACACTTACCCTAAACCGTACCCTAAGCCGTACCCTAAACCTAACCCTAACCGTAACACATACACTACGCCGTACCCTAACCCGTACCCTAACCCTTATCCTAAGCCGTACCCTAACCCTAACCAATACCCTACGCAGTACCCTCACCCATACCCTCACCCGTACCCTAAGCCATACCCTAAACCTAACCTAACCCTAACCCTAACCCATACGCTATGCCGTACCATCACCCGTACCCTAACCCGTACCCTAAGCCGTACCCTAACCCTAACCCTAACCCTAACCGTAAACCATACCCTACAACGTACCCTCACACTTACCCTAAACCGTACCCTAAGCCGTACCCTAAACCTAACCCTAACACTAACACATACACTACGCCATACCCTAACCCGTACCCTAACCCTTATCCTAAGCCGTAACCTAACCCTAACCAATACCCTACGCAGTACCCTCACCCATACCCTCACCCGTACCCTAACCCTAACCCTAACCCTAACCCTAACCCATACGCTATGCCGTACCCTCACCCGTACCCTAACCCGTATCCTAAGCCGTACCCTAACCCTAACCTTAACCCTAACCCCTACCCTATGCCGTACCCTCACCCGTACCCTAAGCTGTACCCTAATCCTAACCCTAACCGTAACCCTAACCCATAACCTACGCCGTACCCTAACCCATACCCTAAACTGTATCCTAAGCCGTACCCTAACCCTAACCAATACCCTAGGCAGTACCCTCACCCGTACCCTAAACCGTACCCTAAGCCGTACCCTAACCCTAACCCTAACCCTAGCCCTAACCCTAACCCATACCCTACGCCGTACCCTAACCTGTATCCTAGGCCGTACCCTAACCCTAACCAATACCCTACGCAGTACCCTCACACTTACCCTAAACCGTACACTAAGTCGTACCCTAAATCTAACCCTAACCCTAAACTATACCTTACGCCCTACCCTCACTCGTACCCTAACCCGTGACCTAAGCCGTACCCTAAGCCTAACCCTAACCCTAGCCCTACCCCTAACCCATACCCTACGCCGTACCCTCACACGTACCCTAACGCGTACCCTAAGGCGTACCATAACCCTAACCCTAACCCTAACCCATACGCTATGCCGTACCCTCACCCGTACCCTAACCCGTATCCTAAGCCGTACCCTAACCCTAACCCTAACCTATACCCTACGCCGTACCCTCTCCCGTACCCTAACCCGTACTCTAAGCCGTACCCTAACCCTAACCCTAACCCATACCCTACGCGGTACCCTAACCCGTACCCTAATCCGTATCCTAAGCCGTACCCTAACCCTAAACAATACCCTACGCAGTACCCTCACTCGTACCCTCAATCGTACCCTAAGCCATACCCTAACCCTAACCCTAACCCTAACCCTAACCCCTACCGTACGCCGTACTCTCACCCGTACCCTATCCCATACCCTAATCCGTACCCTAACCCTAACACTAACCCTAACCCTAAACCCAACCCTAAACTACCCTTGACTGCTTTTGCCTCCATTAGATTTCCTAAGCACTAGTGTATTAAGGAACAGGATAAAAAGAAAATCTTAATGTGATTTTTTTATAATGTGTTTATTCTTTATCTTATCCTAGTGACTAAAATCTTCTCCATGGCTGGACCCCAAATAATATTCCTTTACGTGCTAAGTGGTATCTAGAGAGTGGGATAGGTTTAATAAATACCCTAATCCTAACGTGTACCCTAACCCTAACCCTAACCCTCACACTTACCCTAAACCGTACCCTAAGCCGTACCCTAAACCTAACCCTAACCGTAACACATACACTACGCCGTACCCTAACCCGTACCCTAAACCTTATCCTAAGCCGTACCCTAACCCTAACCAATACCCTACGCAGTACCCTCACCCATACCCTCACCCGTACCCTAAGCCATACCCTAAACCTAACCCTAACCATAACCCTAACCCATACGCTATGCCGTACCCTCACCCGTACCCTAACCAGTATCCTAAGCTGTACCCTAACCCTAACCTTAACCCGAACCCCTACCCTATGCCGTACCCTCACCCATACCCTAACCCGTACCCTAAGCTGTACCCTAACCCTAACCCTAACCGTAACCCCAATCCATAGCCTACGCCGTACCCTAACCCATACCCTAACCCGTATCCTACGCCGTACCCTAACCCTAACCAATACCCTACGTAGTACCCTCACCCGTACCCTAAACCGTACCCTAAGCCATACACTAACCCTAACCCTAACCCTAACCCTAACCCTAACCCATACGCTATGCCGTACACTCACCCGTACCCTAACCCGTATCCTAAGCCGTACCTCAACCCTAACATTAATCCTAACCCCTAGCCTATGCTGTACTCTCACCCGTACCCCAACCCGTACCCTAAGCAGTACCCTAACCCTAACCCTAACCGTAACCCTAACCCATAGCCTACGCCGTACCCTAACCCATACCCTAACCCGTATCCTAAGCCGTACCCTAACCCTAACCAATACCCTACACAGTACACTCACCCGTACCCCCACCCGTACCCTAACCCATACCCTACGCCGTACCCTAACCTGTATCCTAAGCCGTACCCTAACCCTAAACAATACCCTACGCAGTACCCTCACCTGTACCCTAAACCGTACCCTAAGCCGTACACTAAACCTAACCCTAACCCGAAGCCATACCCTACAACGTACCCTCACACTTACACTAAACCGTACCCTAAGCCGTGCCCTAAATCTAACCCTAACCCTAAACTGTACCTTACGCCGTACCCTAATCCATACCCTAAGCCATACCCTAACCCTAACCCTAACCCTAGCCCTACCCCTAACCCATACCCTACGCCGTACCCTCACACGTACCCTAACGCGTACCCTAAGCCGTACCCTAACCCTAACCCTAACCCTAGCACTAACCCTAACCCATACCCTACGCCATACCCTAACCTGTATCCTAAGCCGTACCCTAACCCTAACCAATACCCTACGCAGTACCCTCACCCGTACCCTCAATCGTACCCTACTCCGTACCCTAACCCTAACCCTAACCCTAACCCTAACCCTAAACCGTACCCTAAGCCGTACCCTAAACCTAACCCAACCCTAACACATACACTACGCCGTACCCTAACCCGTACCCTAACCCTTATCCTAAGCCGTAACCTAATCCTAACCAATACCCTACGCAGTACCCTCACCCATACCCTCACCCGTACCCTAAGCCGTACCCTAACCCTAACCCGTACCCTAACCCGTATCCTAAGCAGTACCCTAACCCTAACCTTAACCCTACCCCTACCCTATGCCGTACCCTCACCAGTACCCTAACCCGTACCCTAAGCTGTACCCTAACCCTAACCCTAACCGTAACCCTAACCCATACACTACGCCGTACCCTAACCCATACCCTAAACTGTATCCTAAGCCGTACCCTAACCCTAACCAATACCCTACGCAGTACCCTCACCCGTACCCTAAGCCGTACCCTAACCCTAACCCTAACCCTAACCCTAGCCCTAACCCTAACCCATACCCTAAGCCGTACCCTAACCTGTATCCTAAGCCGTATCCTAACCCTAAGCAATACCCTACGCAGTACCCTCACCCGTACCCTCAATCGTACCCTAAGCCGTACCCTAACCCTAACCCTAACCCTAACCCTAACCCTAACCCCTACCGTACGCCGTACCCTCACCCGTACCCTAACCCGTACCGTAAGCCGTACCCTAACCCTATCCCTAGCCCTAGCCCTACTCCTATCCCATAACCTACGCCGTACCCTCACCCGTACCCTAAGCCTTATCCTAAGCCGTACCCTAACCCTAACCAATACCCTACGCAGTACGCTCACCCATACCCTCACCCGTACCCTAAGCCGTACCCTAACCCTAACCCTATCCCTAACCCTAACCCTAACCTTAACCCATACACTATGCCGTACCCTCACCCGTACCCTAAACCGTATCCTAAGCCGTACCCTAACCCTAATCCTAACCCTAACCTATACCCTACGCCGTACCCTCACCCGTACCCTAAACCGTACCCTAAGCCGTACCCTAACCCTAACCCTAACCCTAACACATACCCTACGCCGTACCCTAACCCGTACCCTAACCCGTATCCTAAGCCGTACCCTAACCCTAACCAATAACCTATGCAGTACCCTCACCCATACCCTCACCTGTACCCTAAGCCGTACCCTAACCCTAACCCTAACCCTAATCCCTACCCTACGCCGTACCCTCACCCGTACCCTATCCCATACCCTACGCCGTACCCTAACCTGTATCCTAAGCCGTACCCTAACCCTAACACTAACCGTAACCCTAACCCTAACCCTAAACTACCCTTGACTGCTTTTGCCTCCATTAGGTTTCCTAAGCACTAGTGTTTTAAGGAACAGGTTAAAAAGAAAATCCTAATGTCATTTTTTTATAATGTGTTTATTCTTTATCTTATCCTAGTGACTAAAATCTTCTCCATGCCTGGACCCCAAATAATATTCCTTTACGTGCTAAGTGGTATCTAGAGAGTGGGATAGGTTTAATAAATACCGTAATCCTAACGTGTACCCTAACCCTAACCCATACCCTAACCCTAACCCGTACCCTAACCCTAACCCAAACCCTAACCCTAACACGTATGCTAATCCTAACCCGTACCCTAAACCAATCCCTAACCCTAAAACTAACCCTAACCCTAACCCTAACCCTAACCCATACCCTACAACGTATCCCCACACTTACCCTAACGCGTACCCTAAGCCGTAACCTAACCCTAACCCTAACCCGAAACTATACCTTACGCCCTACCCTCACTCGTACCCTAACCCATACCCTAAGCTGTACCCTAACCTTAACCCTAACCGTAGCCCTAACCCTATCCCATACCCTACGCAGTACTCTCAAACGTACCCTAAGGCGTACCCTAAGCCGTACCCTAACCCTAACCCTAACCTGAACCCATACCCTACAACGTACCCTCACACTTACCCTAAACCGTACCCCAATTGTACCCTAACCCTAACCCTAACCCTAAACTATACCTTACGCGCTACCCTCACTCGTACACTAACCCGTACCCTAAGCCGTATCCTAACCCTAACCCTAGCTCTAACCCTTACCCATACCTTACGCCGTACCCTCACACGTACCCTAACGCGTACCCTAAGCCGTACCCTAAACCTAACCCTAACCCATACCCTACACCGTAACCGCACATGTATCCTAACCCGTACCCTAAGCCGTACCCTAACCCTAACCCTAACCCTCACCCGTACCCTAACCCGTATCCTAAGCCGTACCCTAACCCTAACACTAACCCTAAACTATACCGTACGCCGTACACTCACCCGTACCCTAACCCGTACGCTAACCCGTAACCTAATCCTAACCCTAACCCTAAGCAAAACCCTACACCGTACTCTCACCCGTACCCTAAGCCGTACCCTAAGCCGTACCCTATCCGTAACCCTAAACCTAACCCTAAATCATAGCCTACGTCGTACCGTAACCCATACCCTAACCCGTACCCTAAGCCGTGCCCTAACCTTAACCCTAACCCTAACCCTAACCCATACCCTACGCCGTACCCTAACCCGTACCCTAACCCTAACCCTAACCCATACGCTACGCTGTACCCTCACCCGTACCCTAAACCGTATCCTAAGCCGTACCCTAACCCTAACCCTAACCTATACCCTACGCCGTACCCTCACCCGTACCCTAACCCGTACCCTAAGCCGTACCCTAAGCCGTAACCTAACCCTAACCCTAACCCTAAACTATACCTTACGCCCTACCCTCACTCGTACCCTAACCCGTACTGTAAGCCGTACCGTAACCCTATCCCTAACCCTAGCCCTACCCCTATCCCATAACCTACGCTGTACCCTCACCCATGCCCTAACCCTTATCCTAAGCCGTACCCTAACCCTAACCAATACCCTACGCAGTACGCTCACACATACCCTCACCCGTACCCTAAGCCGTACCCTAACCCTAACGCTAACCCTAACCCTAACCCTAACCCTAACTCATACCCTAACCCTAACGCGTACCCTAACCCTAACCCAAACCCTAAACCTAACACGTATGCTAATCCTAATCCGTACCCTAAACCAATCCCTAACCCTAAAACTAACCCTAACCCTAACCCTAACCCTAACCCATACCCTACAATGTATCCCAACACTTACCCTAACCCGTACCCTAAGCCGTAACCTAACCCTAACCCTAACCCGAAACTATACCTTACGCCCTACCCTCACTCGTACCCTAACCCATACCCTAAGCTGTACCCTAACCTTAACCCTAACCCTAGCCCTAACCCTATCCCATACCCTACGCGGTACTCTCAAACGTACCCTAACGCGTACCCTAAGCCGTACCCTAACCCTAACCCTAACCCTAACCCTAACCCTAACCCCTACCCTACGCCGTACCCTAACCCGTACCCTAACCCTTATCCTAAGCCGTACCCTAACCCTAACAAATACCCTACGCAGTACGCTCACCCATACCCTCACCCGTACTCTAAGCCGTACCCTAACCCTAACCCTAACACTAACACTAACCCTAACACATACGCTATGCCGTACCCTCACCCGTACCCTAAACCGTATCCTAAGCCGTACCCTAACCCTAACCCTAACCCTAACCCTAACCCTAACCCCTACCCTACGCCGTACCCTCACCCGTACCCTATCCCATACCCTAATCCGTACCCTAACCCTAACACTAACCCTAACCCTAACCCCAACCCTAAACTACCCTTGACTGCTTTTGCCTCCATTAGATTTCCTAAGCACTAGTGTATTAAGGAACAGGATAAAAAGAAAATCTTAATGTGATTTTTTTATAATGTGTTTATTCTTTATCTTATCCTAGTGACTAAAATCTTCTCCATGGCTGGACCCCAAATAATATTCCTTTACGTGCTAAGTGGTATCTAGAGAGTGGGATAGGTTTAATAAATACCCTAATCCTAACGTGTACCCTAACCCTAACCCTAACCCTAACCCTCACACTTACCCTAAACCGTACCCTAAGCCGTACCCTAAACCTAACCCTAACCGTAACACATACACTACGCCGTACCCTAACCCATACCCTAACCCGTATCCTATGCCGTACCCTAACCCTAACCAATACCCTACGTAGTACCCTCACCCGTACCCTAAACCGTACCCTAAGCCGTACCCTAACCCTAACCCTAACCCGAACCCATACCCTACAACTTACCCTCACACTTACCCTAAACCATACCCTAATCTGTACCCTAAATCTAACCCTAACCCTAAACTATACCTTACGCCCTACCCTCACTCGTACCCTAACCCGTACCCTAATCCATACCCTAACCCTAACCCTAACCCTAGCCCTACCCCTAACCCATACCCTACGCCGTACCCTCACACGTACCCTAAAGCGTACCCTAAGCCGTACCCTAACCCTAACACTAACCCTAACCCTAACCCCAACCCTAAACTACCCTTGACTGCTTTTGCCTCCATTAGATTTCCTAAGCACTAGTGTTTTAAGGAACAGGATAAAAAGAAAATCCTAATGTGATTTTTTTATAATGTGTTTATTCTTTAACTTATCCTAGTGACTAAAATCTTCTCCATGGCTGGACCCCAAATAATATTCCTCTAAGTGCTAAGTGGTATCTAGAGAGTGGGATAGGTTTAATAAATACCCTAATCCTAACGTGTACCCTAACCCTAACCCATACCCTAACCCATACGCTATGCCGTACCATCACCCGTACCCTAACCCGTACCCTAAGCCGTACCCTAACCCTAACCCATACCCTACGCCGTAACCGCACACGTATCCCAACCCGTACCCTAAGCCGTACCCTAACCCTAACCCTAACCCTAACCCATACGCTATGCCGTACCATCACCCGTACCCTAACCCGTACCCTAAGCCGTACCCTAACCCTAACCCTAACCCTAACCCTAAACCATACCCTACAACGTACCCTCACGCTTACCCTAAACCGTACCCTAAGCCGTACCCTAAACCTAACCTTAACCCTAACACATACACTACGCCGTACCCTAACCCGTACCCTAACCCTTATCCTAAGCCGTAACCTAACCCTAACCAATACCCTACGCAGTACCCTCACCCATACCCTCAGCCGTACCCTGAGCCGTACCCTAACCCTAACCCTAACACTAACCCTAACCCTAACCCATACGCTATGCCGTACCCTCACCCGTACCCTAACCCGTATCCTAAGCCGTACCCTAACCCTAACCTTAACCCTAACCCCTACCCTATGCCGTACCCTCACCCGTACCCTAACCCGTACCCTAAGCTGTACCCTAACCCTAACCCTAACCGTAACCCTAACCCATACCCTACGCCGTACCCTAACCCATACCCTAAACTGTATCCTAAGCCGTACCCTAACCCTAACCAATACCCTACGCAGTACCCTCACCCGTACCCTAACCCGTACCCTAAGCCGTACCCTAACCCTAACCCTAACCCGAACCCATACCCTACAACTTACCCTCACACTTACCCTAAACCGTACCCTAAGCTGTACCCTAAATCTAACCCTAACCCTAAACTATACCTTATGCCCTACCCTCACTCGTACCCTAACCCGTATCCTAAGCCATACCCTAACCCTAACCCTAGCCCTACCCCTTACCCATACCCTACGCCGTACCCTCACACGTACCCTAACGCGTACCCTAAGCCGTACCCTAACCCTAACCCTAACCCTAGCCCTAACACTAACCCATACCCTACGCCGTACCCTAACCTGTATCCTGAGCCGAACCCTAACCCTAACCAATACCCTACGCAGTACCCTCACCCGTACCCTAACCCGTACCCTAAGCCGTACCCTAACCCTAACCCTAACCCTAACCCATACGCTATGCCGTACCCTCACCCGTACCCTAACCCATATCCTAAGCCGTACCCTAACCCTAACCAATATCCTACGCAGTACCCTCACTTGTACCCTAAACCGTACCCTAAGCCGTACACTAAACCTAACCCTAACCCGAAACCATAACCTACAACGTACCCTCACACTTACACTAAACCGTACTCTAAGCCGTACCCTAAATCTAACCCTAACCCTAAACTATACCTTACGCCCTACCCTCACTCGTACCCTAATCCATACCCTAAGCCATACCCTAACCCTAACCCTAACCCTAGATCTACCCCTAACCCATACCCTACGCCGTACCCTCACACGAACCCTAACGCGTACCCTAACCCTAATCCTAACCCTAGCACTAACCCTAACCCATACCCTAAGCCGTACCCTAACCTGTATCCTAAGCCGTATCCTAACCCTAACCAATACCCTACGCAGTACCCTCACCCGCACCCTCAATCGTACCCTAAGCCGTACCCTAACCCTAACCCTAACCCTAACCCTAACCCTAACCCCTACCGTACGCCGTACCCTCACCCATACCCTATCCCATACCCTAAGCCATACCCTAACCCTAACACTAACCCTAACCCTAACCCCAACCCTTAACTACCCTTGACTGCTTTTGCCTCCATTAGATTTCCTAAGCACTAGTGTTTTAAGGAACAGGATAAAAAGAAAATCCTAATGTGATTTTTTTATAATGTGTTTATTCTTTATCTTATCCTAGTGACAAAAATCTTCTCCATGGCTGGACCCCAAATAATATTCCTTTACGTGCTAAGTGGTATCTAGAGAGTGGGATAGGTTTAATAAATACCCTAACCCTAACGCGTACCCTAACCCTAACCCAAACCCTAACCCTAACACGTACGCTAATCCTAACGCGTACCCTAAACCAATCCCTAACCCTAACCCTAACACTAACCCATACCCTACGCCGTACCCTCACCCGTACCCTAAACCGTACCCTAAGCCGTACCCTAACCCTAACCCTAACCCTAACCCATACCCTACAACGTATCCTCACACTTACCCTAAACCGTACCCTAAGCTGTACCTTAACCCTAACCCTAACCGTAAACTATACCTTACACCCTACCCTCACTCGTACCCTAAACCGTACCCTAACCCGTACCCTAACCCTAACCCTAACCCTAGCCCTAACCCTATCCCATAACCTACGCGGTACTCTCACACGTACCCTAACGCGTACCCTAAGCCGTACCCTAACCCTAACCCTAACCCTAACCTATACACTATGCCTTACCCTCTACCGTACCCTAACCCGTACCCTAAGCCGTACCCTAACCCTAACCCTAACCCTAACCCTAACCCATACCCTACAACGTACCCTCACACTTACCCTAAACCGTACCGTAAGCCGTACCCTAAACCTAACCCTAACCCTAACACATACACTATGCCGTACGCTAACCCGTACCCTAACCCTTATCCTAAGCCGTAACCTAACCCTAACCAATACCCTACGCAGTACCCTCACCCATACCCTCACCCGTACCCTAAGCCATACCCTAACCCTAAAACTAACCCTAACCCTAAGCCAAACCCATACGCTATACCGTACCCTCACCCGTACCCTAACCCGTATCCTAAGCCGTACCCTAATCCTAACCCCTACCCTATGCCGTACTCTCACCCGTACCCTAATCCGTACCCTAAGCTGTACCCTAACCCTAACCCTAACCGTAACCCTAACCCATACCCTACGCCGTACCCTAACCCATACCCTAAACCGTATCCTAAGCCGTACCCTAACCCTAACCCTAACCCGAACACATACCCTATAACGTACCCTCACACTTACCCTAAACCGTACCCTAAGCCGTACACTAAATCTAACCCTAACCCTAAACTACACCTTACGCCCTACCTTCACTCGTACCCTAACCCGTACCCTAAGACATACCCTAATCCTAACACTAACCCTAGCCCTACCCCTAACCCATACCCTACGCCGTACCCTCACACGTACCCTAACGCGTACCCTAAGCCGTACCCTAACCCTAACCCTAACCCATACGCTATGCCGTACCCTCACCCGTACCCTAACCCGTATCCTAAGCCGTACCCTAACCCTAACCCTAACCCTAACCTATACCCTACGCCGTACCCTCACCCGTACCCTAACCCGTACCCTAAGCCGTACCCTAACCCTAACCCTAACCCTAACCCTAACCCATACACTACGCGGTACCCTAACCCGTACCCTAATCCGTATCATAATCCGTACCCTAACACTAACCAATACCCTACGCAGTACCCTCACCCGTACCCTCAATCGTACCCTAAGCCATACCCTAACCCTAACCCTAACCCTAACCCTAACCCCTACCGTACGCCGTACCCTCACCCGTACCCTATCCCATACCCTAAGCCGTACCCTAACACTAACACTAACCCTAACCCTAACCCCAACCCTAAACTACCCTTGACTGCTTTTGCCTCCATTAGATTTCCTAAGCACTAGTGTTTTAAGGAACAGGATAAAAAGAAAATCGTAATGTGATTTTTTTATAATGTGTTTATTCTTTATCTTATCCTAGTGACTAAAATCTTCTCCATGGCTGGACCCCAAATAATATTCCTTTACATGCTAAGTGGTATCTAGAGAGTGGGATAGGTTTAATAAATACCCTAATCCTAACGTGTACCCTAACCCTAACCCACACCCTAACCCTAACGCGTACCCTAACCCTAACCCAAACCCTAACCCTAACACGTATGCTAATCCTAACCTGTACCCTAAACCAATCCCTAACCCTAAAACTAACCCTAACCCTAACCCTAACCCATACCCTACGCCTTACCCTACACCGTACCCTAACCCGTACCCTAAGCCGTACCCTAACCCTAACCCTAAGCCTAACCCATACGCTACGCCGTACCCTCACCCGTACCCTAACCCGTATCCTAAGCCGTACCCTAACCCTAACCTATACCCTACGCCGTACCCTCACCCGTACCCTAACCCGTACCCTAAGCCGTACCCTAACCCTAACACTAACCCTAACCCTAACCCATACCCTACGCCGTACCCTAACCCGTACCCTAACCCGTATCCTAAGCCGTACCCTAACCCTAACCAATACCCTACGCAGTACCCTCACCCGTACCCTAAGCCGTACCGTAACCCTGATCCTAACCCTAACCCTAACCCTAACCCTAACACTAACACATACGCTAATCCTAACCCGTACCCTAAACCAATCCCTAACCCTAAAACTAACCCTAACCCTAACCCTAACCCTAACCCTAACCCATACCCTACAACGTACCCTCACACTTACCCTACACCGTACCCTAAGCCGTACCCTATCCCTAACCCTAACCCTAAACTATACCTTACGCCCTACCCTCATTCGTACCCTAACCCGTACCCTAACCCTTATCCTAAGCCGTACCATAACCCTAACCCTAAACCTAACCTATACCCTATGCCGTACCCTCACCCGTACCCTAACCCGTACCCTAAGCCATACCCTAAACCTAACCCTAACCCTAACCCATACCCTAACCCTAACGCGTACCCTAACCCTAACCCAAACCCTAAGCCTAACTCGTACGCTATTCCTAACCCGTACCCTAAACCAATCCCAAACCTTAAAACTAACCCTAACCCTAACCCTAACCCATACCCTACAACGTACCCTCACCCGTACCCTAACCCGTACCCTAAGCCGTACCCTAACCATAACCCTAACCCTAAACTATACCTTACGCCGTACCCTCACTCGTACCCTAACCCGTACTGTAAGCCGTACCCTAACCCTATCCCTAACCCTAGCCCTACTCCTATCCCATAACCTACGCCGTACCCTCACCCGTACCCTAAGCCTTATCCTAAGCCGTACCCTAACCCTAACCAATAACCTACGCAGTACGCTCACCCATACCCTCACCCGTACCCTAAGCCGTACCCTAACCCTAACCCTATCCCTAACCTAACCCTAACCCTAACCCATACGCTATGCCGTACCCTCACCCGTACCCTCACCCGTACCCTAAGCCGTACCCTAAGCCGAACCCTAACCCTAACCCTAACCCTAACCCTAACCCTAACCCCTACACTATGCCGTACCCTAACCCGTACCCTAACCCTTATCCTAAGCCGTACCCTAACCCTAACCAATACCGTACGCAGTACGCTCACCCATACCCTCACCCGTACCCTAAGCCGTACCCTAACCCTAACCCTAACCCTAACCCTAACCCTAACACATACGCTATGCCGTACCCTCACCCGTACCATAAACCGTATCCTAAGCCGTACCCTAACCCTAACCCTAACCCCTACCCTACGCCGTACCCTCACCCCTACCCTATCCCATACCCTAAGCCGTACCCTAACCCTAACACTAACCCTAACCCTAACCCTAACCCTAAACTACCCTTGACTGCTTTTGCCTCCATTAGATTTCCTAAGCACTAGTGTTTTAAGGAACAAGTTAACAAGAAAATCCTAATGTGATTTTTTTATAATGTGTTTATTCTTTACCTTATCCTAGTGACGAAAATCTTCTCCATGGCTGGACCCCAAATAATATTCCTTTACGTGCTAAGTGGTATCTAGAGAGTGGGATAGGTTTAATAAATACCCTAATCCTAACGTGTACACTTACCCTAACCCATACCCTAACCCTAACGCGTACCCTAACCCTAACCCAAACCCTAACCGTAACACGTACGCTAATCCTGACCCGTACCCTAAACCAATCCCTAACCCTAAACTTAACCCTCACCCATACGCTATACCGTACCCTCACCCGTACCCTAACCCGTATCCTAAGCCGTACCCTAACCCTAACCCATACCCTACGCCGTAACCGCACACGTATCCCAACCCGTACCCTAAGCCGTACCCTAACCCTAACCCTAACCCTAACCCATACGCTATGCCGTACCCTCACACGTACCCTAACGCGTACCCTAAGCCGTAACTTAAACCTAACCCTAACCCTAACCCGTACGCTACGCCGTACCCTCACCCGTATCCTAACCCGTATCCTAAGCCGTACCCTAACCCTAACCCTAACCCTATCCGATACCCTACGCCGTACCCTCACCCGCACCCTAAGCCGTACCCTAACCCTAACCCTAACCCTAACCCTAACCCTAACCCCTACCCTACGCCGTACCCTCACCCGTACCCTATCCCATACCCTTAGCCGTAACCTAACCCTAACCCTAACCCTAACCCTAAACTACCCTTGACTGCTTTGTCTCCATTAGATTTCCTAAGCACTAGTGTTTTAAGGAACAGGATAAAAAGAAAATCGTAATGTGATTTTTTTATAATGTGTTTATTCTTTATCTTATCCTAGTGACTAAAATCTTCTCCATGGCTGGACCCCAAATAATATTCGTTTACGTGCTAAGTGGTATCTAGAGAGTGGGATAGGTTTAATAAATACCCTAACCCTAACGCGTACCCTAACCCTAACCCAAACCCTAACCCTAAAACGTACGCTAATCCTAACCCGTACCCTAAACCAATCCCTAACCTTAAAACTAACCCTAACCCTAACCCTAACCCATATCCTACGCCGTACCCTCACCCATACCCTAATCCGTACCCTAACCCTAACCCTAACCCTAACCCATACCCTACAACGTACCCTCACTCTTACCCTACACCGTACCCTAACCCGTACCCTAACCCTTATCCTAAGCCGTACCATAACCCTAACCCTAAACCTAACCTATACCCTATGCCGTACCCTCACCCGTACCCTAACCCGTACCCTATGCCATACCCTAACCCTAACCCTAACCCTAACCCTAACCCATACCCTACGCTGTACCCTAACCCGTACCCTAAACCGTATACTAAGCCGTACCCTAACCCTAACCAATACCCTACGCAGTACCCTCACCCGTACCCTAAACCGTACCCTAAGCCGTACGCTAACACTAACCCTAACCCTAACCCTAACCCTTACCCTAAACTACCCTTTACTGCTTTTGCCTCCTTTAGATTTCCTAAGCACTAGTGTTTTAAGGAAGAGGTTAAAAAGAAAATCATAATCTGATTTTTTTATAATGTGTTTATTCTTTATCTTATCCTAGTGACTAAAATCTTCTCCATGGCTGGACCCCAAATAATATTCCTTTACGTGCTAAGTGGTATCTAGAGAGTGGGATAGGTTTAATAAATACCCTAATCCTAACGTGTACCCTAACCCTAACCCATACCCTAACCCTAACGCGTACCCTAAACCTAACCGAAACCCTAACCCTTACGCGTACCCTAACCCTAACCCAAACCCTAAGCCTAACACGTACGCTAATCCTAACCCGTACCCTAAACCAATCCCTAACCCTAAAACTAACCCTAACCCTAACCCTAACCCTAAACTACCCTTGACTGCTTTTGCCTCCATTAGATTTCCTTAGCACTAGTGTTTTAAGGAACAGGTTAAAAAGAAAATCCGAATGTGATTTTTTTATAATGTGTTTATTCTTTATCTTATCCTAGTGACTAAAATCTTCTCCATGGCTGGACCCCAAATAATATTCCTTTACGTGCTAAGTGGTATCTAGAGAGTGGGATAGGTTTAATAAATACCCTAATCCTAACGTGTACCCTAACCCTAACCCATACCCTAACCCTAACCCGTACCCTAACCCTAACCCAAACCCTAAGCCGTACCCTAACCCTAACCCTAACCCTAACCCCTACCCTACGTCGTACCCTCACCCGTACCCTATCCCATACCCTACGCCGTACCCTAACCTGTATCCTAAGCCGTACGCTAACCCTAACCAATACCCTACGCAGTACCCTCACCCGTACCCTAACCCGTACCCTAAGCCGTACCCTAACCCTAACCCTAACGCGAACCCATACCCTACAACGTACCCACACACTTACCCTAAACCGTACCCTAAGCCGTATCCTAACCCTAACCCTAACCCTAAACTATACCTTACGCCCTGCCCTCACTTGTACCCTAACCCGTACCATAAGCCGTACCCTAACCCTAACCCTAACCCTAGCCCTACCCCTAACCCATACCCTAATCTGTACCCTCACACGTACCGTAACGCGTACCCTAAGCCGTACCCTAACCCTAACCCTAAACCTAACCCTAACCCTAACCCATACCCTACGCCGTATCCTCACCCGTACCCTAACCCGTAACCTAAGCCGTGTCCTAACCCTAACCCTAACCCTAACCCATACCCTACGACGTACCCTAACCCGTACCCTAAACCGTACCCTAAGCCGTACCCTAACCCTAACCCTAACCCTAACCCTAACCCTAACCCTTATCCTAAACTACCCTTGACTGCTTTTGCCTCCATTAGATTTCCTAAGCACTAGTGTTTTAAGGAACAGGTTAAAAAAAATCCTAATGTGATTTTTTTATAATGTGTTTATTCTTTATCTTATCCTAGTGACTAAAATCTTCTCCATGGCTGGACCCCAAATAATATTCCTTTATGTGCTAAGTGGTATCTAGAGAGTGGGGTAGGTTTAATAAATACCCTAATCCTAACGTGTACCCTAAACCATACCCTAGCCCTAACGCGTACCCTAACCCTAACACAAACCCTAACCCTAACACGTACGCTAATCCTAAACCATACCCTAAACCAATCCCTAACCCTAAAACTAACCCTAACCCAAACCCTAACGCTAACCCATACCCTACGCCGTACCCTCACCCGTACCCTAAGCCGTACCCTAAAACTAACCCTAACCCTAACCCATACCCTACAACGTACCCTCACACTTACCCTAAACCTTACCCTAAGCCCTACCCTAAACCTAACCCTAACCCTAAACTACACCTTACGCCCTACCCTCACTAGTAGCCTAACCCGTACCCTAAGTCGTACCCTAACCCTAACCCTAGCCCTAACCCTAACCCATACCCTACGCCGTACCCTCACACGTACCCTAACGCGTACCCTAAGCCGTACCCTAACCCTAACCCTAATCCTAACCCGTACGCTATGCCGTACCCTCACCCGTACCCTAAGCCGTATCCTAAGCCATACCCTAACCCTAACCAATACCCTACGCAGTACCCTCACCCGTACCATCAACCGTACCAGAAGCCGTACCCTAACCCTAACCCTAACCCTGACCCCTACCGTACGACGTAGCCTCACCCGTACCCTATCCCATACCCTAAGCCGTACCCTAACCCTAACCCTAACCCTAACCCATACCCTACAACGTACCCTCACACTTACCCTAAACAGTCCCCTAAGCCGTACCCTAAACCTAACCCTAACCCTAACACATACACTACGCCGTACCCTAACCCATACCCTAACCCTTATCCTAAGCCGTAACCTAACCCTAACCAATACCCTACGCAGTACCCTCACCCATACCCTCACCCGTACCCTAAGCCGTACCCTAACCCTAACCCTAACCCTAACCCTAACCCATACGCTATGCCGTACCCTCACCCGTACCCTAACCCGTATCCTAAGCCGTACCCTAGCCCTAAACTTAACCCTAACCCCTACCCTATGCCGTACCCTCACCCGTACCCTAACTCGTACCCTAAGCTGTACCCTAACCCTAACCCTAACCGTAACCCTAACCCATACCCTACGCCGTACCCTAACCCATACCCTAAACTGTATCCTAAGCCGTACCCTAACCCTAACCAATACCCTACGCAGTACCCTCACCCATACCGTAAACCGTACCCTAAGCCGTACCCTAAGTCTAACCCTAACCCGAACCCATACCCTACAACGTACCCTCACACGTACCCTAAACCGTACCCTAAGCCGTACCCTAAATCTAACCCTAACCCTAAACTATACCTTACGCCCTACACTCACTCGTACCCTAACCCGTACCCTAAGCCATACCCTAACCCTAACCCTAACCCTAGCCCTACCCCTAACCCATACCCTACGCCGTACCCTCACACGTACCCTAACGCGTACCCTAAGCCGTACCCTAACCCTAACCTAACCCTAGCACTAACCCTAACCCATACCCTACGCCGTACCCTAACCTGTATCCTAAGCCGTACCCTAACCCTAACCAATACCCTACGCAGTACCCTCACCCGTACCCTAATCCGTACCCTAAGCCGTACCCTAACCCTAACCTTAACCCTAACCCTAACCCTAACCCCTACCGTACGCCGTACCCTCACCCGTACCCTATCCCATACCCTAAGCCGTACCCTAACCCTAACACTAACCCTAACCCTAACCCCAACCCTAAACTTCCCTTGACTGCTTTTGCCTCCATTAGATTTCCTAAGCACTAGTGTTTTAAGGAACAGGATAAAAAGAAAATCCTAATGTGATTTTTTTATAATGTGTTTATTCTTTATCTTATCCTAGTGACAAAAATCTTCTCCATGGCTGGACCCCAAATAATATTCCTTTACGTGCTAAGTGGTATCTAGAGAGTGGGATAGGTTTAATAAATACCCTAACCCTAACGCGTACCCTAACCCTAACCCAAACCCTAACCCTAACACGTACGCTAATCCTAACCCGTACCCTAAACCAATCCCTAACCCTAACCCTAACGCTAACCCATACCCTACGCCGTACACTCACCCGTACCCTAACCCGTACCCTAAGCCGTACCCTAACCCTAACCCTAACCCTAACCTATACACTACGCCGTTCCCGCACCCGGACCCTAACCCGTACCCTAAGCCATACCCTAACCCTAACCCTATCCCTATCCCTAAACCTAACCCATACCCTACGCCGTACCCTAAACCGTACCCTAACGCGTACCCTAAGCCGTACCCTAACCCTAACCTAACCCTAGCACTAACCCTAACCCATACCCTACGCCGTACCCTCACCCGTACCCTAAACCGTACCCTAAGCCGTACCCTAACCCTAACCCTAACCCTAACCCATACCCTACAACGTATCCTCACACTTACCCTAAACCGTACCCTAAGTCGTACCTTAACCCTAACCGTAACCGTAAACTATACCTTACATCCTACCCTCACTCGTACCCTAAACCGTACCCTAACCCGTATCCTAACCCTAACCCTATCCCTAGCCCTAACCCTATCCCATAACCTACGCGGTACTCTCACACGTACCCTAACGCGTACCCTAAGCCGTACCCTAACCCTAACCCATACCCTACGCCGTAACCGCACACGTATCCCAACCCGTACTTAAGCCGTACCCTAACCATAACCCTAACCCTAACCCATACGCTATGCCTTACCCTCACCCGTACCCTAACCCATACCCTAAGCCGTACCCTAACCCTAACCCTAACCCTAACCCTAACCCATACCCTACAACGTACCCTCACACTTACCCTAAACCGTACCCTAAGCCGTACCCTAAACCTAACCCTAACCCTAACACATACACTACACCGTACCCTAAACCATACCCTAACCCTTATCCTAAGCCGTAACCTAACCCTAACCAATACCCTATGCAGTACCCTCACCCATACCCTCACCCTTACCCTAAGCCGTACCCTAACCCTAACCCTAACCCTAACCCTAACCCTAACCCATACGCTATGCCGTACCCTCACCCGTACCCTAACCCGTATCCTAAGCCGTACACTAACCCTAACCTTAACCCTAACCCCTACCCTATGCCGTACTCTCACCCGTACCCTAACCCGTACCCTAAGCTGTACCCTAACCCTAACCCTAACCGTAACCCTAACCCATACCCTACGCCGTACCCTAACCCATACCCTAAACCGTACCCTAAGCCGTACACTAAATCTAACCCTAACCCTAAACTATACCTTACGCCCTACCCTCACTCGTACCCTAACCCGTGCCCTAAGCCGTACCCTAAGCCTAACCCTAACCCTAGCCCTACCCCTAACCCATACCCTACGCCGTACCCTCACACTTACCCTAACGCGTACCCTAAGCCGTACCATAACCCTAACCCTAACCCTAACCCATACGCTATGCCGTACCCTAACCCGTATCCTAAGCCGTACCCTAACCCTAACCCTAACCCTAACCCCTACCGTATGCCGTACTCTCACCCGTACCCTATCCCATACCCTAATCCGTACCCTAACCCTAACAGTAACCCTAACCCTAACCCCAACCCTAAACTACCCTTGACTGCTTTTGCCTCCATTAGATTTCCTAAGCACTAGTGTTTTAAGGAACAGGATAAAAAGAAAATCTTAATGTGATTTTTTTATAATGTGTTTATTCTTTATCTTATACTAGTGACTAAAATCTTCTCCATGGCTGGACCCCAAATAATATTCCTTTACGTGCTAAGTGGTATCTAGAGAGTGGGACAGGTTTAATAAATACCCTAATCCTAACGTGTACCCTAACCCTAACCCATACCCTAACCCTAACGCGTACCCTAACCCTAACCCAAACACTAACCCTAAAACGTACGCTAATCCTAACCCGTACCCTAAACCAAACCCTAACCCTAACCCTAACGCTAACCCATACCCTACGCCGTAACCTCACCCGTACCCTAACGCGTACTCTAAGCCGTACCCTAACCCTAACCCATACCCTACGCCGTAACCGCACACGTATCCCAACCCGTACCATAAGCCGTACCCTAACCCTAACCCTAACCCATACGCTATGCCGTACCCTCACCCGTACCCTAACCCGTACCCTAAGCCGTACCCTAACCCTAACCCTAACCCTAACCCTAACCCATACCCTACAACGTACCCTCACACTTACCCTAAACCGTACCCTAAGCCGTACCCTAAACCTAACCCTAACCGTAACACATACACTACGCCGTACCCTAACCCGTACCCTAACCCTTATCCTAAGCCGTACCCTAACCCTAACCAATACCCTACGCAGTACCCTCACCCATACCCTCACCCGTACCCTAAGCCATACCCTAAACCTAACCTAACCCTAACCCTAACCCATACGCTATGCCGTACCCTCACCGGTACCCTAACCCGTATCCTAAGCCGTACCCTAACCCTAACTTTAACCCTAACCCCTACCCTATGCCGTACCCTCACCCATACCCTAACCCGTACCCTAAGCTGTACCCTAACCCTAACCCTAACCGTAACCCTAATCCATAGCCTACGCCGTACCCTAACCCATACCCTAACCCGTATCCTACGCCGTAACCTAACCCTAACCAATACCCTACGTAGTACCCTCACCCGTACCCTAAACCGTACCCTAAGCCGTACCCTAACCCTAACCCTAACCCATACCCTACGCCGTACCCTAACCTGTACCCTAACCCGTACCCTAACCCTAACCCTAACCCTAACCCTCACCCGTACCCTAACACATACCCTACGCCGTACCCTAACCTGTATCCTACGCCGTACCCTAACCCTAACCAATACCCTATGTAGTACCCTCACCCGTACCCTAAACCGTACCCTAAGCCGTACCCTAACCCTAACCCTAACTCGAACCCATACCCTACAACGTACCCTCACACTTACCCTAAACCGTACCCTAAGCCGTACCCTAACCCTAGCCCTAACCCTATCCCATAACCTACGCGGTACTCTCACACGTACCCTAACGCGTACCCTAAGCCGTACCCTAACCCTAAACCTAACCCTAACCCTAACCCATACCCTACAACGTACCCTCACACTTACCCTAAACCGTACCCTAAGCCGTACCCTAAACCTAACCCTAACACTAACACATACACTACGCGGTACCCTAACCCGTACCCTAACCCTTATCCTATGCCGTAACCTAACCCTAACCAATACCCTACGCAGTACCCTCACCCGTACCCTAACCCATACCCTACGCCGTACCCTAAACTGTATCCTAAGCCGTACCCTAACCCTAACCAATACGCTACGCAGTACCCTCACCCGTACCCTAAACCGTACCCTAAGCCGTACCCTAACCCTAACCCTAACCCTAACCCATTACCCTACAACGTATCCTCACACTTACCCTAAACCGTACCCTAAGCCGTACCTTAACCCTAACCCTAACTGTAAACTATACCTTACGCCCTACCCTCACTCGTACCCTAACCCGTACCCTAACCCGTACCCTAACCCTAACCCTAACCCTAGCCCTAACCCTATCCCATAACCTACACGGTACTCTCACACGTACCCTAACGCGTACCCTAAGCCGTACCCTAACCCTAACCCATACCCTACGCCGTAACTGCACACATATCCCAACCCGTACCCTAAGCCGTACCCTAACCCTAACACTAAACCTAACCCATATGCTATCCCGTACCCTCACCCGTACCGTAACCCGTACCCTAAGCCGCACCCTAACCCTAACCCTAACCCATACCCTACAACGTACCGTCACACTTACCCTAAACCGTACCGTAAGCCCTACCCTAACCCTAACCCTAACCCTCACCCGTAACCTAACACATACCCTACGCCGTACCCTAACCTGTATCCTAAGCCGTACCCTAACCCTAACCAATACCCTACCCAGTACCCTCACCCGTACCCTAACCCGTACCCTAAGCCGTACCCTAACCCTAACCCTAACTCTAACCCTAACCCATACGCTATGCCGTACCCTCACCCGTACCCTAACCCGTATCCTAAGCCGTACCCTAACCCTAACCCTAACCCTAACCTATACCCTACGCCGTACCCTCACCCGTACCCTAACCCCTACCCTAAGCCGTACCCTAACCCTAACCCTAACCCTAACCCTAACACGTACGCTAATCCTAACCCGTACCCTAAACCAATCTCTAACCCTAACCCTAACGCTAACCCATACCTACGCTGTACCCTCACCCGTACCCTAAACCGTACCCTACCCCGTACCCTAAGCCGTACCTAACCCTAACCCTAACCCATACCCTACAACGTATCCACACACTTACCCTAAACCGTACCCTAAGCCGTACCTCAACCCTAACCCTAACCATAAACTATACCATACGCCCTACCCTCACTGTACCCTAAACCGTACCCTAACCCGTACCCTAACCCTAACCCTAACCCTAACCCTAACCCTATCCCATAACCTAGACGGTACTCTCACACGTACCCTAACGCGTACCCTAAGCCGTACCCTAACCCTAACCCATAGCCTATGCCGTAACCGCACACGTATCCCAACCTGTACCCTTAGCCGTACTCTAACCCTAACCCTAACCCTAACCCATACGCTATGTCGTACCCTCACCTGTACCCTAACCCGTACCCTAAGCCGTACCCTAACCCTAACCCTAACCCTAACCCTAACCGATACTCTACAACGTACCCTCACACTTACCCTAAACCGTACCCTAAGCCGTACCCTAACCCTAACCCTAACCGTAACCCTAACCCATACCCTACGCCGTACCCTAACCCATACACTAACGCGTATCCGAAGCCGTACCCTAACCCTAACCAATACCCTACACAGTACCCTCACCCGTACCCTCACCCATACCCTAACCCATACCCTATGCCGTACCCTAACCTGTATCCTAAGCCATACCCTAACCCTAACCAATACCCTACGCAGTACCCTCACCCGTACCCTAAACCGGACCCTAAGCCGTACACTAAACCTAACTCTAACCCGAAACCATACCCTACAACGTACCCTCACACTTACACTAAACCGTACCCTAAGCCGTACCCTAAATCTAACCCTAACCCTAAACTATACCTTACGCCCTACCCTCACTCGTACCCTAATCCATACCCTAAGCCATACCCTACCCCTAACCCTAACCCTAGCCCTACCCCTAACCCATACCCTACGCCGTACCCTCACACGTACCCTAAGCCATACCCTAACCCTAACCCTAACCCTAGCTCTAACCCTAACCCATACCCTACGCCGTACCCTAACCTGTATCCTAAGCCGTACCCTAACCCTAACCAATACAATACGCAGTACCCTCACCCGTACCCTAAGCCGTACCCTAACCCTAACCCTAACCCTAACCCTAATCCTAATACCTACCCTACGCCGTACCCTCACCCGTACCCTATTCCATACCCTAATCCGTACCCTAACCCTAACACTAACCCTAACCCTAACCCTAAACTACCCTTGACTGCTTTTGCCTCCATTAGATTTCCTAAGCACTAGTGTTTTAAGGAACAGGTTAAAAAGAAAATCTTAATGTGATTTTTTTATAATATGTTTATTCTTTATCTTATCCTAGTGACTAAAATCTTCTCCATGGCTGGACCCCAAATAATATTCCTTTATGTGCTAAGTGGTATCTAGAGAGTGGGATAGGTTTCATAAATACCCTAATCCTAACGTGTACCCTAACGATAACCCATACCCTAACCCTAACGCGTACCCTAACCCTAACCCAAACCCTAACCCTAACACGTACGCTAATCCTAAACCGTACCCTAAACCAATCCCTAACCCTAAAACTAACCCATACCCTAACCCTAACCCTCACCCGTACCCTCACCCGTACCCTAAACCGTACCCTAACCCAACCCTAACCCTAACCCTAACCCATACCCTACAACGTACCCTCACACTTACCCTAAACCGTACCCTAAGCCCTACCTTAACCCTAACCCTAACCGTAAACTATACCTTACACCCTACTCTCACTCGTACCCTAAACCGTACCCTAACCCGTACCCTAACCCTAATCCTATCCCTAGCCCTAACCCTATCCCATAACCTACGCGGTAGTCTCACACGTACCCTAACGCGTACCCTAAGCCGTACCCTAACCCTAACCCATACCCTACGCCGTAACCGCACACGTATCCCAACCCGTACCCTAAGCCGTACCCTAACCCTAACCCTAACCCTAACACATAAACTACACCGTACCCTAACCCGTACCCCAACCCTTATCCTAAGCCGTAACCTAACCCTAACCAATACCCTACGCAGTACCCTCACCCATACCCTCACCCGTACCCTAAGCCGTACCCTAACCCTAACCCTAACCCTAACCCTAACCCTAACCCATACGCTATGCCGTAACCTCACCCGTACCCTAACCCGTATCCTAAGCCGTACCCTAACCCTAACCTTAACCCTAACCCCTACCCTATGCCGTACTCTCACCCGTTCCCTAACCCGTACCCTAAGCTGTACCCTAACCCTATCCCTAACCGTAACCCTAACCCATACCCTACGCCGTACCCTAACCCATACCCTAAACCGTATCCTTATCCGTACCCTAACCCTAACCCTAACCCGAACACATACCCTACAACGTACCCTCACACTTACCCTAAACCGTACCCTAAACCGTACACTAAATCTAACCCTAACCCTAAACTATACCTTACGCCCTACCCTCACTCGTACCCTAACCCGTACCCTAAGACATACCCTAACCCTAGCCCTACCCCTAACCCATAACCTACGCCGTACCCTCACACGCACCCTAACGCGTACCCTAAGCCGTACCCTAACCCTAACCCTAACCCTAACCCATACGCTATGCCGTACCCTCACCCGTACCCTAACCCGTATCCTAAGCCGTACCCTAACCCTAACCCTAACCCTAACCTATATCCTACGCCGTACCCTCTCCCGTACCCTAACCCGTACCCTAAGCCGTACCCTAACCCTAACCCTAACCCTAACCCTAACGCATACCCTAAGCGGTACCCTAACCCGTACCCTAATCCGTATCCTAAGCCGTACCCTAACCCTAACCAATACCCTACGCAGTACCCTCACTCGTACCCTCAATCGTACCCTAAGCCGTACCCTAACCCTAACCCTAACCCTAACCCTAACCCCTACCGTACGCCGTACCCTCACCCGTACCCTATCCCATACCCTAAGCCGTACCCTAACCCTAACACTAACCCTAACCCTAACCCCAACCCTAAACTACCCTTGACTGCTTTTGCCTCCATTAGATTTCCTAAGCACTAGTGTATTAAAGAACAGGATAAAAAGAAAATCTTAATGTGATTTTTTTATAATGTGTTTATTCTTTATCTTATCCTAGTGACTAAAATTTTCTCCATGGCTGGACCCCAAATAATATTCCTTTACGTGCTAAGTGGTATCTAGAGAGTGGGGTAGGTTTAATAAATACCCTACTCTTAACCTGTACCCTAACCCTAACCCATACCCTAACCCTAACACGTACCCTAACCCTAACCCAAACCCTAACCCTAACACGTACGCTAATACTAACCCGTACCCTAAACCAAACCCTAACCCTAACCCTAACGCTAACCCATACCCTACGCCGTAACCTCACCCGTACCCTAACCCGTACCCTAAGCTGTACCCTAACCCTAACCCTAACCCTATCCCATAACCTACGCGGTACTCTCACACGTATCCTATCGCGTACCCTAAGCCGTACCCTAAACCTAACCCATACCCTACGCCGTAACCGCACACGTATCCCAACCCGTACCCTAACCCGTACCCTAAGCCGTACCCTAACCCTAACCCTAACCCTAACCCTAACCCATACCATACAACGTACCCTCACACTTACCCTAAACCGTACCCTAAGCCGTACGCTAAACCTAACCCTAACCCTAACACATACACTACGCCGTACCCTCACCCGTACCCTAACCCATACCCTACGCCGTACCCTAACCTGTATCCTAAGCCGTACCCTAACCCTAACCAATACCCTACGCAGTACCCTCACCCGTACCCTCAATCGTACCCTAAGCCATACCTTAACCCTAACCTAACCCTAACCCTAACCCTAACCCGTACCGTACGCCGTACCCTCACCCGTACCCTATCCCATACCCTAAGCCGTACCCTAACCTGTATCCTAAGCCATACCCTAACCCTAACCCATACCCTACAACGTATCCTCACACTTACCCTAAACCGTACCTTAAGTCGTTCCTTAACCCTAACCCTAACCGTAAACTATACCTTACACCCTACCCTCACTCGTACCCTAAACCGTACCCTAACCCATACCCTAACCCTAACCCTATCCCTAGCCCTAACCCTATCCCATAACCTACGCGGTACTCTCACACGTACCCTAACGCGTACCCTAAGCCGTACCCTAACCCTAACCCATACCCTACGCCGTAACCGCACACGTATCCCAACCCGTACCCTAAGCCGTACCCTAACCCTAACCCTAACCCTAACCCATACGCTATGCCTTACCCTCACCCGTACCCTAACCCATAACCTAAGCCGTACCCTAACCCTAACCCTAACCCTAACCCTAACCCTAAACTATACCTTACGCCCTACCCTCATTCATACCCTAACCCGTACCCTAACCCTTATCCTGAGCCGTACCCTAACCCTAACCCTAACCCTAACCCTAACCCATACGCTATGCCGTACCCTCCCCCGTACGCTAACCCGTATCCTAAGCCGTACCCTAACCCTAACCTTAACCCTAACCCCTACCCTATGCCGTACCCTCACCCGTACCCTAACCCGTACCCTAAGCTGTACCCTAACCCTAACCCTAACCGTAACCCTAACCCATACCCTACGCCGTACCCTAACCCATACCCTAAACTGTATCCTAAGCCGTACCCTAACCCTAACCAATACCCTACGCAGTACCCTCACCCGTACCCTAAACCGTACCCTAAGCCGTACCCTAACCCTAACCCTAACCCTAGCCCTAACCCTAACCCATACCCTACGCCGTACCCTAACCTGTATCCTAAGCCGTACCCTAACCCTAACCAATACCCTACGCAGTACCCTCACCCGTACACTAAACCGTACCCTAAGCCGTACCATAACCCTAACCCTAACCCGAACCCATACCCTACAACGTACCCTCACACTTACCCTAAACCGTACCCTAAGTCGTACCCTAAATCTAACCCTAACCCTAAACTATACCTTACGCTCTACCCTCACTCGTACCCTAACCCGTGCCCTAAGCCGTACCCTAAGCCTAACGCTAACCCTAGCCCTACCCCTAACCCATACCCTACGCCGTACCCTCACACGTACCCTAAGCCATACCCTAACCCTAACCCTAACCCTAACCCATACCCTACGCGGTACCCTAACCCGTACCCTAATCCGTATCCTAAGCCGTACCCTAACCCTAACCAATACCCTACGCAGTACCCTCACTCGTACCCTCAATCGTACCCTAAGCCGTACCCTAACCCTAACCCTAACCCTAACCCTAACCCCTACCGTACGCCGTACCCTCACCCGTACCCTATCCCATACCCTAAGCCGTACCCTAACCCTAACACTAACCCTAACCCTAACCCCAACCCTAAACTACTCTTGACTGCTTTTGCCTCCATTAGATTTCCTAAGCACTAGTGTATTAAGGAACAGGATAAAAAGAAAATCTTAATGTGATTTTTTTATAATGTGTTTATTCTTTATCTTATCCTAGTGACTAAAATCTTTTCCATGGCTGGACCCCAAATAATATTCCTTTACGTGCTAAGTGGTATCTAGAGAGTGGGATAGGTTTAATAAATACCCTAATCCTAACGTGTACCCTAACTCTAACCCATACCCTAACCCTAACGCGTATCCTAACCCTAACCCAAACACTAACCCTAACACGTACGCTAATCCTAACCCGTACCCTAAACCAAACCCTAACCCTAACCCTAACGCTAACCCATACCCTACGCCGTAACCTCACCCGTACTCTAACCCGTACCCTTAGCCGTACCCTAACCCTAACCCTAACCCTATCCCATAACCTACGCGGTACTCTCACACGTACCCTAACGCGTACCCTAAGCCGTACCCTAAACCTAACCCATACGCTACGCCGTAACCGCACACGTATCCCAACCCGTAACCTAAGCCGTACCCTAACCCTAACCCATATGCTATGCCGTACCCTCACCTGTACCCTAACCTGTACCCTAAGCCGTACCCTAACCCTAACCCTAAACCTAACCCTAACCCATACCCTAAAACGTACCCTCACACTTACCCTAAACCGTACCTTAAGCCGTACCCTAAACCTAACCCTAACCCTAACACATACACTACGCCGTACCCTAACCCGTACCCTAACCCTTATCCTAAGCCGTAACCTAACCCTAACCAATACCCTACGCAGTACCCTCACCCATACCCTCACCCGTACCCTAAGCCATACCCTACACCTAACCCTAACCCTAACCCTAACCCATACGCTATGCCGTACACTCACCCGTACCCTAACCCGTATCCTAAGCCGTACCCTAACCCTAACCTTAACCCTAACCCCTACCCTATGCCGTACCCTCACCCATACCCTAACCCGTACCCTAAGCTGTACCCTAACCCTAACCCTAACCGTAACCCTAATCCATACCCTATGCCGTACCCTAACCCATACCCTAACCCGTATCCTACGCCGTACCCTAACCCTAACCAATACCCTACGTAGTACCCTCACCCGTACCCTAAACCGTACCCTAAGCCGTACCCTAACCCTAACCCTAACCCGAACCCATACCCTACAACTTACCCTCACACTTACCCTAAACCGTACCCTAAGCTGTACCCTAAATCTAACCCTAACCCTAAACTATACCTTATGCCCTACCCTCACTCGTACCCTAACCCGTATCCTAAGCCATACCCTAACCCTAACCCTAACCCTAGCCCTACCCCTTACCCATACCCTACGCCGTACCCTCACACGTACCCTAACGCCTACCCTAAGCCGTACCCTAACCCTAACCCTAACCCATACCCTACAACGTATCCTCACACTTACCCTAAACCGTACCGTAAGCCGTACCTTAACCCTAAACCTAACCGTAAACTATAGCTTACACCCTACCCTCACTCGTACCCTAAACCGTACCCTAACCCGTACCCTAACCCTAACCCTAACCCTAGCCCTAACCCTATCCCATAACCTACGCGGTACTCTCACACGTACCCTAACGCGTACCCTAAGCCGTACACTAACCCTAACCCATACCCTACGCCGAAACCGCACACGTATCCCAACACGTACCCTAAGCCGTACCCTAACCCTAACCCTAACCCATACGCTATGCCGTACCCTCACCCGTACCCTAACCCGTACCCTAAGCCGTACCCTAACCCTAACCCTAACCCATACCCTACAACGTACCCTCACACTTACCCTAAACCGTACCCTAAGCCGTACCCTAAACCTAACCCTAACCCTAACACATACACTACGCCGTACCCTCACCCGTACCCTAACCCGTACCCTAAGCCGTACCCTAACCGTAACCCTAACCCTAACCCTAACCCATACGCTATGCCGTACCCTCACAGGTACCCTAACCCGTATCCTAAACCGTACCCCAACCCTAACCTTAACCCTAACCCCTACCCTATGCTGTACTCTCACCCTTACCCCAACCCGTACCCTAAGCTGTACCCTAACCCTAACCCTAACCGTAACCCTAACCCATACCCTATGCCGTACCCTAACCCATACCCTAACCCGTATCCTAAGCCGTACCCTAACCCTAACCAATACCCTACACAGTACCCTCACCCGTACCCTCACCCGTACCCTAACCCATACCCTACGCCGTACCCTAACCTGTATCCTAAGCCGTACCCTAACCCTAAACCTAACCCGAACCCATACCCTACAACGTACCCTCACACTTACCCTAAACCGTACCCTAAGCCGTACCCTAAATCTAACCCTAACCCTAAACTATACCTTACGCCCTACCCTCACTCGTACCCTAATCCATACCCTAAGCCATACCCTAACCCTAACACTAACCCTAGACCTACCCCTAAACCATACCCTACGCCGTACCCTCACACGTACCCTAACGCGTACCCTAAGCCGTACCCTAACCCTAACCCTAACCCTAGCACTAACCCTAACCCATACCCTACGCCGTACCCTAACCTGTATCCTAAGCCGTACCCTAACCCTAACCAATACCCGACGCAGTACCCTCACCCGTACCCTCAATCGTATCCTAACCCGTACCCTAACCCTTATCCTAAGCCGTACCCTAACCCTAACCAATACCCTACGCAGTACCCTCACCCATACCCTCACCCGTACCCTAAGCCATACCCTAAACGTAACCCTAACCCTAACCCTAACCCATACGCTAAGCCGTACCCTCACCCGTACCCTAACCCGTATCCTAAGCCGTACCCTAACCCTAACCTTAACCCGAACCCCTACCCTATGCCGTACCCTCACCCATACCCTAACTCGTACACTAAGCCGTACCCTAACCCTAACCCTAACCCGAACCCATACCCTACAACTTACCCTCACACTTACCCTAAACCATACCCTAAGCTGTACCCTAAATCTAACCCTAACCCTAAACTATACCTTACGCCCTACCCTCACTCGTACCCTAACCCGTACCCTAAGCCATACCCTAACCCTAACCCTAACCCTAGCCCTACCCCTAACCCATAACCTACGCCGTACCCTCACACGTACCCTAACGCGTACCCTAAGCCGTACCCTAACCTTAACCCTAACCGTAGCCCTAACCCTAACCCATACCCTACGCCGTACCCTAACCTGTATCCTAAGCCGTACCCTAACCCTAATCAATACCCTACGCAGTACCCTCACCCGTACCCTAACCCGTATCCTAAGCCGTACCTCAACCCTAACCTTAACCCTAACCCCTACCCTATGCTGTACTCTCACCCGTACCCCAACCCGTACCCTAAGCAGTACCCTAACCCTAACCCTAACCGTAACCCTAACCCATACCCTACGCCGTACCCTAACCCATACCCTAACCCGTATCCTAAGCCGTACCCTAACCCTAACCAATACCCTACACAGTACCCTCACCCGTACCCTCACCCGTACCCTAACCCATACCCTACGCCGTACCCTAACCTGTATCCTAAGCCGTACCCTAACCCTAACCAATACCCTACGCAGTAACCTCACCTGTACCCTAAACCGTACCCTAAGCCGTACACTAAACCTATCCCTAACCCGAAGCCATACCCTACAACGTACCCTCACACTTACACTAAACCGTACCCTAAGCCGTACCCTAAATCTAACCCTAACCCTAAACTGTACCTTACGCCCTACCCTCAATCGTACCCTAATCCATACCCTAAGCCATACCCTAACCCTAACCCTAACCCTAGCCCTACCCCTAACCCATACCCTACGCCGTACCCTCACACGTACCCTAACGCGTACCCTAAGCCGTACCCTAACCCTAACCCTAACCCTAGCACTAACCCTAACCCATACCCTACGCCGTACCCTAACCTGTATCCTAAGCCGTACCCTAACCCTAACCCTAACCCTAACCCTAACCCTAACCTAACCCTAACCCTAACCCTAACCCTAACCCTAACCCTAACCCTAACCCTAACCCCTACCGTACGCCGTACCCTCACCCGTACCCTATCCCATACCCTAAGCCGTACCCTAATCCTAACACTAACCCTAACCCTAACCCCAACCCTAAACTACCCTTGACTGCTTTTGCCTCCATTAGATTTCCTAAGCAATAGTGTTTTAAGGAACAGGATAAAAAGAAAATCCTAATGTGATTTTTTTATAATGTGTTTATTCTTTATCTTATCCTAGTGACAAAAATCTTCTCCATGGCTGGACCCCAAATAATATTCCTTTACGTGCTAAGTGGTGTCTAGAGAGTGGGATAGGTTTAATAAATACCCTAACCCTAACGCGTACCCTAACCCTAACCCAAACCCTAACCCTAACACGTACGCTAATCCTAACCCGTACCCTAAACCAATCCCTAACCCTAACCCTAACGCTAACCCATACCCTACGCCGTACCCTCACCCGTACCCTAAACTGTACCCTAAGCCGTACCCTTACCCTAACCCTAACCCTAACCCATACCCTACAACGTATCCTCACACTTACCCTAAACCGTACCCTAAGCCGTACCTTAACCCTAACCCTAACCGTAAACTATACCTTACACCCTACCCTCACTCGTACCCTAAACCGTACCCTAACCCGTACCCTAACCTTAACCCTAACCCTAGCCCTAACCCTATCCCATAACCTTCGCGGTACTCTCACACGTACCCTAACGCGTACCCTAAGCCGTACCCTAACCCTAACCCATACCCTACGCCGTAACCGCACACGTATCCCAACCCGTACCCTAAGCCGTACCCTAACCCTAACCCTAACCCTAACCCATACGCTATGCCTTACCCTCACCCGTACACTAAACCATACCCTAAGCCGTACCCTAACCCTAACCCTAACCCTAACCCTAACCCATACCCTACAACGTACCCTCACACTTACCCTAAACCGTACCCTAAGCCGTACCCTAAACCTAACCCAACCCTAACACATACACTACGCCGTACCCTAACCCGTACCCTAACCCTTATTCTAAGCCGTAACCTAACCCTAACCAATACCCTACGCAGTACCCTCACCCATACCCTCACCCATACCCTAAGCCGTACCCTAACCCTAACCCTAACCCTAACCCTAACCCTAACACATACGCTATGCCGTACCCTCACCCGTACCCTAACCCGTATCCTAAGCCGTACCCTAACCCTAACCTTAACCCTAACCCCTACCCTATGCCGTACTCTCACCCGTACCCTAACCCGTACCCTAAGCTGTACCCTAACCCTAACCCTAACCGTAACCCTAACCCATACCCTACGCCGTACCCTAACCCTAACCCTAACCCGAACACATACCCTACAACGTACCCTCACACTTACCCTAAACCGTACCCTAAGCCGTACCCTAACCCTAACCCTAACCCTAGCCCTAACCCTAACCCATACCCTACCCCGTACCCTAACCTGTATCCTAAGCCGTACCCTAACCCTAACCCTAACCCTAACCCTAACCCCTACCGTACGCCGTACCCTCACCCGTACCCTATCCCATACCCTAAGCCGTACCCTAACCCTAACACTAACCCTAACCCTAACCCCAACCCTAAACTACCCTTGACTGCTTTTGCCTCCATTAGATTTCCTAAGCACTAGTGTTTTAAGGAACAGGATAAAAAGAAAATCTTAATGTGATTTTTTTATAATGTGTTTATTCTTTATCTTATCCTAGTGACTAAAATCTTCTCCATGGCTGGACCCCAAATAATATTCCTTTACGTGCTAAGTGGTATCTAGAGAGTGGGATAGGTTTAATAAATACCCTAATCCTAACGTGTACCCTAACCCTAACCCATACCCTAACCCTAACGCGTACCCTAACCCTAACCCAAAGCCTAACCCTAACACGTACGCTAATCCTAACCCGTACCCTAAACCAATCCCTAACCCTAAAACTAACCCTAACCCTAACCCTAACCGTAACCCTAAACTATACCTTACGCCCTACCCTCACTCATACCCTAACCCGTACCCTAAGCCGTACCCTAACCCTAACCCTAACCCTATCCCATAACCTACGTGGTACTCTCACACGTACCCTAACGCGTACCCTAAGCTGTACCCTAACCCTAACCCATACCCTACGCCGTAACCGCACACGTATCCCAACCCGTACCCTAAGCCGTACCCTAACCCTAACCCTAACCCTAACCCATACGCTATGCCGTACCATCACCCGTACCCTAACCCGTACCCTAAGCCGTACCCTAACCCTAACCCTAACCCTAACCTTAAACCATACCCTACAACGTACCCTCACGCTTACCCTAAACCGTACCCTAAGCCGTACCCTAAACCTAACCCTAACCCTAACACATACACTACGCCGTACCCTAACCCGTACCCTAACCCTTATCCTAAGCCGTAACCTAACCCTAACCAATACCCTACGCAGTACCCTCACCCATACCCTCACCCGTACCCTGAGCCGTACCCTAAACCTAACCCTAACCCTAACCCTAACCCTAACCCATACGCTATGCCGTACCCTCACCCGTACCCTAACCCGTATCCTAAGCCGTACCCTAACCCTAACCTTAACCCTAACCCCTACCCTATGCCGTACCCTCACCCGTACCCTAACCCGTACCCTAAGCTGTACCCTAACCCTAACCGTAACCCTAACCCATACCCTACGCCGTACCCTAACCCATACCCTAAACTGTATCCTAAGCCGTACCCTAACCCTAACCAATACCCTAAGCAGTACCCTCACCCGTACCCTAAACCGTACCCTAAGCCGTACCCTAACCCTAGCCCTAACCCTAACCCATACCCTACCCCGTACCCTAACCTGTATCCTAAGCCGTACCCTAACCCTAACCAATACCCTACGCAGTACCCTCACCCATACCCTCACCCGTACCCTAAGCCATACCCTAAACCTAACCGTAACCCATACGCTATGCCGTACCCTCACCCGTACCCTAACCCGTATCCTAAGCCGTACCCTAACCCTAACCTTAACCCTCACCCCTACCCTATGCCGTACCCTCACCCATACCCTAACCCGTACCCTAAGCTGTACCCTAACCCTAACCCTAACCGTAACCCTAATCCATAGCCTACGCCGTACCCTAACCCATACCCTAACCCGTATCCTACGCCGTACCCTAACCCTAACCAATACCCTACGTAGTACCCTCACCCGTACACTAAACCGTACCCTAAGCCGTACCCTAACCCTAACCCTAACCCGAACCCATACCCTACAACTTACCCTCACACTTACCCTAAACCGTACTCTAAGCCGTACCCTAAATCTAACCCTAACCCTAAACTAGACCTTACGCCCTACCCTCACTCGTACCCTAATCCATACCCTAAGCCATACCCTAAACCTAACCTTAACCCTAGACCTACCCCTAACCCATACCCTACGCCGTACCCTCACACGAACCCTAACGCGTACCCTAAGCCGTACCCTAACCCTAACCCTAACCCTAACCCTAACCCTAACCCTAACCCATACACTACGCGGTACCCTAACCCGTACCCTAATCCGTATCATAATCCGTACCCTAACCCTAACCAATACCCTACGCAGTACCCTCACCCGTACCCTCAATCGTACCCTAAGCCATACCCTAACCCTAACCCTAACCCTAACCCTAACCCCTCCCGTACGCCGTACCCTCACCCGTACCCTATCCCATACCCTAAGCCGTACCCTAACACTAACACTAACCCTAACCCTAACCCCAACCCTAAACTACCCTTGACTGCTTTTGCCTCCATTAGATTTCCTAAGCACTAGTGTTTTAAGGAACAGGTTAAAAAGAAAATCCTAATGTGATTTTTTTATAATGTGTTTATTCTTTATCTTATCCTAGTGACTAAAATCTTCTCCATGGCTGGACCCCAAATAATATTCCTTTACGTGCTAAGTGGTATCTAGAGAGTGGGATAGGTTTAATAAATACCCTAATCCTAACGTGTACCCTAACCCTAACCCATACCCTAACCCTAACGCGTACCCTAACCCTAACCCAAAGCCTAACCCTAACACGTACGCTAATCCTAACCCGTACCCTAAACCAATCCCTAACCCTAAAACTAACCCTAACCCTAAGCCTAACCCTAACCCTAAACTATAACTTACGCCCTACCCTCACTCATACCCTAACCCGTACCCTAACACTAACCCTAACCCTATCCCATAACCTACGTGGTAATCTCACACGTACCCTAACGCGTACCCTAAGCTGTACCCTAACCCTAACCCATACCCTACGCCGTAACCGCACACGTATCCCAACCCGTACCCTAAGCCGTATCCTAAACCTAACCCTAACCCCAACCCATACGCTATGCCGTATCATCACCCGTACCCTAACCCGTACCCTAAGCCGTACCCTAACCCTAACCCTAACCCTAACCCTAACCCATACCCTACAACGTACCATCACACTTACCCTAAACCGTACCCTAAGCCGTACCCTAACCCTAAACCTAACACTAAACTATACCTTTCGCCCTACCCACACTCGTACCCTAACCCGTACCCTAAGCCGTACCCTAACCCTAACCCTAACGCGAACCCATACCCTACAACGTACCCTCACACTTACCCTAAGCCGTGCCCTAACCCTAACCCTAACCCTAACCCTAACCCTAACCCATACCCTACGCCTTACCCTACACCGTACCCTAACCCGTACCCTAAGCCGTACCCTAACCCTAACCCTAAACCTAACCCTAACCCTAACCCTAAACTACCCTTGACTGCTTTTGCCTCCATTAGATTTCCTAAGCACTAGTGTTTTAAGGAACAGGTTAACAAGAAAATCCTAATGTGATTTTTTTATAATGTGTTTATTCTTTACCTTATCCTAGTGACGAAAATCTTCTCCATGGCTGGACCCCAAATCATATTCCTTTACGTGCTAAGTGGTATCTAGAGAGTGGGATAGGTTTAATAAATACCCTAATCCTAACGTGTACCCTAACCCTAACCCTAACCCTAACCCTAACCCTCACACTTACCCTAAACCGTACCCTAAGCCGTACCCTAAACCTAACCCTAACCGTAACACATACACTACGCCATACCCTAACCCGTACCCTAACCCTTATCCTAAGCCGTACCCTAACCCTAACCAATACCCTACGCAGTACCCTCACCCATACCCTCACCCGTACCCTAAGCCATACCCTAAACCTAACCCTAACCCTAACCCTAACCCATACGCTATGCCGTACCCTCACCCGTACCCTAACCCGTATCCTAAGCCGTACTCTAACCCTAACCTTAACCCGAACCCCTACCCTATGCCGTACCCTCACCCATACCCTAACCCGTACCCTAAGCTGTACCCTAACCCTAACACTAACCGTAACCCTAATCCATACCCTACGCCGTACCCTAACCCGTACCCTAACCCGTACCCTAAGCCGTACCCTAAACCTAACCCTAACCGTAACACATACACTACGCCATACCCTAACCCGTACCCTAACCCTTATCCTAAGCCGTACCCTAACCCTAACCAATACCCTACGCAGTACCCTCACCCATACCCTCACCCGTACCCTAAGCCATACCCTAAACCTAACCCTAACCCTAACCCTAACCCATACGCTATGCCGTACCCTCACCCGTACCCTAACCCGTATCCTAAGCCGTACTCTAACCCTAACCTTAACCCGAACCCCTACCCTATGCCGTACCCTCACCCATACCCTAACCCGTACCCTAAGCCGTACCCTAACCCTAACCCTAACCCTCACCCGTACCCTAACCCGTATCCTAAGCCGTACCCTAACCCTAACACTAACCCTAAACTATACCCTACGCCGTACACTCACCCGCACCCTAACCCGTACCCTAACCCGTAACCTAATCCTAACCCTAACCCTAAGCAATACCCTACACCGTACTCTCACCCGTACCCTAACCCGTACCCTAAGCCGTACCCTATCCGTAACCCTAAACCTAACCCTAAATCATAGCCTACGTCGTACCGTAACCCATACCCTAACCCGTACCCTAAGCCGTGCCCTAACCCTAACCCTAACCCTAACCCATACCCTACGCCGTACCCTAACCCGTACCCTAACTCTAACCCTAACCCATACGCTACGCCGTACCCTCACCTGTACACTAAACCGTATCCTAAGCCGTACCCTAACCCTAACCCTAACCCTAACCTATACCCTACGCCGTACCCTCACCCGTACCCTAACCCGTACCCTAAGCTGTACCCTAAGCCGTAACCTAATCCTAACCCTAACTCTAAACTATACCTTACGCCCTACCCTCACTCGTACCCTAACCCGTGCCGTAAGCCGTACCGTCACCCTATCCCTAACCCTAGCCCTACCCCTATCCCATAACCTACGCCGTACCCTCACCCGTGCCCTAACCCTTATCCTAAGCCGTACCCTAACCCTAACAAATACCCTACGCAGTACGCTCACACATACCCTCACCCGTACCCTAAGCCGTACCCTAACCCTAACCCTAACCCTAACCCATACCCTAACCCTAACGCGTACCCTAACCCTAACCCAAACCCTAAACCTAACACGTATGCTAATCCTAACCCGTACCCTAAACCAATCCCTAACCCTAAAACTACCCCTAACCCTAACCCTAACCCTAACCCATACCCTACAACGTATCCCCACACTTACCCTAACCCGTACCCTAAGCCGTAACCTAACCCTAACCCTAACCCGAAACTATACTTTACGCCCTACCCTCACTCGTACCCTAACCCATACCCTAAGCTGTACCCTAACCTTAACCCTAACCCTAGCCCTAACCCTATCCCATACCCTACGCGGTACTCTCAAACGTACCCTAAGGCGTACCCTAAGCCGTACCCTAACCCTAACCCTAACCCTAACCCTAACCTATACCCTACGCCATACCCTCACCTGTACCCTAACCCGTACCCTAAGCCGTACCCTAACCCTAACCCAAACCCTAATCCAAACCCTAACCCTAACACGTACTCTAATCCTGACCCGTACCCTAAACCAATCCCTAACCCTAAACCTAACCCTCACCCATACCCTACGCCGTACCCTCACCCGTACCCTAACCAGTACCCTAAGCCGTACCCTAACCCTAACCCTAACCCTAACCCATACCCTACAACGTATCCTCACACTTACCCTAAATCTTACCCTAAGCCGTACCCTAACCCTAACCCTAACCCTAGACCTAACCCTAACCCATACCCTACGCCGTACCCTCACACGTACCCTAACGCGTACCCTAAGCCGTACCGTAAACCTAACCCTAACCCTAACCCGTACGCTATGCCGTACCCTCACCCGTACCCTAACCCGTACCCTAAGCCGTACCCTAACCCTAACGCTAACCCTAACCTTAACCCATACCCTACAATGTACCCTCACACTTATCCTAAACCGTACCCTAAGCCGTACCTTAACCCTAACCCTAACCGTAAACTACAACTTACGCCCGACCCTCACCCGTACCCTAAACCTAACCCTAACCGTAGCCCTGACCCTAACCCATACCCTACGCCGTACCCTCACACGTACCCTAATGCGTACCCTACGCCGTACACTAACCCTAACCCTAACCCTAACCCATACCCTACGCCGTAACCGCAAATGTATCCTAACCCGTACCCTAAGCCGTACCCTAACCCTAACCCTAACCCTAACCCTAACCCTAACCCTAACACATACCCTACGCCGTACCCTAACCCGTACTCTCACCCGTACCCTAATCCGTACCCTAACCCTAACCCTAACCCTAACCCCTACCCTACGCCGTACCTTCACCCGTACCCTATCCCATACCCTAAGCCGTACCCTAACCCTAACACTAACCCTAACCCTAACCCTAACCCTAAATTACCCTTGACTGCTTTGCCTCCATTAGATTTCCTAAGCACTAGTGTTTTAAGGAACAGGTTAAAAAGTAAATCCTAATGTGATTTTTTTATAATGTGTTTATTCTTTATCTTATCCTAGTGACTAAAATCATCTCCATGGCTGGACCCCAAATAATATTCGTTTACGTGCTAAGTGGTATCTAGAGAGTGGGATAGGTTTAGTAAATACCCTAATCCTAACGTGTACCCTAGCCCTATCCCATACCCTAACCCAAACCCTAACCGTAACACGTACGCTAATCCTAACCCGTACCCTAAACCAATCCCTAACCTTAAAACTAACCCTAACCCTAACCCGAACCCATACCCTACAACGTACCCTCACACTTACCCTAAACCGTACCCTAAGCCGTACCCTAACCCTAACCCTAACCCTAAACTATACCTTACGCCCTAGCCTCACTCATACCCTAACCCGTACCCTAAGCCGTACCCTAACCCTATCCCTAACCCTAGCCCTACCCCTAACCCATAACCTACGCAGTACCCTCACCCATACCCTCACCCGTACCCTAAGCCGTACCCTAACCCTAATCCTAAACCTAACCTATACCCTAACCCGTACCCTCACCCGTACCCTAAGCCGTACTCTAACCCTAACCCTAACCCGAACCCATACCTTACAACGTACCCTCACACTTACCCTAAACCGTACACCAAGGCGTACCCTAACCCTAACACTAACCCTAAAATATACCTTACGCCCTACCCTCACTCGTACCCTAACCCGTACCCTAAGCCATACCCTAACCCTAACCCTAGCTGTAACCCTTATCCATACCGTACGCCGTACCCTCACACGTACCCTAACGCGTACCCTAAGCCGTACCCTAAACCTAACCCTAACCCATACCCTACGCCGTAACTGCACATGTATCCTAACCCGTACCCTAAGCCGTACCCTAACCCTAACCCTAACCCTCACCCGTACCCTAACCCGTATCCTAAGCCGTAGACTAACCCTAACCCTAACCCTAACCAATACCCTACACCGTACTCTCACCCGTGCCCTAACCCGTACCCTAAGCCGTGCCCTAACCCTAACCCTAACCCTAACCCTAACCCATACCCTACGCCGTACCCTAACCCGTACCCTAAGCCGTACCCTAACCCTAACCGTAACCCTAACCCATACGCTACGCCGTACCCTCACCCGTATCCTAACCCATATCCTAAGCCGTACCCTAACCCTAACCCTAACCCTATCCTATACCCTACGCCGTACCCTCACCCGCACCCTAAGCCATACCCTAACCCTAACCCTAACCCTAACCCTAACCCTAACCCCTACCCTACGCCATACCCTCACCCGTACCCTATCCCATACCCTTAGCCGTAACCTAACCCTAACCCTAACCCTAAACTACCCTTGACTGCTTTGTCTCCATTAGATTTCCTAAGCACTAGTGTTTTAAGGAACAGGTTAAAAAGAAAATCCTAATGTGCTTTTTTTATAATGTGTTTATTCTTTATCTTATCCTAGTGACTAAAATCTTCTCCATGTATGGACCTCAAATAATATTCCTCTACGTGCTAAGTGGTAGCTAGAGAGTGGGGTAGATTTAATAAATACCCTAATCCTAACGTGTACCCTAACCCCTACCTTAGCCCTAATGCGTACCCTAACCCTAAGACAAACCCTAACCCTAACACGTACGCTAATCCTAAACCATATCATAAACCAATCCCTAACCCTAAAACTAACCCTAACCCAAACCCTAGCGCTAACCCATACCCTACGCCGTACCCTAAGCCGTACCCTAAACCTAAACCTAACCCTAACCCATACCCTACAACGTAACTTCACACTTACCCTAAACCTTACCCTACGCCGTACCCTCACCCGTACCATAACCCATACCCTAAGCTATACCCTAACCCTAAACCTAAATGATACCCTACGCCGTAACCGCACACGTATCCTAAGCCGTACCCTAAGCCGTACCCTAACCCTAACCCTAACCCTAACCCATATGCTACGCAATACCCTCACCTGTACCCTAACCCGTATCCTAAGCCGAACCGTAACACTAATCCTAACCCTAACCGTAACCCTATCCCATACCCTACGCCGTACCCTAACCTGTATCCTAAGCCGTACCCTAACCCTAACCAATACCCTACGCAGTACCCTCACCCGTAACCTCACCCGTATCCTAAGCCGTACCCTAACCCTAACCATAACCCTAACCCTAACCCTAACCCCTACCCTATGCCGTACCCTCACCCGTACCCTAACCCGTACCCTAAGCTGTACCCTAACTCTAACCCTAACCCTAACCGTAACCCTATCCCATACCCTACGCCGTACCCTAACCCGTACATTAACCCGTATCCTAAGCCGTACCCTAAACCTAACCAATACCCTACGCATTACCCTCACCCGTAACCTCACCCGTACCCTAAGCCGTACCCTAACCCTAACCCTAACCCTAACCCTAAACCTAACCCCTACCCTACGCCGTACCCTCACCCGTACCCTATCCCATACCCTACGCCATACCCTAACCTGTATCCTAAGCCGTATCCTAACCCTAACCAATACCCTACGCAGTACCCTCACCCGTACCCTAACCCGTACCCTAAGCCGTACCCTAACCCTAACCCTAACGCGAACCCATACACTACAACGTAACCTCACACTTACCCTAAACCGTACCCTAAGCCGTACCCTAACCATAACACTAACCCTAAACTATACCTTACGCCCTGCCCTCACTCCTACCCTAACCCGTACCCTAAGCCGTACCCTAACCCTAACCCTCACCCTAGCCCTACCCCTAATCCATATCCTACGCCGTACCCTCACACGTACCATAACGCGTACCCTAAACCGTACCCTAACCCTAACCCAAAAACTAACCCGTAGACTACACCGTAACCGCACACGTATCCTAACCCGTACCCTAAGACGTACCCTCACCCTAATCCTAACCCTAACCCATACGCTACGCCGTACCCTCACCTCTACCCTAACCCGTACCTTAAGCCATGCCCTAACCCTAAACCTAACCCTAACCCTAACCCTAACCCATACCCTACGCCGTACCCTAACCCGTACCCTAAGCCTAACCCTAACCCTAACCCTAACCCTAACCCTAACCCTAACACTAACCCTAACCCTAACCTATAACCTACACCGTACCCTCACCCGTACCCTAACCTGTACCCTAAGCCGTACCCTAACCCTAACCCTAACCCTAACCCTAACCCTAACCCTAACACATACCCTACGCCGTACCCTAACCCGTACCCTCACCCATACCCTAAGCCGTACCCTAACCCTAACCCTAACCCTAACCCCTACCCTACGCCGTACCTTCACCCGTACCCTATCCCATACCCTAAGCCGTACCCTAACCCTAACACTAACCCTAACCCTAACCCTAACCCTAAATTACCCTTGACTGCTTTGCCTCCATTAGATTTCCTAAGCACTAGTGTTTTAAGGAACAGGTTAAAAAGTAAATCCTAATGTGATTTTTTTATAATGTGTTTATTCTTTATCTTATCCTAGTGACTAAAATCATCTCCATGGCTGGACCCCAAATAATATTCGTTTACGTGCTAAGTGGTATCTAGAGAGTGGGATAGGTTTAGTAAATACCCTAATCCTAACGTGTACCCTAACCCTAACCCATACCCTAACCCAAACCCTAACCGTAACACGTACGCTAATCCTAACCCGTACCCTAAACCAATCCCTAACCTTAAAGCTAACCCTAACCCTAACCCTAACCCATACCCTACGCCATACCCTCACCCGTACCCTAACCCGTACACTAAGCCGTACCCTAACCCTAACCCTAACCCGAACCCATACCCTACAACGTACCCTCACACTTACCCTAAACCGTACCCTAAGCCGTACCCTAACCCTAACCCTAAACCTAAACTATACCTTACGCCCTAGCCTCACTCATACCCTAACCCGTACCCTAAGCCGTACCCTAACCCTATCCCTAACCCTAGCCCTACCCCTAACCCATAACCTACGCAGTACCCTCACCCATACCCTCACCCGTACCCTAAGCCGTACCCTAACCCTAACCCTAACCCTAACCCTAACCCATACGCTATGCCGTACCCTCACCCGTACCCTAAACCGTATCCTAAGCCGTACCCTAACCCTAATCCTAACCCTAACCTATACCCTATGCCGTACCCTCACCCGTACACTAACCCGTACCCTAAGCCGTACCCTAACCCTAACCCTAACCCTAACCCATACCCTACGCCGTACCCTAACCCGTACCCTCACCCGTACACCAAGCCGTACCCTAACCCTAACCCTAACCCTAAAATATACCTTACGCCCTACCCTCACTCGTACCCTAACCCGTACCCTAACCCTAACCCTAGCTGTAACCCTTATCCATACCGTACGCCGTACCCTCACACGTACCCTAACGCGTACCCTAAGCCGTACCCTAAACCTAACCCTAACCCATACCCTACGCCATAACTGCACATGTATCCTAACCCGTACCCTAAGCCGTACCCTAACCCTAACCCTAACCCTCACCCGTACCCTAACCCGTATCCTAAGCCGTACACTCACCCTAACCCTAACCCTAACCAATACCCTACACCGTACTCTCACCCGTACCCTAACCCGTACCCTAAGCCGTGCCCTAACCCTAACCCTAACCCTAACCCGTACCCTACGCCGTACCCTAACCCGTACCCTAACCCGTACCCTAAGCCGTACCCTAACCCTAACCGTAACCCTAACCCATACGCTACGCCGTACCCTCACCCGTATCCTAACCCGTACCCTAAGCCGTACCCTAACCCTAACCCTAACCCTAACCCTAACCCATACCCTACAACGTACCCTCACACTTACCCTAAACCGTACCCTAAGCCGTACCCTAAACCTAACCCTAACCCTAACACATACACTACGCCGTACCCTAACCCGTACCCTAACCCTTATCCTAAGCCGTAACCTAACCCTAACCAATACCCTACGCAGTACCCTCACCCATACCCTCACCCGTACCCTAAGCCGTACCCTAACCCTAACCCTAACCTTAACCCTAACCCCTACCCTATGCCGTACTCTCACCCGTACCCTAACCCGTACCCTAAGCTGTACCCTAACCCTAACCCTAACCGTAACCCTAACCCTTACCCTACGCCGTACCCTAACCCATACCCTAAACCGTATCCTAAGCCGTACCCTAACCCTAACCCTAACCCGAACACATACCCTACAACGTACCCTCACACTTACCCTAAACCGTACACTAAGCCGTACACTAAATCTAACCCTAACCCTAAACTACACCTTACGCCCTACCCTCACTCGTACCCTAACCCGTACCCTAAGACATACCCTAATCCTAACACTAACCCTAGCCCTACCCCTAACCCATACCCTACGCCGTACCCTCACACGTACCCTAACGCGTACCCTAAGCCGTACCCTAACCCTAACCCTAACCCTAACCCTAACCCTAACCCTAACCCATACACTACGCGGTACCCTAACCCGTACCCTAATCCGTATCATAATCCGTACCCTAACCCTAACCAATACCCTACGCAGTACCCTCACCCGTACCCTCAATCGTACCCTAAGCCATACCCTAACCCTAACCCTAACCCTAACCCTAAACCCTACCGTACGCCGTACCCTCACCCGTACCCTATCCCATACCCTAAGCCGTACCCTAACACTAACACTAACCCTAACCCTAACCCCAACCCTAAACTACCCTTGACTGCTTTTGCCTCCATTAGATTTCCTAAGCACTAGTGTTTTAAGGAACAGGATAAAAAGAAAATCGTAATGTGATTTTTTTATAATGTGTTTATTCTTTATCTTATCCTAGTGACTAAAATCTTCTCCATGGCTGGACCCCAAATAATATTCCTTTACATGCTAAGTGGTATCTAGAGAGTGGGATAGGTTTAATAAATACCCTAATCCTAACGTGTACCCTAACCCTAAACCATACCCTAACCCTAACGCGTACCCTAACCCTAACACAAACCCTAACCCTAACACGTATGCTAATCCTAACCCGTACCCTAAACCAATCCCTAACCCTAAAACTAACCCTAACCCTAAGCCTAAGCCTAACCCTAAACTATACCTTACGCCCTACCCTCACTCATACCCTATCCCGTACCCTAACACTAACCCTAACCCTATCCCATAACCTACGTGGTAATCTCACACGTACCCTAACGCGTACCCTAAGCTGTACCCTAACCCTAACCCATACCCTACGCCGTAACCGCACACGTATCCCAACCCGTACCCTAAGCCGTATCCTATACCTCACCCTAACCCCAACCCATACGCTATGCCGTACCATCACCCGTACCCTAACCCGTACCCTAAGCCGTACCCTAACCCTAACCCTAACCCTAACCCTAACCCTAACCCATACGATATGCCGTACCCTCACCCGTACCCTAAGCCGTGCCCTAACCCTAACCCTAACCCTAACCCATACCCTACGCCTTACCCTACACCGTACCCTAACCCGTACCCTAAGCCGTACCCTAACCCTAACCCTAAGCCTAACCCATACGCTACGCCGTACCCTCACCCGTACCCTAACCCGTATCCTAAGCCGTACCCTAACCCTAACCCTAACCCTAACCTATACCCTACGCCGTACCCTCACCCGTACCCTAACCCGTACCCTAAGCCGTACCCTAACCCTAAAACTAAACCTAACAATAACCCTAACCCATACCCTACGCCGTACCCTAACCCGTACCCTAACCCGTATCCTAAGCCGTACCCTAACCCTAACCAATACCCTACGCAGTACCCTCACCCGTACCCTAAGCCGTACCCTAACCCTGATCCTAACCCTAACCCTAACCCTAACCCTAACACTAACACATACGCTAATCCTAACCCGTACCCTAAACCAATCCCTAACCCTAAAACTAACCCTAACCCTAACCCTAACCCTAACCCTAACCCATACACTACAACGTACCCTCACACTTACCCTACACCGTACCCTAAGCCGTACCCTATCCCTAACCCTAACCCTAAACTATACCTTACGCCCTACCCTCATTCGTATCCTAGCCCGTACCCTAACCCTTATCCTAAGCCGTACCATAACCCTAACCCTAAACCTAACCTATACCCTATGCCGTACCCTCACCCGTACCCTAACCCGTACCCTAAGCCATACCCTAACCCTAACCCTAACCCTAACCCTAACCCATACCCTACGCCGTACCCTAACCCGTACCCTAACCCGTATCCTAAGCCGTACCCTAACCCTAACCAATACCCTACGCAGTACCCTCACCCGTACCCTCAACCGTACCCTAAGCCGTACACTAACACTAACCCTAACCCTAACCCTAACCCTAACCCTAAACTACCCTTGACTGCTTTTGCCTCCTTTAGATTTCCTAAGCACTAGTGTTTTAAGGAACAGGTTAAAAAGAAAATCATAATCTGATTTTTTTATAATGTGTTTATTCTTTATCTTATCCTAGTGACTAAAATCTTCTCCATGGCTGGACCCCAAATAATATTCCTTTACGTGCTAAGTGGTATCTAGAGAGTGGGATAGGTTTAATAAATACCCTAATCCTAACGTGTACCCTAACCCTAACCCATACCCTAACCCTAACGCGTACCCTAACCCTAACCCAAACCCTAAGCCTAACTCGTACGCTAATCCTAACCCGTACCCTAAACCAATCCCAAACCTTAAAACTAACCCTAACCCTAACCCTAACCCATACCCTACAACGTACCCTCACCCGTACACTAACCCGTACCCTAATCCGTACCCTAACCCTAACCCTAACCCTAAACTATAACTTACGCCCTACCCTCACTCGTACCCTAACCCGTATCGTAAGCCGTACCCTAACCCTATCCCTAACCCTAGCCCTACTCCTATCCCATAACCTACGCCGTACCCTCACCCGTACCCTAAGCCTTATCCTAAGCCGTACCCTAACCCTAACGAATACCCTACGCAGTACGCTCACCCATACCCTCACCCGTACCCTAAGCCGTACCCTAACCCTAACCCTATCCCTAACCCTAATCCTAACCCTAACCCATACGCTATGCCGTACCCTCACCCGTACCCTAAACCGTATCCTAACCCTAATCCTAACCCTAACCTATACCCTACGCCGTACCCTCACCCGTACCCTAAACCGTACCCTAAGCCGTACCCTAACCCTAACCCTAACGCGAACCCATACCCTATAACGTACCCTCACACTTACCCTAAACCGTACGCTAAGCAGTATCCTAACCCTAACACTAACCCTAAACTATACCTTACGCCCTGCCCTAACTCGTACCCTAATCCGTACCCTAAGCCGTACCCTAACCCAACCCTAACCCTAGCCCTACCCCTAACCCATACCCTACGCCGTACCCTCACATGTACCCTAAAGCGTACCCTAAGCCGTACCCTAACCCTAACCCTAAAACTAACCCGTACCCAACACCGTAACCGCACACGTTTCCTAACCCGTACCCTAAGCCGTACTCTAACCCTAACCCTAACCCATACGCTACGCCGTACCCTCACCCGTACCCTAACACGTACCCTAAGCCGTGCCCTAACCGTAACCCTAACCCTAACCCTAACCCTAACCCATACCCTACAACGTACACTAACCCGTACACTAACCCGTACCCTAAGCCGTACCCTAACCCTAACCCTAAGCCTAACCCATACGCTACGCCGTACCCTCACCCGTACCCTAACCCGTATCCTAAGCCGTACCCTAAACTTAACCCTAACCTATACCCTATGCCGTACCCTCACCCGTGCCCTAACCCGTACCCTAAGCCGTACCCTAACCCTAACCCTAACCCTAACCCTAACCCTAACCCATACCCTACGCCGTACCCTAACCCGTACCCTAACCCGTATCCTAAGCCGTACCCTAACCCTAACCAATACCCTACGCAGTACCCTCACCCGTACCCTAAGCCGTACCCTAACCCTAACCCTAACCCTAACCCTAAACCTAACCACTACCCTACGACGTACCCTCACCCGTACCCTATCCCATACCCTAAGCTGTACCCTAACCCTAACCCTAACCCTAACCCTAAACTACCCTTGACTGCTTTTGTCTCCATTAGATTTCCTAAGCACTAGTGTTTTAAGGAACAGGTTAAAAAGAAAATCCTAATGTGATTTTTTTATAATGTGTTTATTCTTTATCTTATCCTAGTGAGTAAAATCTTCTCCATGGCTGGACCTCAAATAATATTCCTTTACGTGCTAAGTGGTATCTAGAATGTGGGGTAGGTTTAATAAATACCCTAATCCTAACGTGTACCCTAACCCCTACCCTAGCCCTAACACGTACCCTAACCCTAACACAAACCCTAACCCTAACACGTACGCTAATCCTAACCCGTACCCTAAACCAATCCCTAAACCTAAAACTAACCCTAACCCAAACCGTAACGTTAACCCATACACTACGCCGTACCCTCACCCGTACCCTAACCCGTACCCTAAGCCGTACCCTAAACCTAACCCTAACCCTAACCCATACCCTACAACGTATCCTCACACTTACCCTAAATCTTACCCTAAGCCGTACCCTAACCCTAACCCTAACCCTAGACCTAACCCTAACCCATACCCTACGCCGTACCCTCACACGTACCCTAACGCGTACCCTAAGCCGTACCGTAAACCTAACCCTAACCCTAACCCGTACGCTATGCCGTACCCTCACCCGTACCCTAAGCCGTACCCTAACCCTAACCCTAACCCTACCCTATACACTACGCCGTACCCTCACCCGTACCCTAACCCGTACCCTAAGCCGTACCCTAACCCTAACCCTAACCCATACCCGACGCGGTACCCTAACCCGTACCCTAATCCGTATCCTAAGCCGTACCCTAACCCTAACCAATACCCTACGCAGTACCCTCACCCGTACCCTCAATCGTACCCTAAGCCGTACCCTAACCCTAACCCTAACCCTAACCCTAACCCCTACCGTACACCGTACCCTCACCCGTACCCTATCCCATACCCTAAGCCGTACCCTAACCCTAACACTAACCCTAACCCTAACCCCAACCCTAAACTACCCTTGACTGCTTTTGCCTCCATTAGATTTCCTAAGCACTAGTGTTTTAAGGAACAGGATAAAAAGAAAATCTTAATGTGATTTTTTTATAATGTGTTTATTCTTTATCTTATCCTAGTGACTAAAATCTTCTCCATGGCTGGACCCGAAATAATATTCCTTTACGTGCTAAGTGGTATCTAGAGAGTGGGATAGGTGTAATAAATACCCTAATCCTAACGTGTACCCGAACCCTAACCCATACCCTAACCCTAACGCGTACCCTAACCCTAACCCAAACCCTAACCCAAACACGTACGCTAATCCTAAGCCGTACCCTAAACCAATCACTAACCCTAACCCTAACGCTAACTCATACCGTACGCCGTACCCTCACCCGTACCCTAACCCGTACCCTAAGCCGTACCCTAACCCTAACCCTAACCCTAACCCATACGCTATGCCGTACCCTCACACGTACCCTAACCCGTACCCTAACCCGTACCCTAACCCTTATCCTAAGCCATAACCTAACCCTAAACAATACCCTACGCAGTACCCTCACCCATACCCTCACCAGTACCCTAAGCCGTACCCTAACCCTAACCCTAACCCTAACCCTAACCCATACGCTATGCCGTACCCTCACCCGTACCCTAACCCATATCCTAAGCCGTACCCTAACCCTAACCCTAACCCTAACCCTAACCCATACGCTATGCCGTACCCTCACCCGTACCCTAACCCGTGTCCTAAGCCGTACCCTAACCCTAACCAATACCCTACGCAGTAACCTCACCTGTACCCTCACCCGTACCCTAACCCATACCCTACGCCGTACCCTAACCTGTATCCTAAACCGTACCCTAACCCTAACCAATAACCTACGCAGTACCCTCACCCGTACCCTAAACCGTACACTAAGCCGTACCCTAACCCTAACCCTAACCCTAAACCTAACCCATACCCTACAACGTACCGTCACACTTACACTAAACCGTACCCTAAGCCGTACCCTAACCCTAACCCTAACCCTAAACTATACCTTACGCCCTACACTCACTCGTACCCTAACAGGTACCCTAAGCCGTACCCTAACCCTAACCCTAGCCCTAACCTTAACCCATACCCTACGCCGTACGCTCACACGTACCCTAACACATACCTAAGCCGTACCCTAACCCTAATCCTAAACCTAACCCATACCCTACGCCGTAACCGCACACGTATCCTATCCCGTACCCTCAGCCGTACCCTAACCCTAACCCTAACCCTAACCTATACCCTACGCCGTACCCTCACCCGTACCCTAACCCGTACCCTAACCCGTATCCTAAGCCATACCCTAACCCTAAGCAATACCCTACGCAGTACCCTCACCCGTACCCTCACCCGTACCCTAAGCCGTACCCTAACCCTAACCCTAACCCTATCCCTAACCCTAACCCCTACCCTACGCCGTACCCTCACCCGTACCCTATCCTATACCCTAAGCTGTACCCTAACCCTAACACTAACCCTAACCCTAACCCTAACCCTAAACTACCCTTGACTGCTTTTGCCTCCATTAGATTTCCAAGCACTAGTGTTTTAAGGAACAGGTTAAAAAGAAAATCCTAATGTGATTTTTTTATAATGTGTTTATTCTTTATCTTATCCTAGTGACTAAAATCTTCTCCATGGCTGGACCCCAAATAATATTCCTTTACGTGCTAAGTGGTATCTAGAGAGTGGGATAGGTTTAATAAATACCCTAATCCTAACGTGTACCCTAACCCTAACACGTACCCTAACCCTAACCCTAAGACGTAGGCTAATCCTAACCCGTACCCTAAACCAATCCCTAACCCTAAAACTAACCCTAACCCTAACCCTAACCCTAACCCATACCCTACGCCGTACCTTCACCCGTACCCTAACCCGTACCCTAAGCCGTACCCTAACCCTAACCCTAACCCTAACCTATACACTACGCCGTTCCCGCACCCGGACCCTAACCCGTACCCTAAGCCATACCTAACCCTAACCCTAACCCTAACCCTGTCCCTAACCCTAACCCATACCCTATGCCGTACCCTAAACCGTACCCTAACACGTATCCTAAGCCGTACCCTAAGCCGTACCCTAACCCTAACCTAACCCCTAGCACTAACCCTAACCCATACCCTACGCCGTACCCTAACCTGTATCCTAAGCCGTACCCTAACCCTAACCAATACCCTACGCAGTACCCTCACCCGTACCCTACACCGTACTCTAAGCCGTACCCTAACCCTAACCCTAACCCTAACCCTAACCCTAACCCTAACCCCTACCCTACGCCGTACCCTCACCCGTACCCTATCCCATACCCTAAGCCGTACCCTAACCCTAACACTAACCCTAACCCTAACCCTAACCCTATCCCGAAACTACCCTTGACTGCTTTTGCCTCCATTAGATTTCCTAAGCACTAGTGTTTTAAGGAACAGGTTAAAAAGAAAATCCTAACGTGATTTTTTTATAATGTGTATATTCTTTATCTTATCCTAGTGACTAAAATCTTCTCCATGACTGGACCCCAAATAATATTCCTTTACGTGCTAAGTGGTATCTAGAGAGTGGGATAGGTTTAATAAATACCCTAATCCTAACGTGTACCCTAACCCTAACCCATACCCTAACCCTAACGCATACCCTAACCCTAACCCAAACCCTAACCCTAACACGTACGCTAATCCTAACCCGTACCCTAAACCAATCCCTAACCCTAAAACTAACCCTAACCCTAACCCTAACCCATACCCTACGCCGTACCCTCACCCGTACCCTAACCCGTACCCTAACCCATACCCTACGCCGTACCCTAACCTGTATCCTAAGCCGTACCCTAACCCTAACCCTAACCCTACCCTCACTCGTACCCTAATCCATACCCTAAGCCATACCCTAACCCTAACCCTAGCCCTACCCCTAACCCATACCCTACGCCGTACCCTCACACGTACCCTAAAGCGTACCCTAAGCCGTACCCTAACCCTAACCCTAACCCTAGCACTAACCCTAACCCATACCCTACGCCGTACCCTAACCTGTATCCTAAGCCGTACCCTAACCCTAACCAATACCCTACGCAGTACCCTCACCCGTACCCTCAATCGTACCCTAAGCAGTACCCTAACCCTAACCCTAACCCTAACCCTAACCCTAACCCCTACCGTATGCCGTACCCTCACCCGTACCCTATCCCATACCCTAAGCCGTACCCTAACCCTAACACTAACCCTAACCCTAACCCGTACCCTAACCCTAACCCTAACCCTAACCCTAACCCTAACCCATACGCTATGCCGTACCCTCACCCGTACCCTAACCCGTATCCTAAGCCGTACCCTAACCCTAACCAATACCCTACGCAGTACCCTCACCCGTACTCTCAATCGTACCCTAAGCCGTACCGTAACCCTAACCCTAACCCTAACCCTAACCCCTACCGTACGCCGTACCCTCACCCGTACCCTATCCCATACCCTAAGCCGTACCCTAACCCTAACACTAACCCTAACCCTAACCCCAACCCTTAACTACCCTTGACTGCTTTTGCCTCCCTTAGATTTCCTAAGCACTAGTGTTTTAAGGAACAGGATAAAAAGAAAATCTTAATGTGATTTTTTTATAATGTGTTTATTCTTTATCTTATCCTAGTGACTAAAATCTTCTCCATGGCTGGACACCAAATAATATTCCTTTACATGCTAAGTGGTATCTAGAGAGTGGGATAGGTTTAATAAATACCCTAATCCTAACGTGTACCCTAACCCTAACCCATACCCTAACCCTAACGCGTACCCTAACCCTAACCCAAACCCTAACCCTAACACGTATGCTAATCCTAACCCGTACCCTAAACCAATCCCTAACCCTAAAACTAACCCTAACCCTAACCCTAAACTATACCCTACGCCGTACCCTCACCCGTACCCTAACCCGTACCCTAAGCCGTACCCTAACCCTAACCCTTATCCATACCCTACGTGGTACACTAACCCGTACCCTAATCCGTATCCTAAGACGTACCCTAACCCTAACCAATACCCTACGCAGTACCCTCACCCGTACCCTCAATCGTACCTTAAGCCGTACCCTAACCCTAACCCTAACCCTAACCCTAAACTACCCTTGACTGCTTTTGCCTCCATTAGATTTCCTAAGCACTAGTGTTTTAAGGAACAGGTTAAAAAGAAAATCCTAATGTGATTTTTTTATAATGTGTTTATTCTTTATCTTATCCTAGTGACAAAAATCTTCTCCATGGCTGGACCCCAAATAATATTCCTTTACGTGCTAAGTGGTATCTAGAGAGTGGGATAGGTTTAATAAATACCCTAATCCTAACGTGTACCCTAACCCTAACCCATACCCTAACCCTAACGCGTACCCTAACCCTAACCCAAACCCTAACCCTAACACGTACGCTAATCCTAACCCGTACCCTAAACCAATCTCTAACCCTAACCCTAACGCTAACCCATACCTACGCCGTACCCTCACCCGTACCCTAACCCGTACCCTAAGCCGTACCTAACCCTAACCCTAACCCTAACCCATACCCTACAACGTATCCTCACACTTACCCTAAACCGTACCCTAAGCCGTACCTCAACCCTAACCCTAACCATAAACTATACCATACGCCCTACCCTCAATCGTACCCTAAACCGTACCCTAACCCGTACCCTAACCCTAACCCTAACCCTATCCCATAACCTAGGCGGTACTCTCACACGTACCCTAACGCGTACCCTAAGCCGTACCCTAACCCTAACCCATAGCCTATGCCATAACCGCACACGTATCCCAACCTGTACCCTAAGCCGTACTCTAACCCTAACCCTAACCCTAACCCATACGCTATGTCGTACCCTCACCCGTAGCCTAACCCGTACACTAAGCCGTACCCTAACCCTAACCCTAACCCTAACCCTAACCGATAACCTACAACGTACCCTCACACTTACCCTAAACCGTACCCTAAGCCGTACCCCAAACCTAACTCTAACCCTAACACATACACTACGCCGTACCCTAACCCGTACCCTAACCCTTATCCTAAGCCGTAACCTAACCCTAACCAATACCCTACGCAGTACCCTCACCCATACCCTCACCCGTACCCTAAGCCGTACCCTAACCCTAACCCTAACCCTAACCCTAACCCTAACCCATACGCTATGCCGTACCCTCACCCGTACCCTAACACGTATCCTAAGCCGTACCCCAACCCTAACCTTAACCCTAACCCCTACCCTATGCTGTACTCTCACCCGTACCCCAACCCGTACCCAAAGCTGTACCCTAACCCTAACCCTAACCGTAACCCTAACCCATACCCTACGCCGTACCCTAACCCATACACTAACCCGTATCCTAAGACATACCCTAACCCTAACCAATGCCCTACACAGTACCCTCACCCGTACCCTCACCCATACCCTAACCCATACCCTACGCCATACCCTAACCTGTATCCTAAGCCGTACCCTAAACCTAATCAATACAATACGCAGTACCCTCACCCGTACCCTCAATCGTACCGTAAGCCGTACCCTAACCCTAACCCTAACCCTAACCCTAACCCTAACCCTAACCCTAACCCTAACCAATCCCTAACCTTAAAACTAACCCTAACCCTAACCCTAACCCTCACCCTAAACTAAACTTTACGCCCTACCGTCACTCAAACCCTAACCCTTACCCTAAGCCGTACCCTAACCCTAACCCTAACCCTATCCCATAACCTACATGTTACTCTCACACGTACCCTAACGCGTACCCTAAGCTGTACCCTAACCCTAACCCATACCCTACGCCGTAACTGCACACGTATCCCAACCCGTACCCTAGGCCGTACCCTAACCCTAACCCTAACCCTAACCCATACGCTATGCCGTACCATCACCCGTACCCTAACCCGTACCCTAAGCCGTACCGAACCCTAACCCTAACCCTAACCCTAAACCATACCCTACAACTTACCCTCACACTTACCCTAAACCGTACCCTAAGCTGTACCCTAAATCTAACCCTAAACCTAAACTATACCTTATGCCCTACCCTCACTCGTACCCTAACCCGTATCCTAAGCCATACCCTAACCCTAACCCTAACCCTAGCCCTACCCCTTACCCATACCCTACGCCGTACCCTCACACGTACCCTAACGCGTACCCTAAGCCGTACCCTAACCCTAACCCTAACCCTAGCCCTAACCCTAACCCATACCCTACGCCGTACCCTAACCTGTATCCTGAGCCGTACCCTAACCCTAACCAATACCCTACGCAGTACCCTCACCCGTACCCTAACCCGTACCCTAAGCCGTACCCTAACCCTAACCCTAACCCTAACCCATACGCTATGCCGTACCCTCACCCGTACACTAACCCATATCCTAAGCCGTACCCTAACCCTAACACTAACCCTAACCCTAACCCTAACCCTAACCCTAACCCTAACCCCTACCTTACGCCGTACCCTCACCCGTACCCTATCCCATACCCTAAGCCGTACCCTAAAACTAACCCTAACCCTAACCCTAACCCTAACCCTAACCCATACCCTACAACGTACCCTCACACTTACCCTACACCGTACCCTAAGCCGTACCCTATCCCTAACCCTAACCCTAAACTATACCTTACACCCTACCCTCATACGTACCCTAACCCGTACCCTAAACCTTATCCTAAGCCGTACCATAACCCTAACCCTAAAACTAACCTATACCCTATGCCGTACCCTCACCCGTACCCTAACCCGTACCCTAAGCCATACCCTAACCCTAACCCTAACCCATACCCTACGCCGTACCCTAACCCGTACCCTAACCCGTATCCTAAGCCGTACCCTAACCCTAACCAATACCCTACGCAGTACCCTCACCCGTACCCTCAACCGTACCCTAAGCCGTACGCTAACACTAACCCTAACCCTAACCCTAATCCTAACCCTAAACTACCCTTGACTGCTTTTGCCTCCTTTAGATTTCCTAAGCACTAGTGTTTTAAGGAACAGGTTAAAAAGAAAATCATAATCTGATTTTTTTATAATGTGTTTATTCTTTATCTTATCCTAGTGACTAAAATCTTCTCCATGGCTGGACCCCAAATAATATTCCTTTACGTGCTAAGTGGTATCTAGAGAGTGGGATAGGTTTAATAAATACCCTAATCCTAACGTGTACCCTAACCCTAAACCATACCCTAACCCTAACGCGTACCCTAACCCTAACCCAAACCCTAACCCTTACGCGTACCCTAACCCTAACCCAAACCCTAAGCCTAACTCGTACGCTAATCCTAACCCGTACCCTAAACCAATCCCTAACCTTAAAACTAACCCTAACCCTAACCCTAACCCATACCCTACAACGTACCCTCACCCGTACCCTAACCCGTACCCTACCCGTACCCTAACCCTAACCCTAACCCTAAACTATACCTTACGCCCTACCCTCATTCGTACCCTAACCCGTACCGTAAGCCGTACCCTAACCCTATCCCTAACCCTAGCCCTACTCCTATCCCATAACCTACGCTGTACCCTCACCCGTACCCTAAGCCTTATCCTAAGCCGTACCCTAACCCTAACCAATACCCTACGCAGTACGCTCATCCATACCCTCACCCGTACCCTCAGCCGTACCCTAACCCTAACCCTATCCCTAACCCTAACCCTAACCCATATGCTATGACGTACCCTCACCCGTACCCTAACCCGTATCCTAAGCCGTACCCTAACCCTAACCTTAACCCTAGCCCCTACCCTATGCCGTACTCTCACCCATACCCTAACCCGTACCCTAAGCTGTACCCTAACCTTAACCCTAACCGTAACCCTAACCCATACCCTACGCCGTACCCTAACCCATACCCTAAACCGTATCCTTAGCCGTACCCTAACCCGAACACATACCCTACAACGTACCCTCACACTTACCCTAAACCGTACCCTAAGCCGTACACTAAATCTAACCCTAACCCTAAACTATACCTTACGTCCTACCCTCACTCGTACCCTAACCCGTACCCTAAGACATACCCTAACCCTAACCCTAACCCTAGCCCTACCCCTAACCCATACCCTACGCCGTACCCTCACACGTATCCTAACGCGTACCCTAAGCCGTACCCTAACCCTAACCCTAACCCTAACCCTAACCCATACGCTATGCCGTACCCACACCCGTACCCTAACCCGTATCCTAAGCCGTACCCTAACCCTAACCCTAACCCTAACCTATACCCTACGCCGTACCCTCACCCGTACCCTAACCCGTACCCTAAGCCGTACCCTAACCCTAACCCTAACCCTAACCCTAACCCATACCCTACGCGGTACCCTAACCCGTACCCTAATCCGTATCATAAGCCGTACCCTAACCCTAACCAATACCCTACGCAGTACCCTCACCCGTACCCTCACCCGTACCCTAAGCCGTACCCTAACCCCAACCCTAACCCTAAACTGTACCTTACGCCCTACCCTCAATCGTACCCTACTCCGTACCCTAACCCTAACCCTAACCCTAACCCTAACCCTAAACCGTACCCTAAGCCGTACCCTAAACCTAACCCAACCCTAACACATACACTACGCCGTACCCTAACCCGTACCCTAACCCTTATCCTAAGCCGTACCCTATCCCTAACCAATACCTTACGCAGTACCCTCACCCTTACCCTCACCCGTACCCTAAACCGTACCCTAACCCTAACCCTAACGCGAACCCATACCCTACAACGTACCCTCACACTTACCCTACACCGTACCCTAAGCCGTACCCTATCCCTAACCCTAACCCTAAACTATACCTTAAGCCCTACCCTCATTCGTACCCTAACCCGTACCCTAACCCTTATCCTAAGCCGTACCATAACCCTAACCCTAAACCTAACCTATACCCTATGCCGTACACTCACCCGTACCCTAACCCGTACCCTAAGCCATACCCTAACCCTAACCCTAACCCTAACCCTAACCCATACCCTACGCCGTACCCTAACCCGTACCCTAACCCGTATCCTAAGCCGTACCTTAACCCTAACCAATACCCTACGCAGTACCCTCACCCGTACCCTCAACCGTATCCTAAGCCGTACGCTAACACTAACCCTAACCCTAACCCTAACCCTAAACTATACCTTACGCCCTACCCTCACTCGTACCCTAACCCGTACCGTAAGCCGTACCCTAACCCTATCCCTAACCCTAGCCCTACTCCTATCCCATAACCTACGCCGTACCCTCACCCGTACCCTAAGCCTTATCCTAAGCCGTACCCTAACCCTAACCAATACCCTACGCAGTACGCTCACCCATACCCTCACCCGTACCCTAAGCCGTACCCTAACCCTTACCCTATCCCTAACCCTAACCCTAACCCTAACCCATACGCTATGCCGTACCCTCACCCGTACCCTAAACCGTATCCTAAGCCGTACCCTAACCCTAATCCTAACCCTAACCTATACCCTACGCCGTACCCTCACCCGTACCCTAAACCGTACCCTAAGCCGTACCCTAACCCTAACCCTAGCTCTAACCCTTGCCCATACCTTACGCCGTACCCTCACACACATACCCTAACGCGTACCCTAAGCCGTACCCTAAACCTAACCCTAACCCATACCCTACACCGTAACCGCACATGTATCCTAACCCGTACCCTAAGCCGTACCCTAACCCTAACCCTAACCCTCACCCGTACCCTAACCCGTATCCTAAGCCGTACCCTAACCCTAACACTAACCCTAAACTATACCCTACGCCGTACACTCACCCGTACCCTAACCCGTACCCTAAGCCGTACCCTATCCGTAACCCTAAACCTAACCCTAAATCATAGCCTACGTTGTACCGTAACCCATACCCTAACCCGTACCCTAAGCCATGCCCTAACCCTAACCCTAACCCTAACCCTAACCCATACCCTACGCCGTACCCTAACCCGTACCCTAACCCTAACCCTAACCCATACGCTACGCCGTACCCTCACCCGTACCCTAAACCGGATCCTAAGCCGTACCCTAACCCTAACCCTAACCCTAACCTATACCCTACGCCGTACCCTCACCCGTACCCTAACCCGTACCCTAAGCCGTACCCTAAGCCGTAACCTAACCCTAACCCTAACCCTAAACTATACCTTACGCCCTACCCTCACTCGTACCCTAACCCGTACCGTAAGCCGTACCGTAACCCTATCCCTAACCCTAGCCCTACCCCTATCCCATAACCTACGCCGTACCCTCACCCGTGCCCTAACCCTTATCCTAAGCCGTACCCTAACCCTAACCAATACCCTACGCAGTACGCTCACACATACCCTCACCCGTACCCTAAGCGGTACCCTAACCCTAACCGTAACCCTAACCCTAACCCTAACCCTAACTCATACCCTAACCCTAACGCGTACCCTAACCCTAACCCAAACCCTAAACCTAACACGTATGCTAATCCTAACCCGTACCCTAAACCAATCCCTAACCCTAAAACTAACCCTAACCCTAACCCTAACCCTAACCCATACCCTACAACGTATCCCCACACTTACCCTAACCCGTACCCTAAGCCGTAACCTAACCCTAACCCTAACCCGAAACTATACCTTACGCTCTACCCTCACTCGTACCCTAACCCATACCCTAAGCTGTACCCTAACCTTAACCCTAACCCTAGCCCTAACCCTATCCCATACCCTACGCGGTACTCTCAAACGTACCCTAACGCGTACCCTAAGCCGTACCCTAACCCTAACCCTAACCTATACCCTACGCCATACCCTCACCTGTACCCTAACCCGTACCCTAAGACGTACCCTAACCCTAACCCTAACCCTAACCCTAACCCTAACCCCTACCCTACGCCGTACCCTAACCCGTACCCTAACCCTTATCCTAAGCCGTACCCTAACCCTAACCAATACCCTACGCAGTACGCTCACCCATACCCTCACCCGTACCCTAAGCCGTACCCTAACCCTAACCCTAACTCTAACCCTAACCCTAACACATACGCTATGCCGTACCCTCACCCGTACCCTAAACCGTATCCTAAGCCGTACCCGAAGCCTAACCCTAACCCTAACCCTAACCCTAACCCCTACCCTACGCCGTACCCTCACCCGTACCCTATCCCATACCCTAAGCCGTACCCTAACCCTAACACTAACCCTAACCCTAACCCTAACCCTAAACTACGCTTGACTGCTTTTGCCTCCATTAGATTTCCTAAGCACTAGTGTTTTAAGGAACAGGTTAAAAAGAAAATCCTAATGTGATTTTTTTATAATGTGTTTATTCTTTATCTTATCCTAGTGACTAAAATCTTCTCCATGGCTGGACCCCAAATAATATTCCTTTACGTGCTAAGTGGTATCTAGAGAGTGGGATAGGTTTAATAAATACCCTAATCCTAACGTGTACCCTAACCCTAACCCTAACCCTAACCCTAACCCTCACACTTACCCTAAACCGTACCCTAAGCCGTACCCTAAACCTAACCCTAACCGTAACACATACACTACGCCGTACCCTAACCCGTACCCTAACCCTTATCCTAAGCCGTACCCTAACCCTAACCAATACCCTACGCAGTACCCTCACCCATACCCTCACCCGTACCCTAAGCCATACACTAAACCTAACCCTAACCCTAACCCTAACCCATACACTATGCCGTACCCTCACCCGTACCCTAACCCGTATCCTAACCGTACCCTAACCCTAACCTTAACCCGAACCCCTACCCTATGCCGTACCCTCACCCATACCCTAACCCGTACCCTAAGCTGTACCCTAACCCTAACCCTAACCGTAACCCTAATCCATAGCCTACGCCGTACCCTAACCCATACCCTAACCCGTATCCTACGCCGTACCCTAACCCTAACCAATACCCTACGTAGTACCCTCACCCGTACCCTAAACCGTACCCTAAGCCGTACCCTAACCCTAACCCTAACCCGAACCCATACCCTACAACTTACCCTCACACTTACCCTAAACCATACCCTAATCTGTACCCTAAATCTAACCCTAACCCTAAACTATACCTTACGCCCTACCCTCACTCGTACCCTAAACCGTACCCTAAGCCATACCCTAACCCTAACCCTAACCCTAGCCCTACCCCTAACCCATACCCTACGCCGTACCCTCACACGTACCCTAAAGCGTACCCTAAGCCGTACCCTAACCCTAACACTAACCCTAACCCTAACCCCAACTCTAAACTACCCTTGACTGCTTTTGCCTCCATTAGATTTCCTAAGCACTAGTGTTTTAAGGAACAGGTTAAAAAGAAAATCCTAATGTGATTTTTCTATAATGTGTTTATTCTTTATCTTATCCTAGTGACTAAAATCTTCTCCATGGCTGGACCCCAAATAATATTCCTTTACGTGCTAAGTGGTATCTAGAGAGTGGGATAGGTTTAATAAATACCCTAATCCTAACGTGTACCCTAAACCTAACCCATACCCTAACCCTAACGCGTACCCTAACCCTAACCCAAACCCCAACCCTAACACGTATGCTAATCCTAACCCGTACCCTAAACCAATCCCTAACCCTAAAACTAACCCTAACCCTAACCCTAACCGTAACCCTAAACTATACCTTACGCCCTACCCTCACTCATACCCTAACCCGTACCCTAAACAGTACCCTAACCCTAACCCTAACCCTATCCCATAACCTACGTGGTACTCTCACACGTACCCTAACGCGTACCCTAAGCTGTACCCTAACCCTAACCCATACCCTACGCCGTAACCGCACACGTATCCCAACCCGTACCCTAAGCCGTACCCTAACCCTAACCCTAACCCTAACCCATACGCTATGCCGTACCATCACCCGTACCCTAACCCGTACCCTAAGCCGTACCCTAACCCTAACCCTAACCCTAACCCTAAACCATACCCTACAACGTACCCTCACGCTTACCCTAAACCGTACCCTAAGCCGTACCCTAAACCTAACCTTAACCCTAACACATACACTACGCCTTACCCTAACCCGTACCCTAACCCTTATCCTAAGCCGTAACCTAACCCTAACCAATACCCTACGCAGTACCCTCACCCATACCCTCACCAGTACCCTGAGCCGTACCCTAACCCTAACCCTAACCCTAACCCTAACCCCTACCCTATGCCGTACCCTCACCCGTACCCTAACCCGTACCCTAAGCTGTACCCTAACCCTAACCCTAACCGTAACCCTAACCCATACCCTACGCCGTACCCTAACCCATACCCTAAACTGTATCCTAAGCCGTACCCTAACCCTAACCAATACCCTACGCAGTACCCTCACCCGTACCCTAACCCGTACCCTAAGCCGTACCCTAACCCTAACCCTAACCCGAACCCATTCCCTACAACTTACCCTCACACTTACCCTAAACCGTACCCTAAGCTGTACCCTAAATCTAACCCTAACCCTAAACTATAACTTACGCCCTACCCTCACTCGTACCCTAATCCATACCCTAAGCCATACCCTAACCCTAACCCTAACCCTAGACCTACCCCTAACCCATACCCTACGCCGTACCCTCACACGAACCCTAACGCGTACCCTAAGCCGTACCCTAACCCTAATCCTAACCCTAGCACTAACCCTAACCCATACCCTAAGCCGTACCCTAACCCTAATCCTAACCCTAGCACTAACCCTAACCCATATCCTAAGCCGTACCCTAACCCTAACACTAACCCTAACCCTAACCCTAACCCTAACCCTAACCCCTACCTTACGCCGTACCCTCACCCGTACCCTATCCCATACCCTAAGCCGTACCCTAAAACTAACCCTAACCCTAACCCTAACCCATACCCTACAACGTACCCTCACACTTACCCTACACCGTACCCTAAGCCGTACCCTATCCCTAACCCTAACTTTAAACTATACCTTACGCCCTACCCTCATACGTACCCTAACCCGTACCCTAAACCTTATCCTAAGCCGTACCATAACCCTAACCCTAAAACTAACCTATACCCTATGCCGTACCCTCACCCGTACCCTAACCCGTACCTTAAGCCATACCCTAACCCTAACCCTAACCCATACCCTACGCCGTACCCTAACCCGTACCCTAACCCGTATCCTAAGCCGTACCCTAACCCTAACCAATACCCTACGCAGTACCCTCACCCGTACCCTCAACCGTACCCTAAGCCGTACGCTAACACTAACCCTAACCCTAACCCTAATCCTAACCCTAAACTACCCTTGACTGCTTTTGCCTCCTTTAGATTTCCTAAGCACTAGTGTTTTAAGGAACAGGTTAAAAAGAAAATCATAATCTGATTTTTTTATAATGTGTTTATTCTTTATCTTATCCTAGTGACTAAAATCTTCTCCATGGCTGGACCCCAAATAATATTCCTTTACGTGCTAAGTGGTATCTAGAGAGTGGGATAGGTTTAATAAATACCCTAATCCTAACGTGTACCCTAACCCTAAACCATACCCTAACCCTAACGCGTACCCTAACCCTAACCCAAACCCTAACCCTTACGCGTACCCTAACCCTAACCCAAACCCTAAGCCTAACTCGTACGCTAATCCTAACCCGTACCCTAAACCAATCCCTAACCTTAAAACTAACCCTAACCCTAACCCTAACCCATACCCTACAACGAACCCTCACCCGTACCCTAACCCGTACCCTACCCGTACCCTAACCCTAACCCTAACCCTAAACTATACCTTACGCCCTACCCTCATTCGTACCCTAACCCGTACCGTAAGCCGTACCCTAACCCTATCCCTAACCCTAGCCCTACTCCTATCCCATAACCTACGCTGTACCCTCACCCGTACCCTAAGCCTTATCCTAAGCCGTACCCTAACCCTAACCAATACCCTACGCAGTACGCTCATCCATACCCTCACCCGTACCCTCAGCCGTACCCTAACCCTAACCCTATCCCTAACCCTAACCCTAACCCATATGCTATGCCGTACCCTCACCCGTACCCTAACCCGTATCCTAAGCCGTACCCTAACCCTAACCTTAACCCTAGCCCCTACCCTATGCCGTACTCTCACCCGTACCCTAACCCGTACCCTAAGCTGTACCCTAACCTTAACCCTAACCGTAACCCTAACCCATACCCTACGCCGTACCCTAACCCATACCCTAAACCGTATCCTTAGCCGTACCCTAACCCGAACACATACCCTACAACGTACCCTCACACTTACCCTAAACCGTACCCTAAGCCGTACACTAAATCTAACCCTAACCCTAAACTATACCTTACGCCCTACCCTGTACCCTAAGACATACCCTAACCCTAACCCTAACCCTAGCCCTACCCCTAACCCATACCCTACGCCGTACCCTCACACGTATCCTAACGCGTACCCTAAGCCGTACCCTAACCCTAACCCTAACCCTAACCCTAACCCATACGCTATGCCGTACCCACACCCGTACCCTAACCCGTATCCTAAGCCGTACCCTAACCCTAACCCTAACCCTAACCTATACCCTACGCCGTACCCTCACCCGTACCCTAACCCGTACCCTAAGCCGTACCCTAACCCTAACCCTAACCCTAACCCTAACCCATACCCTACGCGGTACCCTAACCCGTACCCTAATCCGTATCATAAGCCGTACCCTAACCCTAACCAATACCCTACGCAGTACCCTCACCCGTACCCTCACCCGTACCCTAAGCCGTACCCTAACCCCAACCCTAACCCTAAACTGTACCTTACGCCCTACCCTCAATCGTACCCTACTCCGTACCCTAACCCTAACCCTAACCCTAACCCTAACCCTAACCCTAACCCTAAACCGTACCCTAAGCCGTACCCTAAACCTAACCCAACCCTAACACATACACTACGCCGTACCCTAACCCGTACCCTAACCCTTATCCTAAGCCGTACCCTATCCCTAACCAATACCTTACGCAGTACCCTCACCCTTACCCTCACCCGTACCCTAAACCGTACCCTAACCCTAACCCTAACGCGAACCCATACCCTACAACGTACCCTCACACTTACCCTACACCGTACCCTAAGCCGTACCCTATCCCTAACCCTAACCCTAAACTATACCTTAAGCCCTACCCTCATTCGTACCCTAACCCGTACCCTAACCCTTATCCTAAGCCGTACCATAACCCTAACCCTAAACCTAACCTATACCCTATGCCGTACACTCACCCGTACCCTAACCCGTACCCTAAGCCATACCCTAACCCTAACCCTAACCCTAACCCTAACCCATACCCTACGCCGTACCCTAACCCGTACCCTAACCCGTATCCTAAGCCGTACCTTAACCCTAACCAATACCCTACGCAGTACCCTCACCCGTACCCTCAACCGTATCCTAAGCCGTACGCTAACACTAACCCTAACCCTAACCCTAACCCTAAACTATACCTTACGCCCTACCCTCACTCGTACCCTAACCCGTACCGTAAGCCGTACCCTAACCCTATCCCTAACCCTAGCCCTACTCCTATCCCATAACCTACGCCGTACCCTCACCCGTACCCTAAGCCTTATCCTAAGCCGTACCCTAACCCTAACCAATACCCTACGCAGTACGCTCACCCATACCCTCACCCGTACCCTAAGCCGTACCCTAACCCTTACCCTATCCCTAACCCTAACCCTAACCCTAACCCATACGCTATGCCGTACCCTCACCCGTACCCTAAACCGTATCCTAAGCCGTACCCTAACCCTAATCCTAACCCTAACCTATACCCTACGCCGTACCCTCACCCGTACCCTAAACCGTACCCTAAGCCGTACCCTAACCCTAACCCTAGCTCTAACCCTTGCCCATACCTTACGCCGTACCCTCACACACATACCCTAACGCGTACCCTAAGCCGTACCCTAAACCTAACCCTAACCCATACCCTACACCGTAACCGCACATGTATCCTAACCCGTACCCTAAGCCGTACCCTAACCCTAACCCTAACCCTCACCCGTACCCTAACCCGTATCCTAAGCCGTACCCTAACCCTAACACTAACCCTAAACTATACCCTACGCCGTACACTCACCCGTACCCTAACCCGTACCCTAAGCCGTACCCTATCCGTAACCCTAAACCTAACCCTAAATCATAGCCTACGTTGTACCGTAACCCATACCCTAACCCGTACCCTAAGCCGTGCCCTAACCCTAACCCTAACCCTAACCCTAACCCATACCCTACGCCGTACCCTAACCCGTACCCTAACCCTAACCCTAACCCATACGCTACGCCGTACCCTCACCCGTACCCTAAACCGGATCCTAAGCCGTACCCTAACCCTAACCCTAACCCTAACCTATACCCTACGCCGTACCCTCACCCGTACCCTAACCCGTACCCTAAGCCGTACCCTAAGCCGTAACCTAACCCTAACCCTAACCCTAAACTATACCTTACGCCCTACCCTCACTCGTACCCTAACCCGTACCGTAAGCCGTACCGTAACCCTATCCCTAACCCTAGCCCTACCCCTATCCCATAACCTACGCCGTACCCTCACCCGTGCCCTAACCCTTATCCTAAGCCGTACCCTAACCCTAACCAATACCCTACGCAGTACGCTCACACATACCCTCACCCGTACCCTAAGCGGTACCCTAACCCTAACCGTAACCCTAACCCTAACCCTAACCCTAACTCATACCCTAACCCTAACGCGTACCCTAACCCTAACCCAAACCCTAAACCTAACACGTATGCTAATCCTAACCCGTACCCTAAACCAATCCCTAACCCTAAAACTAACCCTAACCCTAACCCTAACCCTAACCCATACCCTACAACGTATCCCCACACTTACCCTAACCCGTACCCTAAGCCGTAACCTAACCCTAACCCTAACCCGAAACTATACCTTACGCTCTACCCTCACTCGTACCCTAACCCATACCCTAAGCTGTACCCTAACCTTAACCCTAACCCTAGCCCTAACCCTATCCCATACCCTACGCGGTACTCTCAAACGTACCCTAACGCGTACCCTAAGCCGTACCCTAACCCTAACCCTAACCTATACCCTACGCCATACCCTCACCTGTACCCTAACCCGTACCCTAAGACGTACCCTAACCCTAACCCTAACCCTAACCCTAACCCTAACCCCTACCCTACGCCGTACCCTAACCCGTACCCTAACCCTTATCCTAAGCCGTACCCTAACCCTAACCAATACCCTACGCAGTACGCTCACCCATACCCTCACCCGTACCCTAAGCCGTACCCTAACCCTAACCCTAACTCTAACCCTAACCCTAACACATACGCTATGCCGTACCCTCACCCGTACCCTAAACCGTATCCTAAGCCGTACCCGAAGCCTAACCCTAACCCTAACCCTAACCCTAACCCCTACCCTACGCCGTACCCTCACCCGTACCCTATCCCATACCCTAAGCCGTACCCTAACCCTAACACTAACCCTAACCCTAACCCTAACCCTAAACTACGCTTGACTGCTTTTGCCTCCATTAGATTTCCTAAGCACTAGTGTTTTAAGGAACAGGTTAAAAAGAAAATCCTAATGTGATTTTTTTATAATGTGTTTATTCTTTATCTTATCCTAGTGACTAAAATCTTCTCCATGGCTGGACCCCAAATAATATTCCTTTACGTGCTAAGTGGTATCTAGAGAGTGGGATAGGTTTAATAAATACCCTAATCCTAACGTGTACCCTAACCCTAACCCTAACCCTAACCCTAACCCTCACACTTACCCTAAACCGTACCCTAAGCCGTACCCTAAACCTAACCCTAACCGTAACACATACACTACGCCGTACCCTAACCCGTACCCTAACCCTTATCCTAAGCCGTACCCTAACCCTAACCAATACCCTACGCAGTACCCTCACCCATACCCTCACCCGTACCCTAAGCCATACACTAAACCTAACCCTAACCCTAACCCTAACCCATACACTATGCCGTACCCTCACCCGTACCCTAACCCGTATCCTAACCGTACCCTAACCCTAACCTTAACCCGAACCCCTACCCTATGCCGTACCCTCACCCATACCCTAACCCGTACCCTAAGCTGTACCCTAACCCTAACCCTAACCGTAACCCTAATCCATAGCCTACGCCGTACCCTAACCCATACCCTAACCCGTATCCTACGCCGTACCCTAACCCTAACCAATACCCTACGTAGTACCCTCACCCGTACCCTAAACCGTACCCTAAGCCGTACCCTAACCCTAACCCTAACCCGAACCCATACCCTACAACTTACCCTCACACTTACCCTAAACCATACCCTAATCTGTACCCTAAATCTAACCCTAACCCTAAACTATACCTTACGCCCTACCCTCACTCGTACCCTAAACCGTACCCTAAGCCATACCCTAACCCTAACCCTAACCCTAGCCCTACCCCTAACCCATACCCTACGCCGTACCCTCACACGTACCCTAAAGCGTACCCTAAGCCGTACCCTAACCCTAACACTAACCCTAACCCTAACCCCAACTCTAAACTACCCTTGACTGCTTTTGCCTCCATTAGATTTCCTAAGCACTAGTGTTTTAAGGAACAGGTTAAAAAGAAAATCCTAATGTGATTTTTCTATAATGTGTTTATTCTTTATCTTATCCTAGTGACTAAAATCTTCTCCATGGCTGGACCCCAAATAATATTCCTTTACGTGCTAAGTGGTATCTAGAGAGTGGGATAGGTTTAATAAATACCCTAATCCTAACGTGTACCCTAAACCTAACCCATACCCTAACCCTAACGCGTACCCTAACCCTAACCCAAACCCTAACCCTAACACGTATGCTAATCCTAACCCGTACCCTAAACCAATCCCTAACCCTAAAACTAACCCTAACCCTAACCCTAACCGTAACCCTAAACTATACCTTACGCCCTACCCTCACTCATACCCTAACCCGTACCCTAAACAGTACCCTAACCCTAACCCTAACCCTATCCCATAACCTACGTGGTACTCTCACACGTACCCTAACGCGTACCCTAAGCTGTACCCTAACCCTAACCCATACCCTACGCCGTAACCGCACACGTATCCCAACCCGTACCCTAAGCCGTACCCTAACCCTAACCCTAACCCTAACCCATACGCTATGCCGTACCATCACCCGTACCCTAACCCGTACCCTAAGCCGTACCCTAACCCTAACCCTAACCCTAACCCTAAACCATACCCTACAACGTACCCTCACGCTTACCCTAAACCGTACCCTAAGCCGTACCCTAAACCTAACCTTAACCCTAACACATACACTACGCCTTACCCTAACCCGTACCCTAACCCTTATCCTAAGCCGTAACCTAACCCTAACCAATACCCTACGCAGTACCCTCACCCATACCCTCACCAGTACCCTGAGCCGTACCCTAACCCTAACCCTAACCCTAACCCTAACCCCTACCCTATGCCGTACCCTCACCCGTACCCTAACCCGTACCCTAAGCTGTACCCTAACCCTAACCCTAACCGTAACCCTAACCCATACCCTACGCCGTACCCTAACCCATACCCTAAACTGTATCCTAAGCCGTACCCTAACCCTAACCAATACCCTACGCAGTACCCTCACCCGTACCCTAACCCGTACCCTAAGCCGTACCCTAACCCTAACCCTAACCCGAACCCATTCCCTACAACTTACCCTCACACTTACCCTAAACCGTACCCTAAGCTGTACCCTAAATCTAACCCTAACCCTAAACTATAACTTACGCCCTACCCTCACTCGTACCCTAATCCATACCCTAAGCCATACCCTAACCCTAACCCTAACCCTAGACCTACCCCTAACCCATACCCTACGCCGTACCCTCACACGAACCCTAACGCGTACCCTAAGCCGTACCCTAACCCTAATCCTAACCCTAGCACTAACCCTAACCCATACCCTAAGCCGTACCCTAACCTGTATCCTAAGCCGTATCCTAACCTTAACCAATACCCTACGCAGTACCCTCACCCATACCCTCAATCGTACCCTAAGCCGTACCCTAACCCTAACCCTAACCCTAACCCTAACCCTAACCCCTACCGTACGCCGTACCCTCACCCGTACCCTATCCCATACCCTAAGCCGTACCCTAACCCTAACACTAACCCTAACCCTAACCCCAACCCTAAACTACCCTTGACTGCTTTTGCCTCCATTAGATTTCCTAAGCACTAGTGTTTTAAGGAACAGGATAAAAAGAAAATCCTAATGTGATTTTTTTATAATGTGTTTATTCTTTATCTTATCCTAGTGACAAAAATCTTCTCCATGGCTGGACCCCAAATAATATTCCTTTACGTGCTAAGTGGTATCTAGAGAGTGGGATAGGTTTAATAAATACCCTAACCCTAACGCGTACCCTAACCCTAACCCAAACCCTAACCCTAACACGTACGCTAATCCTAACCCGTACCCTAAACCAATCCCTAACCCTAACCCTAACGCTAACCCATACCCTACGCCGTACCCTCACCCGTACCCTAAACCGTACCCTAAGCCGTACCCTAACCCTAACCCTAACCCTAACCCATACCCTACAACGTATCCTCACACTTACCCTAAACCGTACCCTAAGCTGTACCTTAACCCTAACCCTAACCGTAAACTATACCTTACACCCTACCCTCACTCGTACCCTAAACCGTACCCTAACCCGTACCCTAACCCTAACCCTAACCCTATCCCATAACCTACGCGGTACTCTCACACGTACCCTAACGTGTACCCTAAGCCGTACCCTAACCCTAACCCTAACCCTAACCCATACGCTATGCCTTACCCTCAACCGTACCCTAACCCGTACCCTAAGCCGTACCCTAACCCTAACCCTAACCCTAACCCTAACCCATACCCTACAACGTACCCTCACACTTACCCTAAACCGTACCCTAAGCCGTACCCTAAACCTAACCCTAACCCTAACACATACACTACGCCGTACCCTAACCCGTACCCTAACCCTTATCCTAAGCCGTAACCTAACCCTAACCAATACCCTACGCAGTACCCTCACCCATACCCTCACCCGTACCCTAAGCCATACCCTAACCCTAAAACTAACCCTAACCCTAACCCTAACCCATACGCTATACCGTACCCTCACCCGTACCCTAACCCGTATCCTAAGCCGTACCCTAACCCTAACCTTAACCCTAACCCCTACCCTATGCCGTACTCTCACCCGTACCCTAACCCGTACCCTAAGCTGTACCCTAACCCTAACCCTAACCGTAACCCTAACCCATACCCTACGCCGTACCCTAACCCATACCCTAAACCGTATCCTAAGCCGTACCCTAACCCTAATCCTAACCCGAACACATACCCTACAACGTACCCTCACACTTACCCTAAACCGTACCCTAAGCCGTACACTAAATCTAACCCTAACCCTAAACTACACCTTACGCCCTACCTTCACTCGTACCCTAACCCGTACCCTAAGACATACCCTAATCCTAACACTAACCCTAGCCCTAACCCTAACCCATACCCTACGCCGTACCCTCACACGTACCCTAATGCGTACCCTAAGCCGTACCCTAACCCTAACCCTAACCCTAACCCATACGCTATGCCGTACCCTCACCCGTACCCTAACCCGTATCCTAAGCCGTACCCTAACCCTAACCCTAACCCTAACCTATACCCTAACCCTAACCCTAACCCTAACCCTAACCCTAACCCTAACCAATCCCTAACCTTAAAACTAACCCTAACCCTAACCCTAACCCTCACCCTAAACTATACTTTACGCCCTACCCTCACTCAAACCCTAACCCGTACCCTAAGCCGTACCCTAACCCTAACCCTAACCCTATCCCATAACCTACATGGTACTCTCACACGTACCCTAACGCGTACCCTAAGCTGTACCCTAACCCTAACCCATACCCTACGCCGTAACTGCACACGTATCCCAACCCGTACCCTAAGCCGTACCCTAACCCTAACCCTAACCCTAACCCATACGCTATGCCGTACCATCACCCGTACCCTAACCCGTACCCTAAGCCGTACCGAACCCTAACCCTAACCCTAACCCTAAACCATACCCTACAACTTACCCTCACACTTACCCTAAACCGTACCCTAAGCTGTACCCTAAATCTAACCCTAAACCTAAACTATACCTTATGCCCTACCCTCACTCGTACCCTAACCCGTATCCTAAGCCATACCCTAACCCTAACCCTAACCCTAGCCCTACCCCTTACCCATACCCTACGCCGTACCCTCACACGTACCCTAACGCGTACCCTAAGCCGTACCCTAACCCTAACCCTAACCCTAGCCCTAACCCTAACCCATACCCTACGCCGTACCCTAACCTGTATCCTGAGCCGTACCCTAACCCTAACCAATACCCTACGCAGTACCCTCACCCGTACCCTAACCCGTACCCTAAGCCGTACCCTAACCCTAACCCTAACCCTAACCCTAACCCTAACCCATACGCTATGCCGTACCCTCACACGTACACTAACCCATATCCTAAGCCGTACCCTAACCCTAACACTAACCCTAACCCTAACCCTAACCCTATCCCCTACCTTACGCCGTACCCTCACCCGTACCCTATCCCATACCCTAAGCCGTACCCTAAAACTAACCCTAACACTAACCCTAACCCTAACCCTAACCCATACCCTACAACGTACCCTCACACTTACCCTACACCGTACCCTAAGCCGTACCCTATCCCTAACCCTAACCCTAAACTATACCTTACGCCCTACCCTCATACGTACCCTAACCCGTACCCTAAACCTTATCCTAAGCCGTACCATAACCCTAACCCTAAACCTAACCTATACCCTATGCCGTACCCTCACCCGTACCCTAACCCGTACCCTAAGCCATACCCTAACCCTAACCCTAACCCTAACCCTACGCCGTACCCTAACCCGTACCCTAACCCGTATCCTAAGCCGTACCCTAACCCTAACCAATACCCTACGCAGTACCCTCACCCGTACCCTCAACCGTACCCTAAGCCGTACGCTAACACTAACCCTAACCCTAACCCTAATCCTAACCCTAAACTACCCTTGACTGCTTTTGCCTCCTTTAGGTTTCCTAAGCACTAGTGTTTTAAGGAACAGGTTAAAAAGAAAATCATAATCTGATTTTTTTATAATGTGTTTATTCTTTATCTTATCCTAGTGACTAAAATCTTCTGCATGGCTGGAACCCAAATAATATTCCTTTACGTGCTAAGTGGTATCTAGAGAGTGGGATAGGTTTAATAAATACCCTAATCCTAACGTGTACCCTAACCCTAAACCATACCCTAACCCTAACGCGTACCCTAACCCTAACCCAAACCCTAACCCTTACGCGTACCCTAACCCTAACCCAAACCCTAAGCCTAACTCGTACGCTAATCCTAACCCGTACCCTAAACCAATCCCTAACCTTAAAACTAACCCTAACCCTAACCCTAACCCATACCCTACAACGTACCCTCACCCGTACCCTAACCCGTACCCTACCCGTACCCTAACCCTAACCCTAACCCTAAACTATACCTTACGCCCTACCCTCACTCGTACCCTAACCCGTACCGTAAGCCGTACCCTAACCCTATCCCTAACCGTAGCCCTACTCCTATCCCATAACCTACGCTGTACCCTCACCCGTACCCTAAGCCTTATCCTAAGCCGTACCCTAACCCTAACCAATACCCTACGCAGTACGCTCATCCATACCCTCACCCGTACCCTAAGCCGTACCCTAACCCTAACCCTATCCCTAACCCTAACTCTAACCCATATGCTATGCCGTACCCTCACCCGTACCCTAACCCGTATCCTAAGCCGTACCCTAACCCTAACCTTAACCCTAACCCCTACCCTATGCCGTACTCTCACCCGTACCCTAACCCGTACCCTAAGCTGTACCCTAACCTTAACCCTAACCGTAACCCTAACCCATACCCTACGCCGTACCCTAACCCATACCCTAAACCGTATCCTTAGCCGTACCCTAACCCGAACACATACCCTACAACGTACCCTCACACTTACCCTAAACCGTACCCTAAGCCGTACACTAAATCTAACACTAACCCTAAACTATACCTTACGTCCTACCCTCACTCGTACCCTAACCCGTACCCTAAGACATACCCTAACCCTAACCCTAACCCTAGCCCTACCCCTAACCCATACCCTACGCCGTACCCTCACACGTATCCTAACGCGTACCCTAAGCCGTACCCTAACCCTAACCCTAACCCTAACCTATACCCTACGCCGTACCCTCACCCGTACCCTAACCCGTACCCTAAGCCGTACCCTAACCCTAACCCTAACCCTAACCCTAACCCATACCCTACGCGGTACCCTAACCCGTACCCTAATCCGTATCATAAGCCGTACCCTAACCCTAACCAATACCCTACGCAGTACCCTCACCCGTACTCTCAATCGTACCCTAAGCCGTACCCTAACCCTAACCCTAACCCTAACCCTAACCCCTACCGTACGCCGTACCCTCACCCGTACCCTATCCCATACCCTAAGCGGTACCCTAACCCTAACACTAACCCTAACCCTAACCCCAACCCTAAACTACCCTTGACTGCTTTTGCCTCCATTAGATTTCCTAAGCACTAGTGTTTTAAGGAACAGGATAAAAAGAAAATCGTAATGTGATTTTTTTATAATGTGTTTATTCTTTATCTTATCCTAGTGACTAAAATCTTCTCCATGGCTGGACCCCAAATAATATTCCTTTACATGCTAAGTGGTATCTAGAGAGTGGGATAGGTTTAATAAATACCCTAATCCTAACGTGTACCCTAACCCTAACCAATACCCTAACCCTAACGCGTACCCTAACCCTAACCCAAACCCTAACCCTAACACGTATGCTAAACCTAACCCGTACCCTAAACCAATCCCTAACCCTAAAACTAACCCTAACCCTAACCCTAACCCTAACCCTAAACTATACCTTATGCCCTACCCTCACTCATACCCTAACCCGTACACTAACCCTAACCCTAACCCTATCCCATAACCTACGTGGTACTCTCACACGTACCCTAACGCGTACCCTAAGCTGTACCCTAACCCTAACCTATACCCTACGCCATAACCGCACACGTATGCCAACTCGTACCCTAAGCCGTACCCTAACCCTAACCCTAACCCTAACCCTAAACCATACCCTACAACGTACCCTCACACTTACCCTAAACCGTACCCTAAGCCGTACCCTAAACCTAACCCTAACCCTAACACATACACTACGCCGTACCCTAACCCTTATCCTAAGCCGTAACCTAACCCTAACCAATACCCTACGCAGTACCCTCACCCATACCCTCACCCGTACCCTGAGCCGTACCCTAACCCTAACCCTAACCCTAACCCTAACCCTAACCCATACGCTATGCCGTACCCTCACCCGTACCCTAACCCGTATCCTAAGCCGTACCCTAACCCTAACCCTAACCCTAACCCATACGCTATGCCGTACCCTCACCCGTACCCTAACCCGTATCCTAAGCCGTACCCTAACCCTAACCCTAACCTATACCCTACGCCGTACCCTCTCCCGTACCCTAACCCGTACTCTAAGCCGTACCCTAACACTAACCCAAACCCTAACCCTAACACGTACGCTAATCCTAACCCGTACCCTAAACAAATCCCTAACCCTAAAACTAACCCTAACCCTAACCCTAACCCTAACCCATACCCTACGCCGTACCCTCACCCATACCCTAACCCATACCCTAAGCCTTACCCTAACCCTAACCCTAACCCTAACCCATACGCTACGCCGTACCCTCACCCGTACCCTAACCCGTATCCTAAGCCGTACCCTAACCCTAACCAATACCCTACGCAGTACCCTCACCCGTACCCTCACCCATACCCTAAGCCGTACCCTAACCCTAAACCTAACCCTAACCCTAACCCTAACCCTAACCCCTACCCTACGCCGTACCCTCACCCGTACCCTATCCCATACCCTAAGCCATACCGTAACCCTAACACTAACCCTAACCATAACCCTAACCCTAAACTACCCTTGACTGCTTTTGCCTCCATTAGATTTCCTAAGCACTAGTGTTTTAAGGAACAGGTTAAAAAGAAAATCCTAATGTGATTTTTTTATAATGTGTTTATTCTTTATCTTATCCTAGTGACTAAAATCTTCTCCATGGCTGGACCCCAAATAATATTCCTTTACGTGCTAAGTGGTATCTAGAGAGTGGGATAGTTTTAATAAATACACTAATCCTAACGTGTACCCTAACCCTAACCCGAACCCTAACCCTAACCCTCACACTTACCCTAAACCGTACCCTAAGCCGTACCCTAAACCTAACCCTAACCGTAACACATACACTACGCCGTACCCTAACCCGTACCCTAACCCTTATCCTAAGCCGTACCCTAACCCTAACCAATACCCTACGCAGTACCCTCACCCATACCCTCACCGTACCCTAAGCCATACCCTAAACCTAACCCTAACCATAACCCTAACCCATATGCTATGCCGTACCCTCACCCGTACCCTAACCAGTATCCTAAGCCGTACCCTAACCCTAACCTTAACCCGAACCCCTACCCTATGCCGTACCCTCACCCATACCCTAACCCGTACCCTAAGCTGTACCCTAACCCTAACCCTAACCGTAACCCTAATCCATAGCCTACGCCGTACCCTAACCCATACCCTAACCCGTATCCTACGCCGTACCCTAACCCTAACCAATACCCTACGCAGTACCCTCACCTGTACCCTAAACCGTACCCTAAGCCGTACACTAAACCTAACCCTAACCCGAAGCCATACCCTACAACGTACCCTCACACTTACACTAAACCGTACCCTAAGCCGTGCCCTAAATCTAACCCTAACCCTAAACTGTACCTTACGCCCTACCCTCAATCGTACCCTAATCCATACCCTAAGACATACCCTAACCCTAACCCTAACCCTAGCCCTACACCTAACCCATACCCTACGCCGTACCCTCACACGTATCCTAACGCGTACCCTAAGCCGTACCCTAACCCTAACACTAACCCTAACCCTAACCCATACGCTATGCCGTACCCTCACCCGTACCCTAACCCGTATCCTAAGCCATACCCTAACCCTAACCCTAACCCTAACCTATACCCTACGCCGTACCCTCACCCGTACCCTAACCCGTACCCTAAGCCGTACCCTAACCCTAACCCTAACCCTAACCCTAACCCATACCCTACGCGGTACCCTAACCCGTACCCTAATCCGTATCATAAGCCGTACCCTAACCCTAACCAATACCCTACGCCGTACCCTCACACGTACCCTAAAGCGTACCCTAAGCCGTACCCTAACCCTAACATTAACCCTAACCCTAACCCCAACCCTAAACTACCCTTGACTGCTTTTTCCTCCATTAGATTTCCTAAGCACTAGTGTATTAAGGAACAGGATAAAAAGAAAATCTTAATGTGATTTTTTTATAATGTGTTTATTCTTTATCTTATCCTAGTGACTAAAATCTTCTCCATGGCTGGACCCCAAATAATATTCCTTTACGTGCTAAGTGGTATCTAGAGAGTGGGATAGGTTTAATAAATACCCTAATCCTAACGTGTACCCTAACCCTAACCCATACCCTAACCCTAACGCGTACCCTAACCCTAACCCAAACCCTAACCCTAACATGTATGCTAATCCTAACCCGTACCCTAAACCAATCCCTAACCCTAAAACTAACCCTAACCCTAACCCTAACCGTAACCCTAAACTATACCTTACGCCCTACCCTCACTCATACCCTAACCCGTACCCTAATCCGTACCCTAACCCTTACCCTAACCCTATCCCATAACCTACGTGGTACTCTCACACGTACCCTAACGCGTACCCTAAGCTGTACCCTAACCCTAACCCTAACCCTAACCCATACGCTATGCCGTACCATCACCCGTACCCTAACCCGTACCCTAAGCCGTACCCTAAACCTAACCTTAACCCTAACACATACACTACGCTCTACCCTAACCCGTACCCTAACGCTTATCCTAAGCCGTAACCTAACCCTAACCAATACTCTACGCAGTACCCTCACCCATACCCTCACCCGTACCCTGAGCCATACCCTAACCCTAACCCTAACCCTAACCCTAACCCTAACCCATACGCTATGCCGTACCCTCACCCGTACCCTAACCCGTATCCTAAGCCGTACCCTAACCCTAACCTTAACCCTAACCCCTACCCTATGCCGTACCCTCACCCGTACCCTAACCCGTACCCTAAGCTGTACCCTAACCCTAACCCTAACCGTAACCCTAACCCATACCCTATGCCGTACCCTAACCCATACCCTAAACTGTATCCTAAGCCGTACCCTAACCCTAACCAATACCCTACGCAGTACCCTCACCCGTACCCTAAACCGTACCCTAAGCCGTACCCTAACCCTAACCCTAACTCTAGCCCTAACCCTAACCCATACCCTACCCCGTACCCTAACCTGTATCCTAAGCCGTACCCAAACCCTAACCAATACCCTACGCAGTACCCTCACCCATACCCTCACCCGTACCCTAAGCCATACCCTAAACCTAACCCTAACCCTAACCCTAACCCATACGCTATGCCGTACCCTCACCCGTACCCTAACCCGTATCCTAAGCCGTACCCTAACCCTAACCTTAACCCTAACCCCTACCCTATGCCGTACCCTCACCTATACCCTAACCCGTACCCTAAGCTGTACCCTAACCCTAACCCTAACCGTAACCCTAATCCATACCCTACGCCGTACCCTAACCCATACCCTAACCCGTATCCTACGCCATACCCTAACCCTAACCAATACCCTACGTAGTACCCTCACCCGTACCCTAAACCGTACCCTAAGCCGTACCCTAACCCTAACCCTAACCCGAACCCATACCCTACAACTTACCCTCACACTTACCCTAAACGGTACCCTAAGCTGTACCCTAAATCTAACCCTAACCCTAAACTATACCTTATGCCCTACCCTCACTCGTACCCTAACCCGTATCCTAAGCCATACCCTAACCCTAACCCTACCCCTACCCCTTACCCATAACCTACGCCGTACCCTCACACGTACCCTAACACGTACCCTAAGCCGTACCCTAACCCTAACCCTAAGCCTAGCCCTAACCCTAACCCATACCCTACGCCGTACCCTAACCCATACCCTAACCCGTATCCTAAGCCGTACCCTAACCCTAACCAATACCCTACGCAGTACCCTCACCTGTACCCTAAACCGTACCCTAAGCCGTACCCTAACCCTAACACTAACCCTAACCCTAACCCCAACCCTAAACTACCCTTGACTGCTTTTGCCTCCATTAGATTTCCTAAGCACTAGTGTTTTAAGGAACAGGATAAAAAGAAAATCCTAATGTGATTTTTTTATAATGTGTTTATTCTTTATCTTATCCTAGTGACAAAAATCTTCTCCATGGCTGGACCCCAAATAATATTCCTTTACGTGCTAAGTGGTATCTAGAGAGTGGGATAGGTTTACTAAATACCCTAACCCTAACGCGTACCCTAACCCTAACCCAAACCCTAACCCTAACACGTACGCTAATCCTAACCCGTACCCTAAACCAATCCCTAACCCTAACCCTAACGCTAACCCATACCCTACGCCGTACCCTCACCCGTACCCTAAACCGTACCCTAAGCCGTACCCTAACCCTAAACCTAACCCTAACCCTAACCCTAACCCTTACGCTATACCGTACCCTCACCCGTACCCTAACCTGTATCCTAAGCCGTACCCTAACCCTAACCCTAACCCTAACCCTAACCCATACGCTATGCCGTACCCTCACCCGTACCCTAACCTGTATCCTAAGCCGTACCCTAACCCTAACCCTAACCCTAACCCTAACCCATACACTACGCAGTACCCTAACCCGTACCCTAATCCGTATCATAATCCGTACCCTAACCCTAACCAATACCCTACGCAGTACCCTCACCCGTACCCTCAATCGTACCCTAAGCCATACCCTAACCCTAACCCTAACCCTAACCCCTACCGTACGCCGTACCCTATCCCATACCCTAAGCCGTACCCTAACACTAACACTAACCGTAACCCTAACCCCAACCCTAAACTACCCTTGACTGCTTTTGCCTCCATTAGATTTCCTAAGCACTAGTGTTTTAAGGAACAGGATAAAAAGAAAATCGTAATGTGATTTTTTTATAATGTGTTTATTCTTTATCTTATCCTAGTGACTAAAATCTTCTCCATGGCTGGACCCCAAATAATATTCCTTTACATGCTAAGTGGTATCTAGAGAGTGGGATAGGTTTAATAAATATCCTAATCCTAACGTGTACCCTAACCCTAACCCATACCCTAACCCTAACGCGTACCCTAACCCTAACCCAAACCCTAACCCTAACACGCATGCTAATCCTAACCCGTACCCTAAACCAATCCCTAACCCTAAAACTAACCCTAACCCTAAGCCTAACCCTAACCCTAAACTATACCTTACGCCCTACCCTCACTCATACCCTAACCCGTACCCTAACCCTAACCCTAACCCTATCCCATAACCTACGTGGTAATCTCACACGTACCCTAACGCGTACCCTAAGCTGTACCCTAACCCTAACCCATACCCTACGCCGTAACCGCACACGTATCCCAACCCGTACCCTAAGCCGTATCCTAAACCTAACCCTAACCCCAACCCATACGCTATGCCGTACCATCACCCGTACCCTAACCCGTACCCTAAGCCGTACCCTAACCCTAACCCTAACACTAAACTATACCTTTCGCCCTACCCTCACTCGTACCCTAACCCGTACCCTAAGCCATACCCTAACTCTAACCCTAGCCCTAACCCTAACCTATACCCTACGCCGTACCCTCACCCGTACCCTCACCCGTACCCTAAGCCGTAACCTAACCCTAACCCTAACCGTAACCCTAACCCATACCCTACGCCGTACCCTAACCCGTACCCTAATCCGTATCCTAAGCCGTACCCTATCCCTAACCAATACCTTACGCAGTACCCTCACCCTTACCCTCACCCGTACCCTAAACCGTACCCTAACCCTAACCCTAACGCGAACCCATACCTACAACGTACCCTCACACTTACCCTACACCGTACCCTAAGCCGTACCCTATCCCTAACCCTAACCCTAAACTATACCTTAAGCCCTACACTCATTCGTACCCTAACCCGTACCCTAACCCTTATCCTAAGCCGTACCATAACCCTAACCCTAAACCTAACCTATACCCTATGCCGTACACTCACCCGTACCCTAACCCGTACCCTAAGCCATACCCTAACCCTAACCCTAACCCTAACCCTAACCCATACCCTACGCCGTACCCTAACCCGTACCCTAACCCGTATCCTAAGCCGTACCCTAACCCTAACCAATACCCTACGCAGTACCCTCACCCGTACCCTCAACCGTATCCTAAGCCGTACGCTAACACTAACCCTAACCCTAACCCTAACCCTAAACTATACCTTACGCCCTACCCTCACTCGTACCCTAACCCGTACCGTAAGCCGTACCCTAACCCTATCCCTAACCCTAGCCCTACTCCTATCCCATAACCTACGCCGTACCCTCACCCGTACCCTAAGCCTTATCCTAAGCCGTACCCTAACCCTAACCAATACCCTACGCAGTACGCTCACCCATACCCTCACCCGTACCCTAAGCCGTACCCTAACCCTTACCCTATCCCTAACCCTAACCCTAACCCTAACCCATACGCTATGCCGTACCCTCACCCGTACCCTAAACCGTATCCTAAGCCGTACCCTAACCCTAATCCTAAACCTAAACTATACCCTACGCCGTACCCTCACCCGTACCCTAAACCGTACCCTAAGCCGTACCCTAACCCTAACCCTAACACATACCCTACGCCGTACCCTAACCCGTACCCTAACCCGTATCCTAAGCCGTACCCTAACCCTAACCAATAACCTATGCAGTACCCTCACCCGTACCCTCACCCGTACCCTAAGCCGTACCCTAACCCTAACCCTAACCCTAATCCCTACCCTACGCCGTACCCTCACCCGTACCCTATCCCATACCCTAAGCCGTACCCTAACCCTAACACTAACCGTAACCCTAACCCTAACCCTAAACTACCCTTGACTGCTTTTGCCTCCATTAGATTTCCTAAGCACTAGTGTTTTAAGGAACAGGTTAAAAAGAAAATCCTAATGTCATTTTTTTATAATGTGTTTATTCTTTATCTTATCCTAGTGACTAAAATCTTCTCCATGGCTGGACCCCAAATAATATTCCTTTACGTGCTAAGTGGTATCTAGAGAGTGGGATAGGTTTAATAAATACCCTAATCCTAACGTGTACCCTAACACTAACCCATACCCTAACCCTAACCCGTACCCTAACCCTAACCCAAACCCTAACCGTAACACGTATGCTAATCCTAACCCATACCCTAAACCAATCCCTAACCCTAAAACTAACCCTAACCCTAACCCTAACCCTAACCCATAGCCTACAACGTATCCCCACACTTACCCTAACCCGTACCCTAAGCCGTAACCTAACCCTAACCCGAACCCGAAACTATACCTTACGCCCTACCCTCACTCGTACCCTAACCCATACCCTAAGCTGTACCCTAACCTTAACCCTAACCCTAGCCCTAACCCTATCCCATACCCTACGCGGTACTCTCAAACGTACCCTAAGGCGTACCCTAAGCCGTACCCTAACCCTAACCCTAACCCGAACCCATACCCTACAACGTACCCTCACACTTACCCTAAACCGTACCCCAATTGTACCCTAACCCTAACCCTAACCCGAAACTATACCTTACGCGCTACCCTCACTCGTACCCTAACCCGTACCCTAAGCCGTACCCTAACCCTAACCCTAGCTCTAACCCTTGCCCATACCTTACGCCGTACCCTCACACATACCCTAACGCGTACCCTAAGCCGTACCCTAAACCTAACCCTAACCCATACCCTACACCGTAATCGCACATGTACCCTAACCCGTACCCTAAGCCGTACCCTAACCCTAACCCTAACCCTCACCCATACCCTAACCCGTATCCTAAGCCGTACCCTAACCCTAACACTAACCCTAAACTATACCCTACGCTGTACACTCACCCGTACTCTAACCCGTAACCTAATCCTAACCCTAACCCTAAGCAATACCCTACACCGTACTCTCACCCGTACCCTAACCCGTACCCTAAGCCGTACCCTATCCGTAACCCTAAACCTAACCCTAAATCATAGCCTACGTTGTACGGTAACCCATACCCTAACCCGTACCCTAAGCCGTGCGCTAACCCTAACCCTAACCCTAACCCTAACCCATACCCTACGCCGTACCCTAACCCGTACCCTAACCCTAACCCTAACCCATACGCTACGCCATACCCTCACCTGTACCCTAACCCGTACCCTAAGCCGTACCCTAACCCTACCCCTAACCCATACCCTACGCCGTACCCTCACACGTACCCTAAAGCGTACCCTAAGCCGTACCCTAACCCTAACACTAACCCTAACCCTAACCCCAACCCTAAACTACCCTTGACTGCTTTTACCTCCATTAGATTTCCTAAGCACTAGTGTTTTAAGGAACAGGTTAAAAAGAAAATCCTAATGTGATTTTTTTATAATGTGTTTATTCTTTATCTTATCCTAGTGACTAAAATCTTCTCCATGGCTGGACCCCAAATAATATTCCTTTACGTGCTAAGTGGTATCTAGAGAGTGGGATAGGTTTAATAAATACCCTAATCCTAACGTGTACCCTAAACCTAACCCATACCCTAACCCTAACGCGTACCCTAACCCTAACCCAAACCCTAACCCTAACACGTATGCTAATCCTAACCCGTACCCTAAACCAATCCCTAACCCTAAAACTAACCCTAACCCTAACCCTAACCGTAACCCTAAACTATACCTTACGCCCTACCCTCACTCATACCCTAACCCGTACCCTAAACAGTACCCTAACCCTAACCCTAACCCTATCCCATAACCTACGTGGTACTCTCACACGTACCCTAACGCGTACCCTAAGCTGTACCCTAACCCTAACCCATACCCTACGCCGTAACCGCACACGTATCCCAACCCGTACCCTAAGCCGTACCCTAACCCTAACCCTAACCCTAACCCATACGCTATGCCGTACCATCACCCGTACCCTAACCCGTACCCTAAGCCGTACACTAACCCTAACCCTAACCCTAACCCAAAACCATACCCTACAACGTACCCTCACGCTTACCCTAAACCGTACCCTAAGCCGTACCCTAAACCTAACCTTAACCCTAACACATACACTACGCCTTACCCTAACCCGTACCCTAACCCTTATCCTAAGCCGTAACCTAACCCTAACCAATACCCTACGCAGTACCCTCACCCATACCCTCACCCGTACCCTGAGCCGTACCCTAACCCTAACCCTAACCCTAACCCTAACCCTAACCCATACGCTATGCCGTACCCTCACCCGTACCCTAACCCGTATCCTAAGCCGTACCCTAACCCTAACCTTAACCCTAACCCCTACCCTATGCCGTACCCTCACCCGTACCCTAACCCGTACCCTAAGCTGTACCCTAACCCTAACCCTAACCGTAACCCTAACCCATACCCTACGCCGTACCCTAACCCATACCCTAAACTGTATCCTAAGCCGTACACTAACCCTAACCAATACCCTACGCAGTACCCTCACCCGTACCCTAACCCGTACCCTAACCCTAACCCTAACCCGAACCCATTCCCTACAACTTACCCTCACACTTACCCTAAACCGTACCCTAAGCTGTACCCTAAATCTAACCCTAACCCTAAACTATACCTTATGCCCTACCCTCACTCGTACCCTAACCCGTATCCTAAGCCATACCCTAACCCTAACCCTAGCCCTACCCCTTACCCATACCCTACGCCGTACCCTCACACGTACCCTAACGCGTACCCTAAGCCGTACCCTAACCCTAACCCTAACCCTAGCCCTAACACTAACCCATACCCTACGCCGTACCCTAACCTGTATCCTGAGCCGTACCCTAACCCTAACCAATACCCTACGCAGTACTCTCACCCGTACCCTAACCCGTACCCTAAGCCGTACCCTAACCCTAACCCTAACCCTAACCCATACGCTATGCCGTACCCTCACCCGTACCCTAACCCATATCCTAAGCCGTACCCCAACCCTAACCTTAACCCTAACCCCTACCCTATGCTGTACCCTCACCCGTACCCCAAACCGTACCCTAAGCTGTACCCTAACCCTAACTCTAACCGTAACCCTAACCCATACCCTACGCCGTACCCTAACCCATACCCTAACCCGTATCCTAAGCCGTACCCTAACCCTAACCAATACCCTACGCAGTACCCTCACCTGTACCCTAAACCGTACCCTAACCGTACACTAAACCTAACCCTAACCCGAAACCATAACCTACAACGTACCCTCACACTTACACTAAACCGTACTCTAAGCCGTACCCTAAATCTAACCCTAACCCTAAACTATACCTTACGCCCTACCCTCACTCGTACCCTAATCCATACCCTAAGCCATACCCTAACCCTAACCCTAACCCTAGACTTACCCCTAACCCATACCCTACGCCGTACCCTCACACGAACCCTAACGCGTACCCTAAGCCGTACCCTAACCCTAATCCTAACCCTAGCACTAACCCTAACCCATACCCTAAGCCGTACCCTAACCTGTATCCTAAGCCGTATCCTAACCCTAACCAATACCCTACGCAGTACCCTCACCCATACCCTCAATCGTACCCTAAGCCGTACCCTAACCCTAACCCTAACCCTAACCCTAACCCTAACCCCTACCGTACGCCGTACCCTCATCCGTACCCTATCCCATACCCTAAGCCGTACCCTAACCCTAACACTAACCCTAACCCTAACCCCAACCCTAAACTACCCTTGACTGCTTTTGCCTCCATTAGATTTCCTAAGCACTAGTGTTTTAAGGAACAGGATAAAAAGAAAATCCTAATGTGATTTTTTTATAATGTGTTTATTCTTTATCTTATCCTAGTGACAAAAATCTTCTCCATGGCTGGACCCCAAATAATATTCCTTTACGTGCTAAGTGGTATCTAGAGAGTGGGATAGGTTTAATAAATACCCTAACCCTAACGCGTACCCTAACCCTAACCCAAACCCTAACCCTAACACGTACGCTAATCCTAACCCGTACCCTAAACCAATCCCTAACCCTAACCCTAACGCTAACCCATACCCTACGCCGTACCCTCACCCGTACCCTAAACCGTACCCTAAGCCGTACCCTAACCCTAACCCTAACCCTAACCCATACCCTACAACGTATCCTCACACTTACCCTAAACCGTACCCTAAGCTGTACCTTAACCCTAACCCTAACCGTAAACTATACCTTACACCCTACCCTCACTCGTACCCTAAACCGTACCCTAACCCGTACCCTAACCCTAACCCTAACCCTAGCCCTAACCCTATCCCATAACCTACGCGGTACTCTCACACGTACCCTAACGCGTACCCTAAGCCGTACCCTAACCCTAACCCTAACCCTAACCCATACGCTATGCCTTACCCTCAACCGTACCCTAACCCGTACACTAAGCCGTACCCTAACCCTAACCCTAACCCTAACCCATACCCTACAACGTACCCTCACACTTACCCTAAACCGTACCCTAAGCCGTACCCTAAACCTAACCCTAACCCTAACACATACACTACGCCGTACCCTAACCCGTACCCTAACCCTTATCCTAAGCCGTAACCTAACCCTAACCAATACCCTACGCAGTACCCTCACCCATACCGTCACCCGTACCCTAAGCCATACCCTAACCCTAAAACTAACCCTAACCCTAACCCTAACCCATACGCTATACCGTACCCTAACCCGTATCCTAAGCCGTACCCTAACCCTAACCTTAACCCTAACCCCTACCCTATGCCGTACTCTCACCCGTACCCTAACCCGTACCCTAAGCTGTACCCTAACCCTAACCCTAACCGTAACCCTAACCCATACCCTACGCCGTACCCTAACCCATACCCTAAACCGTATCCTAAGCCGTACCCTAACCCTAACCCTAACCCGAACACATACCCTACAACGTACCCTCACACTTACCCTAAACCGTACCCTAAGCCGTATCCTAACCCTAACCCTAACCCTAAACTATACCTTACGCCCTGCCCTCACTTGTACCCTAACCCATACCATAAGCCGTACCCTAACCCTAACCCTAACCCTAGCCCTACCCCTAACCCATACCCTACGCCGTACCCTCACACGTACCCTAACGCGTACCCTAAGCCGTACCCTAACCCTAACCCTAACCCTAACCCTAACCCTAACCCATACCCTACGCCGTACCCTCACCCGTACCCTAACCCGTAACCTAAGCCGTGTCCTAACCCTAACGCTAACCCTAACCCTAACCCTAACCCATACCCTACGACGTACCCTAACCCGTACCCTAAACCGTACCCTAAGCCGTACCCTAACCCTAACCCTAACCCTAACCCTAACCCTTATCCTAAACTACCCTTGACTGCTTTTGCCTCCATTAGATTTCCTAAGCACTAGTGTTTTAAGGAACAGGTTAAAAAAAAATCCTAATGTGATTTTTTTATAATGTGTTTATTCTTTATCTTATCCTAGTGACTAAAATCTTCTCCATGGCTGGACCCCAAATAATATTCCTTTACGTGCTAAGTGGTATCTAGAGAGTGGGGTAGGTTTAATAAATACCCTAATCCTAACGTGTACCCTAAACCATACCCTAGCCCTAACGCGTACCCTAACCCTAACCCAAACCCTAAACCTAACACGTATGCTAATCCTAACCCGTACCCTAAACCAATCCCTAACCCTAAAACTAACGCTAACCCTAACCCTAATCCTAACCCATACCCTACAACGTATCCCCACACTTACCCTAACCCGTACCCTAAGCCGTAACCTAACCCTAACCCTAACCCGAAACTATACCTTACGCCCTACCCTCACTCATACCCTAACCCATACCCTAAGCTGTACCCTAACCTTAACCCTAACCCTAGCCCTAACCCTATCCCATACCCTACGCGGTACTCTCAAACGTACCCTAACGCGTACCCTAAGCCGTACCCTAACCCTAACCCTAACCCTAACCTATACCCTACGCCATACCCTCACCTGTACCCTAAGCCGTACCCTAAGCCGTACCCTAACCCTAACCCTAACCCTAACCCTAACCCTAACCCCTACCCTACGCCGTACCCTAACCCGTACCCTAACCCTTATCCTAAGCCGTACCCTAACCCTAACCAATACCCTACGCAGTACGCTCACCCATACCCTCACCCGTACCCTAAGCCGTACCCTAACCCTAACCCTAACCCTAACCCTAACCCTAACACATACGCTATGCCGTACCCTCACCCGTACCATAAACCGTATCCTAAGCCGTACCTTAACCCTAACCCTAACCCTAACCCTAACCCCTACCCTACGCCGTACCCTCACCCGTACCCTATCCCATACCCTAAGCCGTACCCTAACCCTAACACTAACCCTAACCCTAACCCTAACCCTAAACTACCCTTGACTGCTTTTGCCTCCATTAGATTTCCTAAGCACTAGTGTTTTAAGGAACAGGTTAAAAAAAAATCCTAATGTGATTTTTTTATAATGTGTTTATTCTTTATCTTATCCTAGTGACTAAAATCTTCTCCATGGCTGGACCCCAAATAATATTCCTTTACGTGCTAAGTGGTATCTAGAGAGTGGGGTAGGTTTAATAAATACCCTAATCCTAACGTGTACCCTAAACCATACCCTAGCCCTAACGCGTACCCTAACCCTAACACAAACCCTAACCCTAACACGTACGCTAATCCTAAACCATACCCTAAACCAATCCCTAACCCTAAAACTAACCCTAACCCAAACCCTAACGCTAACCCATACCCTACGCCGTACCCTCACCCGTACCCTAAGCCGTACCCTAAAACTAACCCTAACCCTAACCTATACCCTACAACGTACCCTCACACTTACCCTAAACCTTACCCTAAGCCCTACCCTAACCCTAACCGTAACCCTAAACTACACCTTACGCCCTACCCTCACTAGTAGCCTAACCCGTACCCTAAGTCGTACCCTAACCCTAACCCTAGCCCTAACCCTAACCCATACCCTACGCCGTACCCTCACACGTACCCTAACGCGTACCCTAAGCCGTACCCTAACCCTAACCCTAATCCTAACCCGTACGCTATGCCGTACCCTCACCCGTACCCTAACCCGTATCCTAAGCCGTACCCTAACCCTAACCAATACCCTACGCAGTACCCTCACCCGTACCCTCAACCGTACCCGAAGGCGTACCCTAACCCTAACCCTAACCCTGACCCCTACCGTACGACGTAGCCTCACCCGTACCCTATCCCATACCCTAAGCCGTACCCTAACCCTAACCCTAACCCTAACCCTAACCCTAACCCTAAACTACCCTTGACTGCTTTTGCCTCCATTAGATTTCCTAAGCACTAGTGTTTTAAGGAACAGGTTAAAAAGAAAATCCTAATGTGATTTTTTTATAATGTGCTTATTCTTTATCTTAACCTAGTGACTAAAATCTTCTCCATGGCTGGACCACAAATAATATTCCTTTACGTGCTAAGTGGTATCTAGAGAGTGGGATAGGTTTAATAAATACCCTAATCCTAACGTGTACCCTAACCCTAACCCATACCCTAACCCTAACGCGTACCCTAACCCTAACCCAAACCCTAACCCTAACACGTACGCTAATCCTAACCCGTAACCTAAACCAATCCCTAACCCTAACCCTAACCCTACCCCATACCTTACGCCGTACCCTCACCCGTACCCTAACCCGTACCCTAAGCCGTACCCTAACCCTAACACTAACTCTAACCCTAACCCATACCCTACAACGTACCCTCACACTTACCCTAAACCATACCCTAAGCCGTATCTTAACCCTAAACCTAACCGTAAACTATACCTTACGCCGTACCCTCACTCGTACACTAACCCTTACCCTAAACCGTACCCTAAACCTAACCCTAACCCTAGCCCTAACCCTAACACGTAACCTACGCTGTACCCTCACCCGTACCCTAATCCATACCCTAATATGTACCCTAACCGTAACCCTAACCCTAACTCTAACCCTAACCCATACCCTAAGCCGTACCCTAACCCTAACCCTAACCCTAACCATAACCCATACCCTACAACGTACCCTCACACTTACCCTAACCCGTACCCTAAGCCGTACCCTAACCCTAACCCTAACCCTAAACTATAACTTACGCTCTACCCTCACTCATACCCTAACCCGTACCCTATGCCGTACCCTAACCCTATCCCTAACCCTAGCCCTACCCCTAACCCATAACCTACGCCGTACCCTCACCCATACCCTAACCCTTATCCTAAGCCGTTCCCTAACCCTAACCAATACCCTACGCAGTACCCTCACCCATACCGTCACCCGTACCCTAAGCCGTACCCTAACCGTAACCCTAACCCTAACCCTAACCCATACGCTATGCCGTACCCTCACCCGTACCCTAAACCGTATCCTAAGCCGTACCCTAACCCTAATCCTAACCCTAACCTATACCCTATGCCATACCCTCACCCGTACCCTAAGCCGTACCCTAACCCTAACCCTAACCCTATCCCATAACCTACGCGGTACTCTCACACGTATCCTAACGCGTACCCTAAGCCGTGCCCTAACCCTAACCCATACCCTACGCCGTAACCGCACACATATCCCAACACGTACCCTAAGCCGTACCCTAACCCTAACCCTAACCCTAACCCATACGCTATGCTGTACCCTCACCCACACCCTAACCCGTACCCTAAGCCGTACCCTAACCCTAACCCTAACCCTAACCCTAACCCATACCATACAACGTACCCTCACACTTACCCTAAACCGTACCCTAAGCCGTACGCTAAACCTAACCCTAACCCTAACACATACACTACGCCGTACCCTCACCCGTACCCTAACCCATACCCTACGCCGTACCCTAACCTGTATCCTAAGGCATACCCTAACCCTAATCAATACCCTACGCAGTACCCTCACCCGTACCCTAACGCGTACCCTAAGCCGTACCCTAACCCTAACCCTAACCCTAACCCTAACCCATACGCTATGCCGTACCCTCACCCGTACCCTAACCCGTATCCTAAGCCGTACCCCAACCGTAACATTAACCCTAACCCCTACCCTATGCTGTACTCTCACCCTTACCCCAACCCGTACCCTAAGCTGTACCCTAACCCTAACGCTAACCGTAACCCTAACCCATACCCTACGCCGTACCCTAACCCATACCCTAACCCGTATCCTAAGCCGTACCCTAACCCTAACCAATACCCTACACAGTACCCTCACCCGTACCCTCACCCGTACCCTAACCCATACCCTACGCCGTACCCTAACCTGTATCCTAAGCCGTACCCTAACCCTAACCCTAACCCGAACCCATACCCTACAACGTACCCTCACACTTACCCTAAACCGTACCCTAAGCCGTACCCTAAATCTAACCCTAACCCTAAACTATACCTTACGCCCTACCCTCACTCGTACCCTAATCCATACCCTAAGCCATACCCTAACCCTAACCCTAACCCTAGCACTACCCCTAACCCATACCCTACGCCGTACCCTCACACGTACCCTAACGCGTACCCTAAGCCGTACCCTAACCCTAGCACTAACCCTAACCCATACCCTACGCCATACCCTAACCTGTATCCTAAGCCGTACCCTAACCCTAACCAATACCCTACGCAGTACCCTCACCCGTACCCTCAATCGTACCCTAAGCCGTACCCTAACCCTAACCCTAACCCTAACCCTAACCCTAACCCCTACCGTACGCCGTACCCTCACCCGTACCCTATCCCATACCCTAAGCCGTACCCTAACCCTAACACTAACCCTAACCCTAACCCCAACCCTAAACTACCCTTGACTGCTTTTGCCTCCATTAGATTTCCTAAGCACTAGTGTTTTAAGGAACAGGATAAAAAGAAAATCCTAATGTGATTTTTTTATAATGTGTTTATTCTTTATCTTATCCTAGTGACAAAAATCTTCTCCATGGCTGGACCCCAAATAATATTCCTTTACGTGCTAAGTGGTATCTAGAGAGTGGGATAGGTGTAATAAATACCCTAACCCTAACGCGTACCCTAACCCTAACCCAAAACCTAACCCTAACACGTACGCTAATCCTAACCCGTACCCTAAACCAATCCCTAACCCTAACCCTAACGCTAACCCATACCCTATGCCGTACCCTCACCCGTACCCTAAACCGTACCCTAAGCCGTACCCTAACCCTAACCCTAACCCTAACCCTAACCATAACCCTAACCCTAACCCTAACCCTAAACCGTACCCTAACCCTAACCCTAACCCTAACCCTAACCCTAACACATACGCTATGCCGTACCCTCATCCGTACCCTAACCCGTATCCTAAGCCGTACCCTAACCCTAACCTTAACCCTAACCCCTACCCTATGCCGTACCCTCACCCGTACCCTAACCCGTACCCTAAGCTGTACCCTAACCCTAACCCTAACCGTAACCCTAACCCATACCCTACGCCGTACCCTAACCCATACCCTAAACTGTATCCTAAGCCGTACCCTAACCCTAACCAATACCCTACGCAGTACCCTCACCCGTACCCTAAACCGTACCCTAACCCTAACCCTAACCCTAGCCCTAACCCGAACCCATACCCTACGCCGTACCCTAACCTGTATCCTAAGCCGTACCCTAACCCTAACCAATACCCTACGCAGTACCCTCACCCGTACCCTAAACCGTACCCTAAGCCGTACCCTAACCCTAACCCTAACCCGAACCCATACCCTACAACGTACCCTCACACTTACCCTAAACCGTACCCTAAGTCGTACCCTAAATCTAACCCTTACCCTAAACTATACCTTACGCCCTACCCTCACTCGTACCCTAACCCGTGCCCTAAGCCGTACCCTAAGCCTAACCCTAACCCTAGCCCTACCCCTAACCCATACCCTACGCCGTACCCTCACACGTACCCTAACGCGTACCCTAAGCCGTACCCTAACCCTAACCCTAACCCTAACACAAACCCTATGCCGTAACCGCACATGTATCCTAACCTGTACGCTAAGCCGTACCCTAACCCTAACCCTAACCCTAACCCATACACTACGCCGTACCCTCACCCGGAACCTAAACCTTATCCTAAGCCATACCCTAACCCTAACCCTAACACTAAACCCTACCCTACGCCGTACCCTCACCCGTACCCTAACCCCTACCCTAAGCTGTACCCTAACCCTAACCCTAACCCTAACCCATACCCTACGCCGTACCCTAACCCGTACCCTAACCCGTATCCTAAGCCGTACCCTAACCCATACCAATACCCTATGCAGTACCCTCACCCGTACCCTAAGCCGTACCCTAAACCTAACCCTAACCCTAACCCTAACCCTAACCCTAACCCTAACCTTAACCCTAACCCCAACCCTAAACTACCCTTGACTGCTTTTGCCTCCATTAGATTTCCTAAGCACTAGTGTTTTAAGGAACAGGATAAAAAGAAAATCCTAATGTGATTTTTTTATAATGTGTTTATTCTTTATCTTATCCTAGTGACTAAAATCTTCTCCATGGCTGGACCCCAAATAATATTCGTTTACGTGCTAAGTGGTATCTAGAGAGTGGGATAGTTTTAATAAATACCCTAATCCTAACGTGTACCGTAACCCTAACCCATACCCTAACCCAAACCCTAACCCTAAAACGTACGCTAATCCTAACCCGTACCCTAAACCAATCCCTAACCTTAAAACTAACCCTAACCCTAACCCTAACCCATAACCTACGCCGTACCCTCACCCGTACCCTAATCCGTACCCTAACCCTAACCCTAACCCTAACCCATACCCTACAACGTACCCTCACACTTACCCTACACCGTACCCTAAGCCGTACCCTAACCCTAACCCTAACCCTAAACTATACCTTACGCCCTACCCTCATTCGTACCCTAACCCGTACCCTAACCCTTATCCTAAGCCGTACCATAACCCTAACCCTAAACCTAACCTATACCCTATGCCGTACCCTCACCCGTACCCTAACCCGTACCCTATGCCATACCCTAACCCTAACCCTAACCCTAACCCATACCCTACGCCGTACCCTAACCCGTACCCTAACCCGTATCCTAAGCCATACCCTAACCCTAACCAATACCCTACGCAGTACCCTCACCCGTACCCTAAACCGTACCCTAAGCCGTAAGCTAACACTAACCCTAACCCTAACCCTAACCCTTACCCTAAACTACCCTTGACTGCTTTTGCCTCCTTTAGATTTCCTAAGCACTAGTGTTTTAAGGAACAGGTTAAAAAGAAAATCATAATCTGATTTTTTTATAATGTGTTTATTCTTTATCTTATCCTAGTGACTAAAATCTTCTCCATGGCTGGACCCCAAATAATATTCCTTTACGTGCTAAGTGGTATCTAGAGAGTGGGATAGGTTTAATAAATACCCTAATCCTAACGTGTACCCTAACCCTAACCCATACCCTAACCCTAACGCGTACCCTAACCCTAACCGAAACCCTAACCCTTACGCGTACCCTAACCCTAACCCAAACCCTAAGCCTAACACGTACGCTAATCCTAACCCGTACCCTAAACCAATCCCTAACCCTAAAACTAACCCTAACCCTAACCCTAACCCTAACCCTAACCCTAAACTACCCTTGACTGCTTTTGCCTCCATTAGATTTCCTTAGCACTAGTGTTTTAAGGAACAGGTTAAAAAGAAAATCCGAATGTGATTTTTTTATAATGTGTTTATTCTTTATCTTATCCTAGTGACTAAAATCTTCTCCATGGCTGGACCCCAAATAATATTCCTTTACGTGCTAAGTGGTATCTAGAGAGTGGGATAGGTTTAATAAATACCCTAATCCTAACGTGTACCCTAACCCTAACCCATACCCTAACCCTAACCCGTACCCTAACCCTAACCCAAACCCTAAGCCGTACCCTAACCCTAACCCTAACCCTAACCCCTACCCTACGCCGTACCCTCACCCGTACCCTATCCCATACCCTACGCCGTACCCTAACCTGTATCCTAAGCCGTACGCTAACCCTAACCAATACCCTACGCAGTACCCTCACCCGTACCCTAACCCGTACCCTAACCCTAAACCTAACGCGAACCCATACCCTACAACGTACCCTCACACTTACCCTAAACCGTACCCTAAGCCGTATCCTAACCCTAACCCTAACCCTAAACTATACCTTACGCCCTGCCCTCACTTGTACCCTAACCCGTACCATAAGCCGTACCCTAACCCTAACCCTAACCCTATCCCTAACCCTAGCCCTACCCCTAACCCATAACCTACGCCGTACCCTCACCCATACCCTAACCCTTATCCTAAGCCGTTCCCTAACCCTAACCAATACCCTACGCAGTACCCTCACCCATACCGTCACCCGTACCCTAAGCCGTACCCTAACCGTAACCCTAACGCTAACCCTAACCCATACGCTATGCCGTACCCTCACCCGTACCCTAAACCGTATCCTAAGCCGTACCCTAACCCTAATCCTAACCCTAACCTATACCCTATGCCATACCCTCACCCGTACCCTAAGCCGTACCCTAACCCTAACCCTAACCCTAACCCATTCCCTACGCCGTACCCTAACCCGTACCCTAACCCGTATCCTAAGCCGTACCCTAACCCTAACCAATACCCTATGCAGTACCCTCACCCGTACCCTCATCCGTACCTTAAGCCGTACCCTAACCCTAACCCTAACCCTAAACCTAACCCCTACCCTAGGCCGTACCCTCACCCATACCCTATCCCATACACTACGCCGTACCCTATCCTGTATCCTAAGCCGTACCCTAACCCTAACCAATACTCTACGGAGTACCCTCACCCGTACCCTAACCCGTACCCTAAGCCGTACCCTAACCCTAACCCTAACGCGAACCCATACCCTATAACGTACCCTCACACTTACCCTAAACCGTACCCTAAGCCGTATCCTAACCCTAACACTAACCCTAAACTATACCTTACGCCCTGCTCTAACTCGTACCCTAACCCATACCCTACGCCGTACCCTCACATGTACCCTAAAGCGTACCCTAAGCCGTACCCTAATCCTAACCCTAAAACTAACCCGTACCCTACGCCGTAACCGCACACGTATCCTAACCCGTACCCTAAGCCGTACCCTAACCCTAACCCTAACTCATACGCTACGCCGTACCCTCACCCGTACCCTAACACGTACCCTAAGCCGTACCCTAAACCTAACCCTAACCCTAACACATACACTACACCGTACCCTAACCCGTACCCTAACCCTTATCCTAAGCCGTAACCTAACCCTAACCAATACCCTACACAGTACCCTCACCCATACCCTCACCCGTACCCTAAGCCATACCCTAACCCTAACCCTAACCCTAACCCTAACCCTAACCCATACGCTATGCCGTACCCTCACCCGTACCCTAACCCGTATCCTAAGCCGTACCCTAAACCTAACCCTAACCCTAACCTATACCCTACGCCGTACCCTCTCACGTACCCTAACCCGTACCCTAAGCCGTACCCTAACCCTAACCCTAACCCTAACCCTAACCCATACCCTACGCGGTACCCTAACCCGTACCCTAATCCGTATCCTAAGCCGTACCCTAACCCTAACCAATACCCTACGCAGTACCCTCACTCGTACCCTCAATCGTACCCTAAGCCGTACCCTAACCCTAACCCTAACCCTAACCCTAACCCCTACCATACGCCGTACCCTCACCCGTACCCTATCCCATACCCTAAGCCGTACCCTAACCCTAACACTAACCCTAACCCTAACCCCAACCCTAAACTACCCTTGACTGCTTTTGCCTCCATTAGATTTCCTAAGCACTAGTGTATTAAGGAACAGGATAAAAAGAAAATCTTAATGTGATTTTTTAATAATGTGTTTATTCTTTATCTTATCCTAGTGACTAAAATCTTCTCCATGGCTGGACCCCAAATAATATTCCTTTACGTGCTAAGTGGTATCTAGAGAGTGAGATAGGTTTAATAAATACCCTAATCCTAACGTGTACCCTAACCCTAACCCATACCCTAACCCTAACGCGTACCCTAACCCTAACCCAAACACTAAACCTAACACGTACGCTAATCCTAACCCGTACCCTAAACCAAACCCTAACCCTAACCCTAACGATAACCCATACCCTACGCCGTACCCTCACCCGTACCCTAACCCGTATCCTAAGCCGTACCCTAACCCTAACCTAAACCCTAACCCCTACCCTATGCCGTACTCTCACCCGTACCCTAACCCGTACCCTAAGCTGTACCCTAACCCTAACCCTAACCGTAAACCTAACCCATACCCTACGCCGTACCCTAACCCATACCCTAAACCGTACCCTAACCCTAACCCTAACCCTAACCCTAACCCTAACCCATACGCTATGCCGTACCCTCACCCGTACCCTAAACCGTACCCTAAACCGTACCCTAACCCTATCCCTAACCCTAACACATACCCTACGCCGTACCCTAACCCGTACCCTAACCCGTATCCTAAGCCGTACCCTAAACCTAACCAATAACCTATGCAGTACCCTCACCCGTACCCTCACCCGTACCCTAAGCCGTACCCTAACCCTAACCCTAACCCTAATCCCTACCCTACGCCGTACCCTCACCCCCCCGTACCCTATCCCATACCCTAAGCCGTACCCTAACCCTAACACTAACCGTAACCCTAACCCTAACCCTAAACTACCCTTGACTGCTTTTGCCTCCATTAGATTTCCTAAGCACTAGTGTTTTAAGGAACAGGTTAAAAAGAAAATCCTAATGTCATTTTTTTATAATGTGTTTATTCTTTATCTTATCCTAGTGACTAAAATCTTCTCCATGGCTGGACCCCAAATAATATTCCTTTACGTGCTAAGTGGTATCTAGAGAGTGGGATAGGTTTAATAAATACCCTAATTCTAACGTGTACCCTAACCCTAACTCATACCCTAACCCTAACGCGTACCCTAACCCTAACCCAAACCCTAAACCTAACACGTATGCTAATCCTAACCCGTACCCTAAACCAATCCCTAACCCTAAAACTAACCCTAACCCTAACCCTAACCCTAACCCATACCCTACAACGTATCCCCACACTTACCCTAACCCGTACCCTAAGCCGTAACCTAACCCTAACCCTAACCCGAAACTATACCTTACGCCCTACCCTCACTCATACCCTAACCCATACCCTAAGCTGTACCCTAACCCTAACCCTAACCCTAAACCCTACACTACGCCGTACCCTAACCCGTACCCTAACCCTTATCCTAAGCCGTACCCTAACCCTAACCAATACCCTACGCAGTACGCTCACCCATACCCTCACCCGTACCCTAAGCCGTACCCTAAACCTAACCCTAACCCTAACCCTAACCCTAACACATACGCTATGCCGTACCCTCACCCGTACCATAAACCGTATCCTAAGCCGTACCCTAACCCTAACCCTAACCCTAACCCTAACCCTAACACCTACCCTACGCCGTACCCTCACCCGTACCCTATCCCATACCCTAAGCCGTACCCTAACCCTAACACTAACCCTAACCCTAACCCTAACCCTAAACTACCCTTGACTGCTTTTGCCTCCATTAGATTTCCTAAGCACTAGTGTTTTAAGGAACAGGTTAACAAGAAAATCCTAATGTGATTTTTTTATAATGTGTTTATTCTTTACCTTATCCTAGTGACGAAAATCTTCTCCATGGCTGGACCCCAAATAATATTCCTTTACGTGCTAAGTGGTATCTAGAGAGTGGGATAGGTTTAATAAATACCCTAATCCTAACGTGTACACTTACCCTAACCCATACCCTAACCCTAACGCGTACCCTAACCCTAACCCAAACCCTAACCCTAACACGTACGCTAATCCTGACCCGTACCCTAAACCAATCCCTAACCCTAAACCTAACCCTCACCCATACCCTACGCCGTACCCTCACCCGTACCGTAACCCGTACCCTAAGCCGTACCCTAACCCTAACCCTAACCCTAACCCTAACCCATACCCTACAACGTACCCTCACACTTACCCTAAACCATACCCTAAGCCGTACCTTAACACTAACCCTAACCGTAAACTATACCTTACGCCCTACCCTCACTCGTACCCTAACCCTTACCCTAACCCTAACCCTAACCCTAGCCCTAACCCTAACCCATACCCTACGCCTTACACTCACACGTACCCTAATGCGTACACTACGCCGTACCCTAACCCTAACCCTAACCCTAACACAAACCCTATGCCGTAACCGCACATCTATCCTAACCTGTACGCTAAGCCGTACCCTAACCCTAACCCTAACCCTAACCCATACACTACGCCGTACCCTCACCCGGAACCTAAACCTTATCCTAAGCCATACCCTAACCCTAACCCTAACACTAAACCCTACCCTATGCCGTACCCTCACCCGTACCCTAACCCCTACCCTAAGCTGTACCCTAACCCTAACCCTAACCCTAACCCATACCCTACGCCGTACCCTAACCCGTACCCTAACCCGTATCCTAAGCCGTACCCTAACCCATACCAATACCCTATGCAGTACCCTCACCCGTACCCTAAGCCGTACCCTAACCCTAACCCTAACCCTAACCCTAACCCTAACCCTAACCCCTACCCTACGCCGTACCCTCACCCGTACCCTATCCCATACCCTAAGCCGTACCCTAACCCTAACACTAACCCTAACCCTAACCCTAACCCTAAACTACCCTTGACTGCTTTTGCCTCCATTAGATTTCCTAAGCACTAGTGTTTTAAGGAACAGGTTAAAAAGAAAATCCGAATGTGATTTTTTTATAATGTGTTTATTCTTTATCTTATCCTAGTGACTAAAATCTTCTCCATGGCTGGACCCCAAATAATATTCCTTTACGTGCTAAGTGGTATCTAGAGAGTGGGATAGGTTTAATAAATACCCTAATCCTAACGTGTACCCTAACCCTAACCCATACCCTAACCCTAACGCGTACCCTAACCCTAACCGAAACCCTAACCCTTACGCGTACCCTAACCCTAACCCAAACCCTAAGCCTAACACGTACGCTAATCCTAACCCGTACCCTAAACCAATCCCTAACCCTAAAACTAACCCTAACCCTAACCCTAACCCTAACCCTAACCCTAAACTACCCTTGACTGCTTTTGCCTCCATTAGATTTCCTTAGCACTAGTGTTTTAAGGAACAGGTTAAAAAGAAAATCCGAATGTGATTTTTTTATAATGTGTTTATTCTTTATCTTATCCTAGTGACTAAAATCTTCTCCATGGCTGGACCCCAAATAATATTCCTTTACGTGCTAAGTGGTATCTAGAGAGTGGGATAGGTTTAATAAATACCCTAATCCTAACGTGTACCCTAACCCTAACCCATACCCTAACCCTAACCCGTACCCTAACCCTAACCCAAACCCTAAGCCGTACCCTAACCCTAACCCTAACCCTAACCCCTACCCTACGCCGTACCCTCACCCGTACCCTATCCCATACCCTACGCCGTACCCTAACCTGTATCCTAAGCCGTACGCTAACCCTAACCAATACCCTACGCAGTACCCTCACCCGTACCCTAACCCGTACCCTAACCCTAAACCTAACGCGAACCCATACCCTACAACGTACCCTCACACTTACCCTAAACCGTACCCTAAGCCGTATCCTAACCCTAACCCTAACCCTAAACTATACCTTACGCCCTGCCCTCACTTGTACCCTAACCCGTACCATAAGCCGTACCCTAACCCTAACCCTAACCCTATCCCTAACCCTAGCCCTACCCCTAACCCATAACCTACGCCGTACCCTCACCCATACCCTAACCCTTATCCTAAGCCGTTCCCTAACCCTAACCAATACCCTACGCAGTACCCTCACCCATACCGTCACCCGTACCCTAAGCCGTACCCTAACCCTAACCCTAACCCTAACCCATTCCCTACGCCGTACCCTAACCCGTACCCTAACCCGTATCCTAAGCCGTACCCTAACCCTAACCAATACCCTATGCAGTACCCTCACCCGTACCCTCATCCGTACCTTAAGCCGTACCCTAACCCTAACCCTAACCCTAAACCTAACCCCTACCCTAGGCCGTACCCTCACCCGTACCCTATCCCATACACTACGCCGTACCCTATCCTGTATCCTAAGCCGTACCCTAACCCTAACCAATACTCTACGGAGTACCCTCACCCGTACCCTAACCCGTACCCTAAGCCGTACCCTAACCCTAACCCTAACGCGAACCCATACCCTATAACGTACCCTCACACTTACCCTAAACCGTACCCTAAGCCGTATCCTAACGCTAACACTAACCCTAAACTATACCTTACGCCCTGCTCTAACTCGTACCCTAACCCATACCCTACGCCGTACCCTCACATGTACCCTAAAGCGTACCCTAAGCCGTACCCTAACCCTAACCCTAAAACTAACCCGTACCCTACGCCGTAACCGCACACGTATCCTAACCCGTACCCTAAGCCGTACCCTAACCCTAACCCTAACTCATACGCTACGCCGTACCCTCACCCGTACCCTAACACGTACCCTAAGCCGTACCCTAAACCTAACCCTAACCCTAACACATACACTACACCGTACCCTAACCCGTACCCTAACCCTTATCCTAAGCCGTAACCTAACCCTAACCAATACCCTACACAGTACCCTCACCCATACCCTCACCCGTACCCTAAGCCATACCCTAACCCTAACCCTAACCCTAACCCTAACCCTAACCCATACGCTATGCCGTACCCTCACCCGTACCCTAACCCGTATCCTAAGCCGTACCCTAAACCTAACCCTAACCCTAACCTATACCCTACGCCGTACCCTCTCACGTACCCTAACCCGTACCCTAAGCCGTACCCTAACCCTAACCCTAACCCTAACCCTAACCCATACCCTACGCGGTACCCTAACCCGTACCCTAATCCGTATCCTAAGCCGTACCCTAACCCTAACCAATACCCTACGCAGTACCCTCACTCGTACCCTCAATCGTACCCTAAGCCGTACCCTAACCCTAACCCTAACCCTAACCCTAACCCCTACCATACGCCGTACCCTCACCCGTACCCTATCCCATACCCTAAGCCGTACCCTAACCCTAACACTAACCCTAACCCTAACCCCAACCCTAAACTACCCTTGACTGCTTTTGCCTCCATTAGATTTCCTAAGCACTAGTGTATTAAGGAACAGGATAAAAAGAAAATCTTAATGTGATTTTTTAATAATGTGTTTATTCTTTATCTTATCCTAGTGACTAAAATCTTCTCCATGGCTGGACCCCAAATAATATTCCTTTACGTGCTAAGTGGTATCTAGAGAGTGAGATAGGTTTAATAAATACCCTAATCCTAACGTGTACCCTAACCCTAACCCATACCCTAACCCTAACGCGTACCCTAACCCTAACCCAAACACTAAACCTAACACGTACGCTAATCCTAACCCGTACCCTAAACCAAACCCTAACCCTAACCCTAACGATAACCCATACCCTACGCCGTACCCTCACCCGTACCCTAACCCGTATCCTAAGCCGTACCCTAACCCTAACCTAAACCCTAACCCCTACCCTATGCCGTACTCTCACCCGTACCCTAACCCGTACCCTAAGCTGTACCCTAACCCTAACCCTAACCGTAAACCTAACCCATACCCTACGCCGTACCCTAACCCATACCCTAAACCGTACCCTAACCCTAACCCTAACCCTAACCCTAACCCTAACCCATACGCTATGCCGTACCCTCACCCGTACCCTAAACCGTACCCTAAACCGTACCCTAACCCTATCCCTAACCCTAACACATACCCTACGCCGTACCCTAACCCGTACCCTAACCCGTATCCTAAGCCGTACCCTAAACCTAACCAATAACCTATGCAGTACCCTCACCCGTACCCTCACCCGTACCCTAAGCCGTACCCTAACCCTAACCCTAACCCTAATCCCTACCCTACGCCGTACCCTCACCCGTACCCTATCCCATACCCTAAGCCGTACCCTAACCCTAACACTAACCGTAACCCTAACCCTAACCCTAAACTACCCTTGACTGCTTTTGCCTCCATTAGATTTCCTAAGCACTAGTGTTTTAAGGAACAGGTTAAAAAGAAAATCCTAATGTCATTTTTTTATAATGTGTTTATTCTTTATCTTATCCTAGTGACTAAAATCTTCTCCATGGCTGGACCCCAAATAATATTCCTTTACGTGCTAAGTGGTATCTAGAGAGTGGGATAGGTTTAATAAATACCCTAATTCTAACGTGTACCCTAACCCTAACTCATACCCTAACCCTAACGCGTACCCTAACCCTAACCCAAACCCTAAACCTAACACGTATGCTAATCCTAACCCGTACCCTAATCCAATCCCTAACCCTAAAACTAACCCTAACCCTAACCCTAACCCTAACCCATACCCTACAACGTATCCCCACACTTACCCTAACCCGTACCCTAAGCCGTAACCTAACCCTAACCCTAACCCGAAACTATACCTTACGCCCTACCCTCACTCATACCCTAACCCATACCCTAAGCTGTACCCTAAACCTAACCCTAACCCTAAACCCTACCCTACGCCGTACCCTAACCCGTACCCTAACCCTTATCCTAAGCCGTACCCTAACCCTAACCAATACCCTACGCAGTACGCTCACCCATACCCTCACCCGTACCCTAAGCCGTACCCTAAACCTAACCCTAACCCTAACCCTAACCCTAACACATACGCTATGCCGTACCCTCACCCGTACCATAAACCGTATCCTAAGCCGTACCCTAACCCTAACCCTAACCCTAACCCTAACCCTAACCCCTACCCTACGCCGTACCCTCACCCGTACCCTATCCCATACCCTAAGCCGTACCCTAACCCTAACACTAACCCTAACCCTAACCCTAACCCTAAACTACCCTTGACTGCTTTTGCCTCCATTAGATTTCCTAAGCACTAGTGTTTTAAGGAACAGGTTAAAAAGAAAATCCGAATGTGATTTTTTTATAATGTGTTTATTCTTTATCTTATCCTAGTGACTAAAATCTTCTCCATGGCTGGACCCCAAATAATATTCCTTTACGTGCTAAGTGGTATCTAGAGAGTGGGATAGGTTTAATAAATACCCTAATCCTAACGTGTACCCTAACCCTAACCCATACCCTAACCCTAACCCGTACCCTAACCCTAACCCAAACCCTAAGCCGTACCCTAACCCTAACCCTAACCCTAACCCCTACCCTACGCCGTACCCTCACCCGTACCCTATCCCATACCCTACGCCGTACCCTAACCTGTATCCTAAGCCGTACGCTAACCCTAACCAATACCCTACGCAGTACCCTCACCCGTACCCTAACCCGTACCCTAACCCTAAACCTAACGCGAACCCATACCCTACAACGTACCCTCACACTTACCCTAAACCGTACCCTAAGCCGTATCCTAACCCTAACCCTAACCCTAAACTATACCTTACGCCCTGCCCTCACTTGTACCCTAACCCGTACCATAAGCCGTACCCTAACCCTAACCCTAACCCTATCCCTAACCCTAGCCCTACGCCTAACCCATAACCTACGCCGTACCCTCACCCATACCCTAACCCTTATCCTAAGCCGTTCCCTAACCCTAACCAATACCCTACGCAGTACCCTCACCCATACCGACACCCGTACCCTAAGCCGTACCCTAACCCTAACCCTAACCCTAACCCATTCCCTACGCCGTACCCTAACCCGTACCCTAACCCGTATCCTAAGCCGTACCCTAACCCTAACCAATACCCTATGCAGTACCCTCACCCGTACCCTCATCCGTACCTTAAGCCGTACCCTAACCCTAACCCTAACCCTAAACCTAACCCCTACCCTAGGCCGTACCCTCACCCGTACCCTATCCCATACACTACGCCGTACCCTATCCTGTATCCTAAGCCGTACCCTAACCCTAACCAATACTCTACGGAGTACCCTCACCCGTACCCTAACCCGTACCCTAAGCCGTACCCTAACCCTAACCCTAACGCGAACCCATACCCTATAACGTACCCTCACACTTACCCTAAACCGTACCCTAAGCCGTATCCTAACCCTAACACTAACCCTAAACTATACCTTACGCCCTGCTCTAACTTGTACCCTAACCCATACCCTACGCCGTACCCTCACATGTACCCTAAAGCGTACCCTAAGCCGTACCCTAACCCTAACCCTAAAACTAACCCGTACCCTACGCCGTAACCGCACACGTATCCTAACCCGTACCCTAAGCCGTACCCTAACCCTGACCCTAACTCATACGCTACGCCGTACCCTCACCCGTACCCTAACACGTACCCTAAGCCGTACCCTAAACCTAACCCTAACCCTAACACATACACTACACCGTACCCTAACCCGTACCCTAACCCTTATCCTAAGCCGTAACCTAACCCTAACCAATACCCTACACAGTACCCTCACCCATACCCTCACCCGTACCCTAAGCCATACCCTAACCCTAACCCTAACCCTAACCCTAACCCTAACCCATACGCTATGCCGTACCCTCACCCGTACCCTAACCCGTATCCTAAGCCATACCCTAACCCTAACCTTAACCCTAACCCCTACCCTATGCCGTACTCTCACCCATACCCTAACCCGTACCCTAAGCTGTACCCTAACCCTAACCCTAACCGTAACCCTAACCCATACCCTACGCCGTACCCTAACCCATACCCTAAACCGTATCCTTAGCCGTACCCTAACCCTAAACCTAACCCGAACACATACCCTACAACGTACCCTCACACTTACCCTAAACCATACCCTAAACCGTACACTAAATCTAACCCTAACCCTAAACTATACCTTACGCCCTACCCTCACTCGTACCCTAACCCGTACCCTAAGACATACCCTAACCCAAACCCTAACCAATACCCTACGCAGTACCCTCACTCGTACCCTCAATCGTACCCTAAGCCGTACCCTAACCCTAACCCTAACCCTAACCCTAACCCCTACCGTACGCCGTACCCTCACCCGTACCCTATCCCATACCCTAAGCCGTACCCTAACCCTAACACTAACCCTAACCCTAACCCCAACCCTAAACTACCCTTGACTGCTTTTGCCTCCATTAGATTTCCTAAGCACTAGTGTATTAAGGAACAGGATAAAAAGAAAATCTTAATGTGATTTTTTTATAATGTGTTTATTCTTTATCTTATCCTAGTGACTAAAATGTACTCCATGGCTGGACCCCAAATAATATTCCTTTACGTGCTAAGTGGTATCTAGAGAGTGGGATAAGTTTAATAAATACCCTACTCTTAACGTGTACCCTAACCCTAACCCATACCCTAACCCTAACACGTACCCTAACCCTAACCCAAACCCTAACCCTAACACGTACGCTAATCCTAACCCGTACCCTAAACCAAACCCTAACCCTAACCCTAACGCTAACCCATACCCTACGCCGTAACCTCACCCGTACCCTAACCCGTACCCTAAGCCGTACCCTAACCCTAACCCTAACCCTATCCCATAACCTACGCGGTACTCTCACACGTATCCTAACGCGTACCCTAAGCCGTACCCTAACCCTAACCCATACCCTACGCCGTAACCGCACACGTATCCCAACACGTACCCTAAGCCGTACCCTAACCCTAACCCTAACCCTAACCCATACGCTATGCTGTACCCTCACCCACACCCTAACCCGGACCCTAAGCCGTACCCTAACCCTAACCCTAACCCTAACCCTAACCCATACCATACAACGTACCCTCACACTTACCCTAAACCGTACCCTAAGCCGTACGCTAAACCTAACCTTAACCCTAACACATACACTACGCCGTACCCTCACCCGTACCCTAACCCATACCCTACGCCGTACCCTAACCTGTATCCTAAGGCATACCCTAACCCTAATCAATACCCTACGCAGTACCCTCACCCGTACCCTAACGCGTACCCTAAGCCGTACCCTAACCCTAACCCTAACCCTAACCCTAACCCATACGCTATGCCATACCCTCACCCGTACCCTAACCCGTATCATAAGCCGTACCCCAACCCTACCCTTAACCCTAATCCCTACCCTATGCTGTACTCTCACCCTTACCCCAACCCGTACACTAAGCTGTACCCTAACCCTAACGCTAACCGTAACCCTAACCCATACCCTACGCCGTACCCTAACCCATACCCTAACCCGTATCCTAAGCCGTACCCTAACCCTAACCAATACCCTACACAGTACCCTCACCCGTACCCTCACCCGTACCCTAACCCATACCCTACGCCGTACCCTAACCTGTATCCTAAGCCGTACCCTAACCCTAACCCTAACCCGAACCCATACCCTACAACGTACCCTCACACTTACCCTAAACCGTACCCTAAGCCGTACCCTAAATCTAACCCTAACCCTAAACTATACCTTACGCCCTACCCTCACTCGTACCCTAATCCATACCCTAAGCCATACCCTAACCCTAACCCTAACCCTAGCCCTACCCCTAACCCATACCCTACGCCGTACCCTCACACGTACCCTAACGCGTACCCTAAGCCGTACCCTAACCCTAACCCTAACACTAGCACTAACCCTAACCCATACCCTACGCCGTACCCTAACCTGTATCCTAAGCCGTACCCTAACCCTAACCCTAACCCTAACCCTAACCCTAACCCCTACCCTACGCCGTACCCTCACCCGTACCCTATCCCATACCCTAAGCCGTACCCTAACCCTAACACTAACCCTAACCCTAACCCTAACCCTAAACTACCCTTGACTGCTTTTGCCTCCATTAGATTTCCTAAGCACTAGTGTTTTAAGGAACAGGTTAACAAGAAAATCCTAATGTGATTTTTTTATAATGTGTTTATTCTTTACCTTATCCTAGTGACGAAAATCTTCTCCATGGCTGGACCCCAAATAATATTCCTTTACGTGCTAAGTGGTATCTAGAGAGTGGGATAGGTTTAATAAATACCCTAATCCTAACGTGTACACTTACCCTAACCCATACCCTAACCCTAACGCGTACCCTAACCCTAACCCAAACCCTAACCCTAACACGTACGCTAATCCTGACCCGTACCCTAAACCAATCCCTAACCCTAAACCTAACCCTCACCCATACCCTACGCCGTACCCTCACCCGTACCGTAACCCGTACCCTAAGCCGTACCCTAACCCTAACCCTAACCCTAACCCTAACCCATACCCTACAACGTACCCTCACACTTACCCTAAACCATACCCTAAGCCGTACCTTAACACTAACCCTAACCGTAAACTATACCTTACGCCCTACCCTCACTCGTACCCTAACCCTTACCCTAACCCTAACCCTAACCCTAGCCCTAACCCTAACCCATACCCTACGCCTTACACTCACACGTACCCTAATGCGTACACTACGCCGTACCCTAACCCTAACCCTAACCCTAACACAAACCCTATGCCGTAACCGCACATGTATCCTAACCTGTACGCTAAGCCGTACCCTAACCCTAACCCTAACCCTAACCCATACACTACGCCGTACCCTCACCCGGAACCTAAACCTTATCCTAAGCCATACCCTAACCCTAACCCTAACACTAAACCCTACCCTACGCCGTACCCTCACCCGTACCCTAACCCCTACCCTAAGCTGTACCCTAACCCTAACCCTAACCCTAACCCATACCCTACGCCGTACCCTAACCCGTACCCTAACCCGTATCCTAAGCCGTACCCTAACCCATACCAATACCCTATGCAGTACCCTCACCCGTACCCTAAGCCGTACCCTAACCCTAACCCTAACCCTAACCCTAACCCTAACCCTAACCCTAACCCTAACCTTAACCCTAACCCCAACCCTAAACTACCCTTGACTGCTTTTGCCTCCATTAGATTTCCTAAGCACTAGTGTTTTAAGGAACAGGATAAAAAGAAAATCCTAATGTGATTTTTTTATAATGTGTTTATTCTTTATCTTATCCTAGTGACTAAAATCTTCTCCATGGCTGGACCCCAAATAATATTCGTTTACGTGCTAAGTGGTATCTAGAGAGTGGGATAGTTTTAATAAATACCCTAATCCTAACGTGTACCGTAACCCTAACCCATACCCTAACCCAAACCCTAACCCTAAAACGTACGCTAATCCTAACCCGTACCCTAAACCAATCCCTAACCTTAAAACTAACCCTAACCCTAACCCTAACCCATAACCTACGCCGTACCCTCACCCGTACCCTAATCCGTACCCTAACCCTAACCCTAACCCTAACCCATACCCTACAACGTACCCTCACACTTACCCTACACCGTACCCTAAGCCGTACCCTAACCCTAACCCTAACCCTAAACTATACCTTACGCCCTACCCTCATTCGTACCCTAACCCGTACCCTAACCCTTATCCTAAGCCGTACCATAACCCTAACCCTAATCCTAACCTATACCCTATGCCGTACCCTCACCCGTACCCTAACCCGTACCCTATGCCATACCCTAACCCTAACCCTAACCCTAACCCTAACCCATACCCTACGCCGTACCCTAACCCGTACCCTAACCCGTATCCTAAGCCGTACCCTAACCCTAACCAATACCCTACGCAGTACCCTCACCCGTACCCTAAACCGTACCCTAAGCCGTAAGCTAACACTAACCCTAACCCTAACCCTAACCCTTACCCTAAACTACCCTTTACTGCTTTTGCCTCCTTTAGATTTCCTAAGCACTAGTGTTTTAAGGAACAGGTTAAAAAGAAAATCCTAATGTGATTTTTTTATAATGTGTTTATTCTTTATCTTATCCTAGTGACTAAAATCTTCTCCATGGCTGGACCCCAAATAATATTCCTTTACGTGCTAAGTGGTATCTAGAGAGTGGGATAGGTTTAATAAATACCCTAATCCTAACGTGTACCCTAACCCTAACCCATACCCTAACCCTAACGCGTACCCTAACCCTAACCGAAACCCTAACCCTTACGCGTACCCTAACCCTAACCCAAACCCTAAGCCTAACACGTACGCTAATCCTAACCCGTACCCTAAACCAATCCCTAACCCTAAAACTAACCCTAACCCTAACCCTAACCCTAACCCTAACCCTAAACTACCCTTGACTGCTTTTGCCTCCATTAGATTTCCTTAGCACTAGTGTTTTAAGGAACAGGTTAAAAAGAAAATCCGAATGTGATTTTTTTATAATGTGTTTATTCTTTATCTTATCCTAGTGACTAAAATCTTCTCCATGGCTGGACCCCAAATAATATTCCTTTACGTGCTAAGTGGTATCTAGAGAGTGGGATAGGTTTAATAAATACCCTAATCCTAACGTGTACCCTAACCCTAACCCATACCCTAACCCTAACCCGTACCCTAACCCTAACCCAAACCCTAAGCCGTACCCTAACCCTAACCCTAACCCTAACCCCTACCCTACGCCGTACCCTCACCCGTACCCTATCCCATACCCTACGCCGTACCCTAACCTGTATCCTAAGCCGTACGCTAACCCTAACCAATACCCTACGCAGTACCCTCACCCGTACCCTAACCCGTACCCTAACCCTAAACCTAACGCGAACCCATACCCTACAACGTACCCTCACACTTACCCTAAACCGTACCCTAAGCCGTATCCTAACCCTAACCCTAACCCTAAACTATACCTTACGCCCTGCCCTCACTTGTACCCTAACCCGTACCATAAGCCGTACCCTAACCCTAACCCTAACCCTATCCCTAACCCTAGCCCTACCCCTAACCCATAACCTACGCCGTACCCTCACCCATACCCTAACCCTTATCCTAAGCCGTTCCCTAACCCTAACCAATACCCTACGCAGTACCCTCACCCATACCGTCACCCGTACCCTAAGCCGTACCCTAACCGTAACCCTAACCCTAACCCTAACCCATACCCTACGCCGTACCCTAACCCGTACCCTAACCCGTATCCTAAGCCGTACGCTAACCCATACCAATACCCTATGCAGTACCCTCACCCGTACCCTAAGCCGTACCCTAACCCTAACCCTAAACCTAACCCTAACCCTAACCCTAACCCCTACCCTACGCCGTACCCTCACCCGTACCCTATCCCATACCCTAAGCCGTACCCTAACCCTAACACTAACCCTAACCCTAACCCTAACCCTAAACTACCCTTGACTGCTTTTGCCTCCATTAGATTTCCTAAGCACTAGTGTTTTAAGGAACAGGTTAAAAAGAAAATCCGAATGTGATTTTTTTATAATGTGTTTATTCTTTATCTTATCCTAGTGACTAAAATCTTCTCCATGGCTGGACCCCAAATAATATTCCTTTACGTGCTAAGTGGTATCTAGAGAGTGGGATAGGTTTAATAAATACCCTAATCCTAACGTGTACCCTAACCCTAACCCATACCCTAACCCTAACGCGTACCCTAACCCTAACCGAAACCCTAACCCTTACGCGTACCCTAACCCTAACCCAAACCCTAAGCCTAACACGTACGCTAATCCTAACCCGTACCCTAAACCAATCCCTAACCCTAAAACTAACCCTAACCCTAACCCTAACCCTAACCCTAACCCTAAACTACCCTTGACTGCTTTTGCCTCCATTAGATTTCCTTAGCACTAGTGTTTTAAGGAACAGGTTAAAAAGAAAATCCGAATGTGATTTTTTTATAATGTGTTTATTCTTTATCTTATCCTAGTGACTAAAATCTTCTCCATGGCTGGACCCCAAATAATATTCCTTTACGTGCTAAGTGGTATCTAGAGAGTGGGATAGGTTTAATAAATACCCTAATCCTAACGTGTACCCTAACCCTAACCCATACCCTAACCCTAACCCGTACCCTAACCCTAACCCAAACCCTAAGCCGTACCCTAACCCTAACCCTAACCCTAACCCCTACCCTACGCCGTACCCTCACCCGTACCCTATCCCATACCCTACGCCGTACCCTAACCTGTATCCTAAGCCGTACGCTAACCCTAACCAATACCCTACGCAGTACCCTCACCCGTACCCTAACCCGTACCCTAACCCTAAACCTAACGCGAACCCATACCCTACAACGTACCCTCACACTTACCCTAAACCGTACCCTAAGCCGTATCCTAACCCTAACCCTAACCCTAAACTATACCTTACGCCCTGCCCTCACTTGTACCCTAACCCGTACCATAAGCCGTACCCTAACCCTAACCCTAACCCTATCCCTAACCCTAGCCCTACCCCTAACCCATAACCTACGCCGTACCCTCACCCATACCCTAACCCTTATCCTAAGCCGTTCCCTAACCCTAACCAATACCCTACGCAGTACCCTCACCCATACCGTCACCCGTACCCTAAGCCGTACCCTAACCCTAACCCTAACCCTAACCCATTCCCTACGCCGTACCCTAACCCGTACCCTAACCCGTATCCTAAGCCGTACCCTAACCCTAACCAATACCCTATGCAGTACCCTCACCCGTACCCTCATCCGTACCTTAAGCCGTACCCTAACCCTAACCCTAACCCTAAACCTAACCCCTACCCTAGGCCGTACCCTCACCCGTACCCTATCCCATACACTACGCCGTACCCTATCCTGTATCCTAAGCCGTACCCTAACCCTAACCAATACTCTACGGAGTACCCTCACCCGTACCCTAACCCGTACCCTAAGCCGTACCCTAACCCTAACCCTAACGCGAACCCATACCCTATAACGTACCCTCACACTTACCCTAAACCGTACCCTAAGCCGTATCCTAACGCTAACACTAACCCTAAACTATACCTTACGCCCTGCTCTAACTCGTACCCTAACCCATACCCTACGCCGTACCCTCACATGTACCCTAAAGCGTACCCTAAGCCGTACCCTAACCCTAACCCTAAAACTAACCCGTACCCTACGCCGTAACCGCACACGTATCCTAACCCGTACCCTAAGCCGTACCCTAACCCTAACCCTAACTCATACGCTACGCCGTACCCTCACCCGTACCCTAACACGTACCCTAAGCCGTACCCTAAACCTAACCCTAACCCTAACACATACACTACACCGTACCCTAACCCGTACCCTAACCCTTATCCTAAGCCGTAACCTAACCCTAACCAATACCCTACACAGTACCCTCACCCATACCCTCACCCGTACCCTAAGCCATACCCTAACCCTAACCCTAACCCTAACCCTAACCCTAACCCATACGCTATGCCGTACCCTCACCCGTACCCTAACCCGTATCCTAAGCCATACCCTAACCCTAACCTTAACCCTAACCCCTACCCTATGCCGTACTCTCACCCATACCCTAACCCGTACCCTAAGCTGTACCCTAACCCTAACCCTAACCGTAACCCTAACCCATACCCTACGCCGTACCCTAACCCATACCCTAAACCGTATCCTTAGCCGTACCCTAACCCTAACCCTAACCCGAACACATACCCTACAACGTACCCTCACACTTACCCTAAACCATACCCTAAACCGTACACTAAATCTAACCCTAACCCTAAACTATACCTTACGCCCTACCCTCACTCGTACCCTAACCCGTACCCTAAGACATACCCTAACCCAAACCCTAACCAATACCCTACGCAGTACCCTCACTCGTACCCTCAATCGTACCCTAAGCCGTACCCTAACCCTAACCCTAACCCTAACCCTAACCCCTACCGTACGCCGTACCCTCACCCGTACCCTATCCCATACCCTAAGCCGTACCCTAACCCTAACACTAACCCTAACCCTAACCCCAACCCTAAACTACCCTTGACTGCTTTTGCCTCCATTAGATTTCCTAAGCACTAGTGTATTAAGGAACAGGATAAAAAGAAAATCTTAATGTGATTTTTTTATAATGTGTTTATTCTTTATCTTATCCTAGTGACTAAAATGTACTCCACGGCTGGACCCCAAATAATATTCCTTTACGTGCTAAGTGGTATCTAGAGAGTGGGATAAGTTTAATAAATACCCTACTCTTAACGTGTACCCTAACCCTAACCCATACCCTAACCCTAACACGTACCCTAACCCTAACCCAAACCCTAACCCTAACACGTACGCTAATCCTAACCCGTACCCTAAACCAAACCCTAACCCTAACCCTAACGCTAACCCATACCCTACGCCGTAACCTCACCCGTACCCTAACCCGTACCCTAAGCCGTACCCTAACCCTAACCCTAACCCTATCCCATAACCTACGCGGTACTCTCACACGTATCCTAACGCGTACCCTAAGCCGTACCCTAACCCTAACCCATACCCTACGCCGTAACCGCACACGTATCCCAACACGTACCCTAAGCCGTACCCTAACCCTAACCCTAACCCTAACCCATACGCTATGCTGTACCCTCACCCACACCCTAACCCGGACCCTAAGCCGTACCCTAACCCTAACCCTAACCCTAACCCTAACCCATACCATACAACGTACCCTCACACTTACCCTAAACCGTACCCTAAGCCGTACGCTAAACCTAACCTTAACCCTAACACATACACTACGCCGTACCCTCACCCGTACCCTAACCCATACCCTACGCCGTACCCTAACCTGTATCCTAAGGCATACCCTAACCCTAATCAATACCCTACGCAGTACCCTCACCCGTACCCTAACGCGTACCCTAAGCCGTACCCTAACCCTAACCCTAACCCTAACCCTAACCCATACGCTATGCCATACCCTCACCCGTACCCTAACCCGTATCATAAGCCGTACCCCAACCCTACCCTTAACCCTAATCCCTACCCTATGCTGTACTCTCACCCTTACCCCAACCCGTACACTAAGCTGTACCCTAACCCTAACGCTAACCGTAACCCTAACCCATACCCTACGCCGTACCCTAACCCATACCCTAACCCGTATCCTAAGCCGTACCCTAACCCTAACCAATACCCTACACAGTACCCTCACCCGTACCCTCACCCGTACCCTAACCCATACCCTACGCCGTACCCTAACCTGTATCCTAAGCCGTACCCTAACCGTACACTAAACCTAACCGTAACCCGAAACCATAACCTACAACGTACCCTCACACTTACACTAAACCGTACTCTAAGCCGTACCCTAAATCTAACCCTAACCCTAAACTATACCTTACGCCCTACCCTCACTCGTACCCTAATCCATACCCTAAGCCATACCCTATCCCTAACCCTAACCCTAGACTTACCCCTAACCCATACCCTACGCCGTACCCTCACACGAACCCTAACGCGTACCCTAAGCCGTACCCTAACCCTAATCCTAACCCTAGCACTAACCCTAACCCATACCCTAAGCCGTACCCTAACCTGTATCCTAAGCCGTATCCTAACCCTAACCAATACCCTACGCAGTACCCTCACCCATACCCTCAATCGTACCCTAAGCCGTACCCTAACCCTAACCCTAACCCTAACCCTAACCCTAACCCCTACCGTACGCCGTACCCTCACCCGTACCCTATCCCATACCCTAAGCCGTACCCTAACCCTAACACTAACCCTAACCCTAACCCCAACCCTAAACTACCCTTGACTGCTTTTGCCTCCATTAGATTTCCTAAGCACTAGTGTTTTAAGGAACAGGATAAAAAGAAAATCCTAATGTGATTTTTTTATAATGTGTTTATTCTTTATCTTATCCTAGTGACAAAAATCTTCTCCATGGCTGGACCCCAAATAATATTCCTTTACGTGCTAAGTGGTATCTAGAGAGTGGGATAGGTTTAATAAATACCCTAACCCTAACGCGTACCCTAACCCTAACCCAAACCCTAACCCTAACACGTACGCTAATCCTAACCCGTACCCTAAACCAATCCCTAACCCTAACCCTAACGCTAACCCATACCCTACGCCGTACCCTCACCCGTACCCTAAACCGTACCCTAAGCCGTACCCTAACCCTAACCCTAACCCTAACCCATACCCTACAACGTATCCTCACACTTACCCTAAACCGTACCCTAAGCTGTACCTTAACCCTAACCCTAACCGTAAACTATACCTTACACCCTACCCTCACTCGTACCCTAAACCGTACCCTAACCCGTACCCTAACCCTAACCCTAACCCTAGCCCTAACCCTATCCCATAACCTACGCGGTACTCTCACACGTACCCTAACGCGTACCCTAAGCCGTACCCTAACCCTAACCCTAACCCTAACCCATACGCTATGCCTTACCCTCAACCGTACCCTAACCCGTACACTAAGCCGTACCCTAACCCTAACCCTAACCCTAACCCTAACCCATACCCTACAACGTACCCTCACACTTACCCTAAACCGTACCCTAAGCCGTACCCTAAACCTAACCCTAACCCTAACACATACACTACGCCGTACCCTAACCCGTACCCTAACCCTTATCCTAAGCCGTAACCTAACCCTAACCAATACCCTACGCAGTACCCTCACCCATACCGTCACCCGTACCCTAAGCCATACCCTAACCCTAAAACTAACCCTAACCCTAACCCTAACCCATACGCTATACCGTACCCTAACCCGTATCCTAAGCCGTACCCTAACCCTAACCTTAACCCTAACCCCTACCCTATGCCGTACTCTCACCCGTACCCTAACCCGTACCCTAAGCTGTACCCTAACCCTAACCCTAACCGTAACCCTAACCCATACCCTACGCCGTACCCTAACCCATACCCTAAACGGTATCCTAAGCCGTACCCTAACCCTAACCCTAACCCGAACACATACCCTACAACGTACCCTCACACTTACCCTAAACCGTACCCTAAGCCGTATCCTAACCCTAACCCTAACCCTAAACTATACCTTACGCCCTGCCCTCACTTGTACCCTAACCCATACCATAAGCCGTACCCTAACCCTAACCCTAACCCTAGCCCTACCCCTAACCCATACCCTACGCCGTACCCTCACACGTACCCTAACGCGTACCCTAAGCCGTACCCTAACCCTAACCCTAACCCTAACCCTAACCCTAACCCATACCCTACGCCGTACCCTCACCCGTACCCTAACCCGTAACCTAAGCCGTGTCCTAACCCTAACGCTAACCCTAACCCTAACCCTAACCCATACCCTACGACGTACCCTAACCCGTACCCTAAACCGTACCCTAAGCCGTACCCTAACCCTAACCCTAACCCTAACCCTAACCCTTATCCTAAACTACCCTTGACTGCTTTTGCCTCCATTAGATTTCCTAAGCACTAGTGTTTTAAGGAACAGGTTAAAAAAAAATCCTAATGTGATTTTTTTATAATGTGTTTATTCTTTATCTTATCCTAGTGACTAAAATCTTCTCCATGGCTGGACCCCAAATAATATTCCTTTACGTGCTAAGTGGTATCTAGAGAGTGGGGTAGGTTTAATAAATACCCTAATCCTAACGTGTACCCTAAACCATACCCTAGCCCTAACGCGTACCCTAACCCTAACCCAAACCCTAAACCTAACACGTATGCTAATCCTAACCCGTACCCTAAACCAATCCCTAACCCTAAAACTAACGCTAACCCTAACCCTAATCCTAACCCATACCCTACAACGTATCCCCACACTTACCCTAACCCGTACCCTAAGCCGTAACCTAACCCTAACCCTAACCCGAAACTATACCTTACGCCCTACCCTCACTCATACCCTAACCCATACCCTAACCCATACCCTAAGCTGTACCCTAACCTTAACCCTAACCCTAGCCCTAACCCTATCCCATACCCTACGCGGTACTCTCAAACGTACCCTAACGCGTACCCTAAGCCGTACCCTAACCCTAACCCTAACCCTAACCTATACCCTACGCCATACCCTCACCTGTACCCTAAGCCGTACCCTAAGCCGTACCCTAACCCTAACCCTAACCCTAACCCTAACCCTAACCCCTACCCTACGCCGTACCCTAACCCGTACCCTAACCCTTATCCTAAGCCGTACCCTAACCCTAACCAATACCCTACGCAGTACGCTCACCCATACCCTCACCCGTACCCTAAGCCGTACCCTAACCCTAACCCTAACCCTAACCCTAACCCTAACACATACGCTATGCCGTACCCTCACCCGTACCATAAACCGTATCCTAAGCCGTACCTTAACCCTAACCCTAACCCTAACCCTAACCCCTACCCTACGCCGTACCCTCACCCGTACCCTATCCCATACCCTAAGCCGTACCCTAACCCTAACACTAACCCTAACCCTAACCCTAACCCTAAACTACCCTTGACTGCTTTTGCCTCCATTAGATTTCCTAAGCACTAGTGTTTTAAGGAACAGGTTAAAAAAAAATCCTAATGTGATTTTTTTATAATGTGTTTATTCTTTATCTTATCCTAGTGACTAAAATCTTCTCCATGGCTGGACCCCAAATAATATTCCTTTACGTGCTAAGTGGTATCTAGAGAGTGGGGTAGGTTTAATAAATACCCTAATCCTAACGTGTACCCTAAACCATACCCTAGCCCTAACGCGTACCCTAACCCTAACACAAACCCTAACCCTAACACGTACGCTAATCCTAAACCATACCCTAAACCAATCCCTAACCCTAAAACTAACCCTAACCCAAACCCTAACGCTAACCCATACCCTACGCCGTACCCTCACCCGTACCCTAAGCCGTACCCTAAAACTAACCCTAACCCTAACCTATACCCTACAACGTACCCTCACACTTACCCTAAACCTTACCCTAAGCCCTACCCTAACCCTAACCGTAACCCTAAACTACACCTTACGCCCTACCCTCACTAGTAGCCTAACCCGTACCCTAAGTCGTACCCTAACCCTAACCCTAGCCCTAACCCTAACCCATACCCTACGCCGTACCCTCACACGTACCCTAACGCGTACCCTAAGCCGTACCCTAACCCTAACCCTAATCCTAACCCGTACGCTATGCCGTACCCTCACCCGTACCCTAACCCGTATCCTAAGCCGTACCCTAACCCTAACCAATACCCTACGCAGTACCCTCACCCGTACCCTCAACCGTACCCGAAGGCGTACCCTAACCCTAACCCTAACCCTGACCCCTACCGTACGACGTAGCCTCACCCGTACCCTATCCCATACCCTAAGCCGTACCCTAACCCTAACCCTAACCCTAACCCTAACCCTAACCCTAAACTACCCTTGACTGCTTTTGCCTCCATTAGATTTCCTAAGCACTAGTGTTTTAAGGAACAGGTTAAAAAGAAAATCCTAATGTGATTTTTTTATAATGTGCTTATTCTTTATCTTAACCTAGTGACTAAAATCTTCTCCATGGCTGGACCACAAATAATATTCCTTTACGTGCTAAGTGGTATCTAGAGAGTGGGATAGGTTTAATAAATACCCTAATCCTAACGTGTACCCTAACCCTAACCCATACCCTAACCCTAACGCGTACCCTAACCCTAACCCAAACCCTAACCCTAACACGTACGCTAATCCTAACCCGTAACCTAAACCAATCCCTAACCCTAACCCTAACCCTACCCCATACCTTACGCCGTACCCTCACCCGTACCCTAACCCGTACCCTAAGCCGTACCCTAACCCTAACACTAACTCTAACCCTAACCCATACCCTACAACGTACCCTCACACTTACCCTAAACCATACCCTAAGCCGTATCTTAACCCTAAACCTAACCGTAAACTATACCTTACGCCCTACCCTCACTCGTACACTAACCCTTACCCTAAACCGTACCCTAAACCTAACCCTAACCCTAGCCCTAACCCTAACACGTAACCTACGCTGTACCCTCACCCGTACCCTAATCCATACCCTAATATGTACCCTAACCGTAACCCTAACCCTAACTCTAACCCTAACCCATACCCTAAGCCGTACCCTAACCCTAACCCTAACCCTAACCATAACCCATACCCTACAACGTACCCTCACACTTACCCTAACCCGTACCCTAAGCCGTACCCTAACCCTAACCCTAACCCTAAACTATAACTTACGCTCTACCCTCACTCATACCCTAACCCGTACCCTATGCCGTACCCTAACCCTATGCCTAACCCTAGCCCTACCCCTAACCCATAACCTACGCCGTACCCTCACCCATACCCTAACCCTTATCCTAAGCCGTTCCCTAACCCTAACCAATACCCTACGCAGTACCCTCACCCATACCGTCACCCGTACCCTAAGCCGTACCCTAACCGTAACCCTAACCCTAACCCTAACCCATACGCTATGCCGTACCCTCACCCGTACCCTAAACCGTATCCTAAGCCGTACCCTAACCCTAATCCTAACCCTAACCTATACCCTATGCCATACCCTCACCCGTACCCTAAGCCGTACCCTAACCCTAACCCTAACCCTATCCCATAACCTACGCGGTACTCTCACACGTATCCTAACGCGTACCCTAAGCCGTGCCCTAACCCTAACCCATACCCTACGCCGTAACCGCACACATATCCCAACACGTACCCTAAGCCGTACCCTAACCCTAACCCTAACCCTAACCCATACGCTATGCTGTACCCTCACCCACACCCTAACCCGTACCCTAAGCCGTACCCTAACCCTAACCCTAACCCTAACCCTAACCCATACCATACAACGTACCCTCACACTTACCCTAAACCGTACCCTAAGCCGTACGCTAAACCTAACCCTAACCCTAACACATACACTACGCCGTACCCTCACCCGTACCCTAACCCATACCCTACGCCGTACCCTAACCTGTATCCTAAGGCATACCCTAACCCTAATCAATACCCTACGCAGTACCCTCACCCGTACCCTAACGCGTACCCTAAGCCGTACCCTAACCCTAACCCTAACCCTAACCCTAACCCATACGCTATGCCGTACCCTCACCCGTACCCTAACCCGTATCCTAAGCCGTACCCCAACCGTGACATTAACCCTAACCCCTACCCTATGCTGTACTCTCACCCTTACCCCAACCCGTACCCTAAGCTGTACCCTAACCCTAACGCTAACCGTAACCCTAACCCATACCCTACGCCGTACCCTAACCCATACCCTAACCCGTATCCTAAGCCGTACCCTAACCCTAACCAATACCCTACACAGTACCCTCACCCGTACCCTCACCCGTACCCTAACCCATACCCTACGCCGTACCCTAACCTGTATCCTAAGCCGTACCCTAACCCTAACCCTAACCCGAACCCATACCCTACAACGTACCCTCACACTTACCCTAAACCGTACCCTAAGCCGTACCCTAAATCTAACCCTAACCCTAAACTATACCTTACGCCCTACCCTCACTCGTACCCTAATCCATACCCTAAGCCATACCCTAACCCTAACCCTAACCCTAGCACTACCCCTAACCCATACCCTACGCCGTACCCTCACACGTACCCTAACGCGTACCCTAAGCCGTACCCTAACCCTAGCACTAACCCTAACCCATACCCTACGCCATACCCTAACCTGTATCCTAAGCCGTACCCTAACCCTAACCAATACCCTACGCAGTACCCTCACCCGTACCCTCAATCGTACCCTAAGCCGTACCCTAACCCTAACCCTAACCCTAACCCTAACCCTAACCCCTACCGTACGCCGTACCCTCACCCGTACCCTATCCCATACCCTAAGCCGTACCCTAACCCTAACACTAACCCTAACCCTAACCCCAACCCTAAACTACCCTTGACTGCTTTTGCCTCCATTAGATTTCCTAAGCACTAGTGTTTTAAGGAACAGGATAAAAAGAAAATCCTAATGTGATTTTTTTATAATGTGTTTATTCTTTATCTTATCCTAGTGACAAAAATCTTCTCCATGGCTGGACCCCAAATAATATTCCTTTACGTGCTAAGTGGTATCTAGAGAGTGGGATAGGTGTAATAAATACCCTAACCCTAACGCGTACCCTAACCCTAACCCAAAACCTAACCCTAACACGTACGCTAATCCTAACCCGTACCCTAAACCAATCCCTAACCCTAACCCTAACGCTAACCCATACCCTATGCCGTACCCTCACCCGTACCCTAAACCGTACCCTAAGCCGTACCCTAACCCTAACCCTAACCCTAACCCTAACCATAACCCTAACCCTAACCCTAACCCTAAACCGTACCCTAACCCTAACCCTAACCCTAACCCTAACCCTAACCCATACGCTATGCCGTACCCTCATCCGTACCCTAACCCGTATCCTAAGCCGTACCCTAACCCTAACCTTAACCCTAACCCCTACCCTATGCCGTACCCTCACCCGTACCCTAACCCGTACCCTAAGCTGTACCCTAACCCTAACCCTAACCGTAACCCTAACCCATACCCTACGCCGTACCCTAACCCATACCCTAAACTGTATCCTAAGCCGTACCCTAACCCTAACCAATACCCTACGCAGTACCCTCACCCGTACCCTAAACCGTACCCTAACCCTAACCCTAACCCTAGCCCTAACCCGAACCCATACCCTACGCCGTACCCTAACCTGTATCCTAAGCCGTACCCTAACCCTAACCAATACCCTACGCAGTACCCTCACCCGTACCCTAAACCGTACCCTAAGCCGTACCCTAACCCTAACCCTAACCCGAACCCATACCCTACAACGTACCCTCACACTTACCCTAAACCGTACCCTAAGTCGTACCCTAAATCTAACCCTTACCCTAAACTATACCTTACGCCCTACCCTCACTCGTACCCTAACCCGTGCCCTAAGCCGTACCCTAAGCCTAACCCTAACCCTAGCCCTACCCCTAACCCATACCCTACGCCGTACCCTCACACGTACCCTAACGCGTACCCTAAGCCGTACCCTAACCCTAACCCTAACCCTAACACAAACCCTATGCCGTAACCGCACATGTATCCTAACCTGTACGCTAAGCCGTACCCTAACCCTAACCCTAACCCTAACCCATACACTACGCCGTACCCTCACCCGGAACCTAAACCTTATCCTAAGCCATACCCTAACCCTAACCCTAACACTAAACCCTACCCTACGCCGTACCCTCACCCGTACCCTAACCCCTACCCTAAGCTGTACCCTAACCCTAACCCTAACCCTAACCCATACCCTACGCCGTACCCTAACCCGTACCCTAACCCGTATCCTAAGCCGTACCCTAACCCATACCAATACCCTATGCAGTACCCTCACCCGTACCCTAAGCCGTACCCTAAACCTAACCCTAACCCTAACCCTAACCCTAACCCTAACCCTAACCTTAACCCTAACCCCAACCCTAAACTACCCTTGACTGCTTTTGCCTCCATTAGATTTCCTAAGCACTAGTGTTTTAAGGAACAGGATAAAAAGAAAATCCTAATGTGATTTTTTTATAATGTGTTTATTCTTTATCTTATCCTAGTGACTAAAATCTTCTCCATGGCTGGACCCCAAATAATATTCGTTTACGTGCTAAGTGGTATCTAGAGAGTGGGATAGTTTTAATAAATACCCTAATCCTAACGTGTACCGTAACCCTAACCCATACCCTAACCCAAACCCTAACCCTAAAACGTACGCTAATCCTAACCCGTACCCTAAACCAATCCCTAACCTTAAAACTAACCCTAACCCTAACCCTAACCCATAACCTACGCCGTACCCTCACCCGTACCCTAATCCGTACCCTAACCCTAACCCTAACCCTAACCCATACCCTACAACGTACCCTCACACTTACCCTACACCGTACCCTAAGCCGTACCCTAACCCTAACCCTAACCCTAAACTATACCTTACGCCCTACCCTCATTCGTACCCTAACCCGTACCCTAACCCTTATCCTAAGCCGTACCATAACCCTAACCCTAAACCTAACCTATACCCTATGCCGTACCCTCACCCGTACCCTAACCCGTACCCTATGCCATACCCTAACCCTAACCCTAACCCTAACCCATACCCTACGCCGTACCCTAACCCGTACCCTAACCCGTATCCTAAGCCATACCCTAACCCTAACCAATACCCTACGCAGTACCCTCACCCGTACCCTAAACCGTACCCTAAGCCGTAAGCTAACACTAACCCTAACCCTAACCCTAACCCTTACCCTAAACTACCCTTGACTGCTTTTGCCTCCTTTAGATTTCCTAAGCACTAGTGTTTTAAGGAACAGGTTAAAAAGAAAATCCGAATGTGATTTTTTTATAATGTGTTTATTCTTTATCTTATCCTAGTGACTAAAATCTTCTCCATGGCTGGACCCCAAATAATATTCCTTTACGTGCTAAGTGGTATCTAGAGAGTGGGATAGGTTTAATAAATACCCTAATCCTAACGTGTACCCTAACCCTAACCCATACCCTAACCCTAACGCGTACCCTAACCCTAACCGAAACCCTAACCCTTACGCGTACCCTAACCCTAACCCAAACCCTAAGCCTAACACGTACGCTAATCCTAACCCGTACCCTAAACCAATCCCTAACCCTAAAACTAACCCTAACCCTAACCCTAACCCTAACCCTAACCCTAAACTACCCTTGACTGCTTTTGCCTCCATTAGATTTCCTTAGCACTAGTGTTTTAAGGAACAGGTTAAAAAGAAAATCCGAATGTGATTTTTTTATAATGTGTTTATTCTTTATCTTATCCTAGTGACTAAAATCTTCTCCATGGCTGGACCCCAAATAATATTCCTTTACGTGCTAAGTGGTATCTAGAGAGTGGGATAGGTTTAATAAATACCCTAATCCTAACGTGTACCCTAACCCTAACCCATACCCTAACCCTAACCCGTACCCTAACCCTAACCCAAACCCTAAGCCGTACCCTAACCCTAACCCTAACCCTAACCCCTACCCTACGCCGTACCCTCACCCGTACCCTATCCCATACCCTACGCCGTACCCTAACCTGTATCCTAAGCCGTACGCTAACCCTAACCAATACCCTACGCAGTACCCTCACCCGTACCCTAACCCGTACCCTAACCCTAAACCTAACGCGAACCCATACCCTACAACGTACCCTCACACTTACCCTAAACCGTACCCTAAGCCGTATCCTAACCCTAACCCTAACCCTAAACTATACCTTACGCCCTGCCCTCACTTGTACCCTAACCCGTACCATAAGCCGTACCCTAACCCTAACCCTAACCCTATCCCTAACCCTAGCCCTACCCCTAACCCATAACCTACGCCGTACCCTCACCCATACCCTAACCCTTATCCTAAGCCGTTCCCTAACCCTAACCAATACCCTACGCAGTACCCTCACCCATACCGTCACCCGTACCCTAAGCCGTACCCTAACCCTAACCCTAACCCTAACCCATTCCCTACGCCGTACCCTAACCCGTACCCTAACCCGTATCCTAAGCCGTACCCTAACCCTAACCAATACCCTATGCAGTACCCTCACCCGTACCCTCATCCGTACCTTAAGCCGTACCCTAACCCTAACCCTAACCCTAAACCTAACCCCTACCCTAGGCCGTACCCTCACCCGTACCCTATCCCATACACTACGCCGTACCCTATCCTGTATCCTAAGCCGTACCCTAACCCTAACCAATACTCTACGGAGTACCCTCACCCGTACCCTAACCCGTACCCTAAGCCGTACCCTAACCCTAACCCTAACGCGAACCCATACCCTATAACGTACCCTCACACTTACCCTAAACCGTACCCTAAGCCGTATCCTAACGCTAACACTAACCCTAAACTATACCTTACGCCCTGCTCTAACTCGTACCCTAACCCATACCCTACGCCGTACCCTCACATGTACCCTAAAGCGTACCCTAAGCCGTACCCTAACCCTAACCCTAAAACTAACCCGTACCCTACGCCGTAACCGCACACGTATCCTAACCCGTACCCTAAGCCGTACCCTAACCCTAACCCTAACTCATACGCTACGCCGTACCCTCACCCGTACCCTAACACGTACCCTAAGCCGTACCCTAAACCTAACCCTAACCCTAACACATACACTACACCGTACCCTAACCCGTACCCTAACCCTTATCCTAAGCCGTAACCTAACCCTAACCAATACCCTACACAGTACCCTCACCCATACCCTCACCCGTACCCTAAGCCATACCCTAACCCTAACCCTAACCCTAACCCTAACCCTAACCCATACGCTATGCCGTACCCTCACCCGTACCCTAACCCGTATCCTAAGCCGTACCCTAAACCTAACCCTAACCCTAACCTATACCCTACGCCGTACCCTCTCACGTACCCTAACCCGTACCCTAAGCCGTACCCTAACCCTAACCCTAACCCTAACCCTAACCCATACCCTACGCGGTACCCTAACCCGTACCCTAATCCGTATCCTAAGCCGTACCCTAACCCTAACCAATACCCTACGCAGTACCCTCACTCGTACCCTCAATCGTACCCTAAGCCGTACCCTAACCCTAACCCTAACCCTAACCCTAACCCCTACCATACGCCGTACCCTCACCCGTACCCTATCCCATACCCTAAGCCGTACCCTAACCCTAACACTAACCCTAACCCTAACCCCAACCCTAAACTACCCTTGACTGCTTTTGCCTCCATTAGATTTCCTAAGCACTAGTGTATTAAGGAACAGGATAAAAAGAAAATCTTAATGTGATTTTTTAATAATGTGTTTATTCTTTATCTTATCCTAGTGACTAAAATCTTCTCCATGGCTGGACCCCAAATAATATTCCTTTACGTGCTAAGTGGTATCTAGAGAGTGAGATAGGTTTAATAAATACCCTAATCCTAACGTGTACCCTAACCCTAACCCATACCCTAACCCTAACGCGTACCCTAACCCTAACCCAAACACTAAACCTAACACGTACGCTAATCCTAACCCGTACCCTAAACCAAACCCTAACCCTAACCCTAACGATAACCCATACCCTACGCCGTACCCTCACCCGTACCCTAACCCGTATCCTAAGCCGTACCCTAACCCTAACCTAAACCCTAACCCCTACCCTATGCCGTACTCTCACCCGTACCCTAACCCGTACCCTAAGCTGTACCCTAACCCTAACCCTAACCGTAAACCTAACCCATACCCTACGCCGTACCCTAACCCATACCCTAAACCGTACCCTAACCCTAACCCTAACCCTAACCCTAACCCTAACCCATACGCTATGCCGTACCCTCACCCGTACCCTAAACCGTACCCTAAACCGTACCCTAACCCTATCCCTAACCCTAACACATACCCTACGCCGTACCCTAACCCGTACCCTAACCCGTATCCTAAGCCGTACCCTAAACCTAACCAATAACCTATGCAGTACCCTCACCCGTACCCTCACCCGTACCCTAAGCCGTACCCTAACCCTAACCCTAACCCTAATCCCTACCCTACGCCGTACCCTCACCCGTACCCTATCCCATACCCTAAGCCGTACCCTAACCCTAACACTAACCGTAACCCTAACCCTAACCCTAAAATACCCTTGACTGCTTTTGCCTCCATTAGATTTCCTAAGCACTAGTGTTTTAAGGAACAGGTTAAAAAGAAAATCCTAATGTCATTTTTTTATAATGTGTTTATTCTTTATCTTATCCTAGTGACTAAAATCTTCTCCATGGCTGGACCCCAAATAATATTCCTTTACGTGCTAAGTGGTATCTAGAGAGTGGGATAGGTTTAATAAATACCCTAATTCTAACGTGTACCCTAACCCTAACTCATACCCTAACCCTAACGCGTACCCTAACCCTAACCCAAACCCTAAACCTAACACGTATGCTAATCCTAACCCGTACCCTAATCCAATCCCTAACCCTAAAACTAACCCTAACCCTAACCCTAACCCTAACCCATACCCTACAACGTATCCCCACACTTACCCTAACCCGTACCCTAAGCCGTAACCTAACCCTAACCCTAACCCGAAACTATACCTTACGCCCTACCCTCACTCATACCCTAACCCATACCCTAAGCTGTACCCTAAACCTAACCCTAACCCTAAACCCTACCCTACGCCGTACCCTAACCCGTACCCTAACCCTTATCCTAAGCCGTACCCTAACCCTAACCAATACCCTACGCAGTACGCTCACCCATACCCTCACCCGTACCCTAAGCCGTACCCTAAACCTAACCCTAACCCTAACCCTAACCCTAACACATACGCTATGCCGTACCCTCACCCGTACCATAAACCGTATCCTAAGCCGTACCCTAACCCTAACCCTAACCCTAACCCTAACCCTAACCCCTACCCTACGCCGTACCCTCACCCGTACCCTATCCCATACCCTAAGCCGTACCCTAACCCTAACACTAACCCTAACCCTAACCCTAACCCTAAACTACCCTTGACTGCTTTTGCCTCCATTAGATTTCCTAAGCACTAGTGTTTTAAGGAACAGGTTAAAAAGAAAATCCGAATGTGATTTTTTTATAATGTGTTTATTCTTTATCTTATCCTAGTGACTAAAATCTTCTCCATGGCTGGACCCCAAATAATATTCCTTTACGTGCTAAGTGGTATCTAGAGAGTGGGATAGGTTTAATAAATACCCTAATCCTAACGTGTACCCTAACCCTAACCCATACCCTAACCCTAACCCGTACCCTAACCCTAACCCAAACCCTAAGCCGTACCCTAACCCTAACCCTAACCCTAACCCCTACCCTACGCCGTACCCTCACCCGTACCCTATCCCATACCCTACGCCGTACCCTAACCTGTATCCTAAGCCGTACGCTAACCCTAACCAATACCCTACGCAGTACCCTCACCCGTACCCTAACCCGTACCCTAACCCTAAACCTAACGCGAACCCATACCCTACAACGTACCCTCACACTTACCCTAAACCGTACCCTAAGCCGTATCCTAACCCTAACCCTAACCCTAAACTATACCTTACGCCCTGCCCTCACTTGTACCCTAACCCGTACCATAAGCCGTACCCTAACCCTAACCCTAACCCTATCCCTAACCCTAGCCCTACCCCTAACCCATAACCTACGCCGTACCCTCACCCATACCCTAACCCTTATCCTAAGCCGTTCCCTAACCCTAACCAATACCCTACGCAGTACCCTCACCCATACCGTCACCCGTACCCTAAGCCGTACCCTAACCGTAACCCTAACCCTAACCCTAACCCATACGCTATGCCGTACCCTCACCCGTACCCTAAACCGTATCCTAAGCCGTACCCTAACCCTAATCCTAACCCTAACCTATACCCTATGCCATACCCTCACCCGTACCCTAAGCCGTACCCTAACCCTAAACCTAACCCTAACCCATTCCCTACGCCGTACCCTAACCCGTACCCTAACCCGTATCCTAAGCCGTACCCTAACCCTAACCAATACCCTATGCAGTACCCTCACCCGTACCCTCATCCGTACCTTAAGCCGTACCCTAACCCTAACCCTAACCCTAAACCTAACCCCTACCCTAGGCCGTACCCTCACCCGTACCCTATCCCATACACTACGCCGTACCCTATCCTGTATCCTAAGCCGTACCCTAACCCTAACCAATACTCTACGGAGTACCCTCACCCGTACCCTAACCCGTACCCTAAGCCGTACCCTAACCCTAACCCTAACGCGAACCCATACCCTATAACGTACCCTCACACTTACCCTAAACCGTACCCTAAGCCGTATCCTAACCCTAACACTAACCCTAAACTATACCTTACGCCCTGCTCTAACTTGTACCCTAACCCATACCCTACGCCGTACCCTCACATGTACCCTAAAGCGTACCCTAAGCCGTACCCTAACCCTAACCCTAAAACTAACCCGTACCCTACGCCGTAACCGCACACGTATCCTAACCCGTACCCTAAGCCGTACCCTAACCCTGACCCTAACTCATACGCTACGCCGTACCCTCACCCGTACCCTAACACGTACCCTAAGCCGTACCCTAAACCTAACCCTAACCCTAACACATACACTACACCGTACCCTAACCCGTACCCTAACCCTTATCCTAAGCCGTAACCTAACCCTAACCAATACCCTACACAGTACCCTCACCCATACCCTCACCCGTACCCTAAGCCATACCCTAACCCTAACCCTAACCCTAACCCTAACCCTAACCCATACGCTATGCCGTACCCTCACCCGTACCCTAACCCGTATCCTAAGCCATACCCTAACCCTAACCTTAACCCTAACCCCTACCCTATGCCGTACTCTCACCCATACCCTAACCCGTACCCTAAGCTGTACCCTAACCCTAACCCTAACCGTAACCCTAACCCATACCCTACGCCGTACCCTAACCCATACCCTAAACCGTATCCTTAGCCGTACCCTAACCCTAACCCTAACCCGAACACATACCCTACAACGTACCCTCACACTTACCCTAAACCATACCCTAAACCGTACACTAAATCTAACCCTAACCCTAAACTATACCTTACGCCCTACCCTCACTCGTACCCTAACCCGTACCCTAAGACATACCCTAACCCAAACCCTAACCAATACCCTACGCAGTACCCTCACTCGTACCCTCAATCGTACCCTAAGCCGTACCCTAACCCTAACCCTAACCCTAACCCTAACCCCTACCGTACGCCGTACCCTCACCCGTACCCTATCCCATACCCTAAGCCGTACCCTAACCCTAACACTAACCCTAACCCTAACCCCAACCCTAAACTACCCTTGACTGCTTTTGCCTCCATTAGATTTCCTAAGCACTAGTGTATTAAGGAACAGGATAAAAAGAAAATCTTAATGTGATTTTTTTATAATGTGTTTATTCTTTATCTTATCCTAGTGACTAAAATGTACTCCATGGCTGGACCCCAAATAATATTCCTTTACGTGCTAAGTGGTATCTAGAGAGTGGGATAAGTTTAATAAATACCCTACTCTTAACGTGTACCCTAACCCTAACCCATACCCTAACCCTAACACGTACCCTAACCCTAACCCAAACCCTAACCCTAACACGTACGCTAATCCTAACCCGTACCCTAAACCAAACCCTAACCCTAACCCTAACGCTAACCCATACCCTACGCCGTAACCTCACCCGTACCCTAACCCGTACCCTAAGCCGTACCCTAACCCTAACCCTAACCCTATCCCATAACCTACGCGGTACTCTCACACGTATCCTAACGCGTACCCTAAGCCGTACCCTAACCCTAACCCATACCCTACGCCGTAACCGCACACGTATCCCAACACGTACCCTAAGCCGTACCCTAACCCTAACCCTAACCCTAACCCATACGCTATGCTGTACCCTCACCCACACCCTAACCCGGACCCTAAGCCGTACCCTAACCCTAACCCTAACCCTAACCCTAACCCATACCATACAACGTACCCTCACACTTACCCTAAACCGTACCCTAAGCCGTACGCTAAACCTAACCTTAACCCTAACACATACACTACGCCGTACCCTCACCCGTACCCTAACCCATACCCTACGCCGTACCCTAACCTGTATCCTAAGGCATACCCTAACCCTAATCAATACCCTACGCAGTACCCTCACCCGTACCCTAACGCGTACCCTAAGCCGTACCCTAACCCTAACCCTAACCCTAACCCTAACCCATACGCTATGCCATACCCTCACCCGTACCCTAACCCGTATCATAAGCCGTACCCCAACCCTACCCTTAACCCTAATCCCTACCCTATGCTGTACTCTCACCCTTACCCCAACCCGTACACTAAGCTGTACCCTAACCCTAACGCTAACCGTAACCCTAACCCATACCCTACGCCGTACCCTAACCCATACCCTAACCCGTATCCTAAGCCGTACCCTAACCCTAACCAATACCCTACACAGTACCCTCACCCGTACCCTCACCCGTACCCTAACCCATACCCTACGCCGTACCCTAACCTGTATCCTAAGCCGTACCCTAACCCTAACCCTAACCCGAACCCATACCCTACAACGTACCCTCACACTTACCCTAAACCGTACCCTAAGCCGTACCCTAAATCTAACCCTAACCCTAAACTATACCTTACGCCCTACCCTCACTCGTACCCTAATCCATACCCTAAGCCATACCCTAACCCTAACCCTAACCCTAGCCCTACCCGTAACCCATACCCTACGCCGTACCCTCACACGTACCCTAACGCGTACCCTAAGCCGTACCCTAACCCTAACCCTAACACTAGCACTAACCCTAACCCATACCCTACGCCGTACCCTAACCTGTATCCTAAGCCGTACCCTAACCCTAACCCTAACCCTAACCCTAACCCTAACCCCTACCCTACGCCGTACCCTCACCCGTACCCTATCCCATACCCTAAGCCGTACCCTAACCCTAACACTAACCCTAACCCTAACCCTAACCCTAAACTACCCTTGACTGCTTTTGCCTCCATTAGATTTCCTAAGCACTAGTGTTTTAAGGAACAGGTTAACAAGAAAATCCTAATGTGATTTTTTTATAATGTGTTTATTCTTTACCTTATCCTAGTGACGAAAATCTTCTCCATGGCTGGACCCCAAATAATATTCCTTTACGTGCTAAGTGGTATCTAGAGAGTGGGATAGGTTTAATAAATACCCTAATCCTAACGTGTACACTTACCCTAACCCATACCCTAACCCTAACGCGTACCCTAACCCTAACCCAAACCCTAACCCTAACACGTACGCTAATCCTGACCCGTACCCTAAACCAATCCCTAACCCTAAACCTAACCCTCACCCATACCCTACGCCGTACCCTCACCCGTACCGTAACCCGTACCCTAAGCCGTACCCTAACCCTAACCCTAACCCTAACCCTAACCCATACCCTACAACGTACCCTCACACTTACCCTAAACCATACCCTAAGTCGTACCTTAACACTAACCCTAACCGTAAACTATACCTTACGCCCTACCCTCACTCGTACCCTAACCCTTACCCTAACCCTAACCCTAACCCTAGCCCTAACCCTAACCCATACCCTACGCCTTACACTCACACGTACCCTAATGCGTACACTACGCCGTACCCTAACCCTAACCCTAACCCTAACACAAACCCTATGCCGTAACCGCACATGTATCCTAACCTGTACGCTAAGCCGTACCCTAACCCTAACCCTAACCCTAACCCATACACTACGCCGTACCCTCACCCGGAACCTAAACCTTATCCTAAGCCATACCCTAACCCTAACCCTAACACTAAACCCTACCCTACGCCGTACCCTCACCCGTACCCTAACCCCTACCCTAAGCTGTACCCTAACCCTAACCCTAACCCTAACCCATACCCTACGCCGTACCCTAACCCGTACCCTAACCCGTATCCTAAGCCGTACCCTAACCCATACCAATACCCTATGCAGTACCCTCACCCGTACCCTAAGCCGTACCCTAACCCTAACCCTAACCCTAACCCTAACCCTAACCCTAACCCTAACCCTAACCTTAACCCTAACCCCAACCCTAAACTACCCTTGACTGCTTTTGCCTCCATTAGATTTCCTAAGCACTAGTGTTTTAAGGAACAGGATAAAAAGAAAATCCTAATGTGATTTTTTTATAATGTGTTTATTCTTTATCTTATCCTAGTGAATAAAATCTTCTCCATGGCTGGACCCCAAATAATATTCGTTTACGTGCTAAGTGGTATCTAGAGAGTGGGATAGTTTTAATAAATACCCTAATCCTAACGTGTACCGTAACCCTAACCCATACCCTAACCCAAACCCTAACCCTAAAACGTACGCTAATCCTAACCCGTACCCTAAACCAATCCCTAACCTTAAAACTAACCCTAACCCTAACCCTAACCCATAACCTACGCCATACCCTCACCCGTACCCTAATCCGTACCCTAACCCTAACCCTAACCCTAACCCATACCCTACAACGTACCCTCACACTTACCCTACACCGTACCCTAAGCCGTACCCTAACCCTAACCCTAACCCTAAACTATACCTTACGCCCTACCCTCATTCGTACCCTAACCCGTACCCTAACCCTTATCCTAAGCCGTACCATAACCCTAACCCTAAACCTAACCTATACCCTATGCCGTACCCTCACCCGTACCCTAACCCGTACCCTATGCCATACCCTAACCCTAACCCTAACCCTAACCCATACCCTACGCCGTACCCTAACCCGTACCCTAACCCGTATCCTAAGCCGTACCCTAACCCATACCAATACCCTATGCAGTACCCTCACCCGTACCCTAAGCCGTACCCTAACCCTAACCCTAACCCTAACCCTAACCCTAACCCTAACCCCTACCCTACGCCGTACCCTCACCCGTACCCTATCCCATACCCTAAGCCGTACCCTAACCCTAACCCATACCCTACGCCGTACCCTCACCCGTACCCTATCCCATACCCTACGCTGTACCCTAACCTGTATCCTAAGCCGTACGCTAACCCTAACCAATACCCTACGCAGTACCCTCACCCGTACCCTAACCCGTACCCTAACCCTAAACCTAACGCGAACCCATACCCTACAACGTACCCTCACACTTACCCTAAACCGTACCCTAAGCCGTATCCTAACCCTAACCCTAACCCTAAACTATACCTTACGCCCTGCCCTCACTTGTACCCTAACCCGTACCATAAGCCGTACCCTAACCCTAACCCTAACCCTATCCCTAACCCTAGCCCTACCCCTAACCCATAACCTACGCCGTACCCTCACCCATACCCTAACCCTTATCCTAAGCCGTTCCCTAACCCTAACCAATACCCTACGCAGTACCCTCACCCATACCGTCACCCGTACCCTAAGCCGTACCCTAACCGTAACCCTAACCCTAACCCTAACCCATACCCTACGCCGTACCCTAACCCGTACCCTAACCCGTATCCTAAGCCGTACGCTAACCCATACCAATACCCTATGCAGTACCCTCACCCGTACCCTAAGCCGTACCCTAACCCTAACCCTAACCCTAACCCTAACCCTAACCCTAACCCCTACCCTACGCCGTACCCTCACCCGTACCCTATCCCATACCCTAAGCCGTACCCTAACCCTAACACTAACCCTAACCCTAACCCTAACCCTAAACTACCCTTGACTGCTTTTGCCTCCATTAGATTTCCTAAGCACTAGTGTTTTAAGGAACAGGTTAAAAAGAAAATCCGAATGTGATTTTTTTATAATGTGTTTATTCTTTATCTTATCCTAGTGACTAAAATCTTCTCCATGGCTGGACCCCAAATAATATTCCTTTACGTGCTAAGTGGTATCTAGAGAGTGGGATAGGTTTAATAAATACCCTAATCCTAACGTGTACCCTAACCCTAACCCATACCCTAACCCTAACGCGTACCCTAACCCTAACCGAAACCCTAACCCTTACGCGTACCCTAACCCTAACCCAAACCCTAAGCCTAACACGTACGCTAATCCTAACCCGTACCCTAAACCAATCCCTAACCCTAAAACTAACCCTAACCCTAACCCTAACCCTAACCCTAACCCTAAACTACCCTTGACTGCTTTTGCCTCCATTAGATTTCCTTAGCACTAGTGTTTTAAGGAACAGGTTAAAAAGAAAATCCGAATGTGATTTTTTTATAATGTGTTTATTCTTTATCTTATCCTAGTGACTAAAATCTTCTCCATGGCTGGACCCCAAATAATATTCCTTTACGTGCTAAGTGGTATCTAGAGAGTGGGATAGGTTTAATAAATACCCTAATCCTAACGTGTACCCTAACCCTAACCCATACCCTAACCCTAACCCGTACCCTAACCCTAACCCAAACCCTAAGCCGTACCCTAACCCTAACCCTAACCCTAACCCCTACCCTACGCCGTACCCTCACCCGTACCCTATCCCATACCCTACGCCGTACCCTAACCTGTATCCTAAGCCGTACGCTAACCCTAACCAATACCCTACGCAGTACCCTCACCCGTACCCTAACCCGTACCCTAACCCTAAACCTAACGCGAACCCATACCCTACAACGTACCCTCACACTTACCCTAAACCGTACCCTAAGCCGTATCCTAACCCTAACCCTAACCCTAAACTATACCTTACGCCCTGCCCTCACTTGTACCCTAACCCGTACCATAAGCCGTACCCTAACCCTAACCCTAACCCTATCCCTAACCCTAGCCCTACCCCTAACCCATAACCTACGCCGTACCCTCACCCATACCCTAACCCTTATCCTAAGCCGTTCCCTAACCCTAACCAATACCCTACGCAGTACCCTCACCCATACCGTCACCCGTACCCTAAGCCGTACCCTAACCCTAACCCTAACCCTAACCCATTCCCTACGCCGTACCCTAACCCGTACCCTAACCCGTATCCTAAGCCGTACCCTAACCCTAACCAATACCCTATGCAGTACCCTCACCCGTACCCTCATCCGTACCTTAAGCCGTACCCTAACCCTAACCCTAACCCTAAACCTAACCCCTACCCTAGGCCGTACCCTCACCCGTACCCTATCCCATACACTACGCCGTACCCTATCCTGTATCCTAAGCCGTACCCTAACCCTAACCAATACTCTACGGAGTACCCTCACCCGTACCCTAACCCGTACCCTAAGCCGTACCCTAACCCTAACCCTAACGCGAACCCATACCCTATAACGTACCCTCACACTTACCCTAAACCGTACCCTAAGCCGTATCCTAACGCTAACACTAACCCTAAACTATACCTTACGCCCTGCTCTAACTCGTACCCTAACCCATACCCTACGCCGTACCCTCACATGTACCCTAAAGCGTACCCTAAGCCGTACCCTAACCCTAACCCTAAAACTAACCCGTACCCTACGCCGTAACCGCACACGTATCCTAACCCGTACCCTAAGCCGTACCCTAACCCTAACCCTAACTCATACGCTACGCCGTACCCTCACCCGTACCCTAACACGTACCCTAAGCCGTACCCTAAACCTAACCCTAACCCTAACACATACACTACACCGTACCCTAACCCGTACCCTAACCCTTATCCTAAGCCGTAACCTAACCCTAACCAATACCCTACACAGTACCCTCACCCATACCCTCACCCGTACCCTAAGCCATACCCTAACCCTAACCCTAACCCTAACCCTAACCCTAACCCATACGCTATGCCGTAACCTCACCCGTACCCTAACCCGTATCCTAAGCCGTACCCTAAACCTAACCCTAACCCTAACCTATACCCTACGCCGTACCCTCTCACGTACCCTAACCCGTACCCTAAGCCGTACCCTAACCCTAACCCTAACCCTAACCCTAACCCATACCCTACGCGGTACCCTAACCCGTACCCTAATCCGTATCCTAAGCCGTACCCTAACCCTAACCAATACCCTACGCAGTACCCTCACTCGTACCCTCAATCGTACCCTAAGCCGTACCCTAACCCTAACCCTAACCCTAACCCTAACCCCTACCATACGCCGTACCCTCAACCGTACCCTATCCCATACCCTAAGCCGTACCCTAACCCTAACACTAACCCTAACCCTAACCCCAACCCTAAACTACCCTTGACTGCTTTTGCCTCCATTAGATTTCCTAAGCACTAGTGTATTAAGGAACAGGATAAAAAGAAAATCTTAATGTGATTTTTTAATAATGTGTTTATTCTTTATCTTATCCTAGTGACTAAAATCTTCTCCATGGCTGGACCCCAAATAATATTCCTTTACGTGCTAAGTGGTATCTAGAGAGTGAGATAGGTTTAATAAATACCCTAATCCTAACGTGTACCCTAACCCTAACCCATACCCTAACCCTAACGCGTACCCTAACCCTAACCCAAACACTAAACCTAACACGTACGCTAATCCTAACCCGTACCCTAAACCAAACCCTAACCCTAACCCTAACGATAACCCATACCCTACGCCGTACCCTCACCCGTACCCTAACCCGTATCCTAAGCCGTACCCTAACCCTAACCTAAACCCTAACCCCTACCCTATGCCGTACTCTCACCCGTACCCTAACCCGTACCCTAAGCTGTACCCTAACCCTAACCCTAACCGTAAACCTAACCCATACCCTACGCCGTACCCTAACCCATACCCTAAACCGTACCCTAACCCTAACCCTAACCCTAACCCTAACCCTAACCCATACGCTATGCCGTACCCTCACCCGTACCCTAAACCGTACCCTAAACCGTACCCTAACCCTATCCCTAACCCTAACACATACCCTACGCCGTACCCTAACCCGTACCCTAACCCGTATCCTAAGCCGTACCCTAAACCTAACCAATAACCTATGCAGTACCCTCACCCGTACCCTCACCCGTACCCTAAGCCGTACCCTAACCCTAACCCTAACCCTAATCCCTACCCTACGCCGTACCCTCACCCGTACCCTATCCCATACCCTAAGCCGTACCCTAACCCTAACACTAACCGTAACCCTAACCCTAACCCTAAACTACCCTTGACTGCTTTTGCCTCCATTAGATTTCCTAAGCACTAGTGTTTTAAGGAACAGGTTAAAAAGAAAATCCTAATGTCATTTTTTTATAATGTGTTTATTCTTTATCTTATCCTAGTGACTAAAATCTTCTCCATGGCTGGACCCCAAATAATATTCCTTTACGTGCTAAGTGGTATCTAGAGAGTGGGATAGGTTTAATAAATACCCTAATTCTAACGTGTACCCTAACCCTAACTCATACCCTAACCCTAACGCGTACCCTAACCCTAACCCAAACCCTAAACCTAACACGTATGCTAATCCTAACCCGTACCCTAATCCAATCCCTAACCCTAAAACTAACCCTAACCCTAACCCTAACCCTAACCCATACCCTACAACGTATCCCCACACTTACCCTAACCCGTACCCTAAGCCGTAACCTAACCCTAACCCTAACCCGAAACTATACCTTACGCCCTACCCTCACTCATACCCTAACCCATACCCTAAGCTGTACCCTAACCCTAACCCTAACCCTAAACCCTACCCTACGCCGTACCCTAACCCGTACCCTAACCCTTATCCTAAGCCGTACCCTAACCCTAACCAATACCCTACGCAGTACGCTCACCCATACCCTCACCCGTACCCTAAGCCGTACCCTAAACCTAACCCTAACCCTAACCCTAACCCTAACACATACGCTATGCCGTACCCTCACCCGTACCATAAACCGTATCCTAAGCCGTACCCTAACCCTAACCCTAACCCTAACCCTAACCCCTACCCTACGCCGTACCCTCACCCGTACCCTATCCCATACCCTAAGCCGTACCCTAACCCTAACACTAACCCTAACCCTAACCCTAACCCTAAACTACCCTTGACTGCTTTTGCCTCCATTAGATTTCCTAAGCACTAGTGTTTTAAGGAACAGGTTAAAAAGAAAATCCGAATGTGATTTTTTTATAATGTGTTTATTCTTTATCTTATCCTAGTGACTAAAATCTTCTCCATGGCTGGACCCCAAATAATATTCCTTTACGTGCTAAGTGGTATCTAGAGAGTGGGATAGGTTTAATAAATACCCTAATCCTAACGTGTACCCTAACCCTAACCCATACCCTAACCCTAACCCGTACCCTAACCCTAACCCAAACCCTAAGCCGTACCCTAACCCTAACCCTAACCCTAACCCCTACCCTACGCCGTACCCTCACCCGTACCCTATCCCATACCCTACGCTGTACCCTAACCTGTATCCTAAGCCGTACGCTAACCCTAACCAATACCCTACGCAGTACCCTCACCCGTACCCTAACCCGTACCCTAACCCTAAACCTAACGCGAACCCATACCCTACAACGTACCCTCACACTTACCCTAAACCGTACCCTAAGCCGTATCCTAACCCTAACCCTAACCCTAAACTATACCTTACGCCCTGCCCTCACTTGTACCCTAACCCGTACCATAAGCCGTACCCTAACCCTAACCCTAACCCTATCCCTAACCCTAGCCCTACCCCTAACCCATAACCTACGCCGTACCCTCACCCATACCCTAACCCTTATCCTAAGCCGTTCCCTAACCCTAACCAATACCCTACGCAGTACCCTCACCCATACCGTCACCCGTACCCTAAGCCGTACCCTAACCGTAACCCTAACCCTAACCCTAACCCATACGCTATGCCGTACCCTCACCCGTACCCTAAACCGTATCCTAAGCCGTACCCTAACCCTAATCCTAACCCTAACCTATACCCTATGCCATACCCTCACCCGTACCCTAAGCCGTACCCTAACCCTAACCCTAACCCTAACCCATTCCCTACGCCGTACCCTAACCCGTACCCTAACCCGTATCCTAAGCCGTACCCTAACCCTAACCAATACCCTATGCAGTACCCTCACCCGTACCCTCATCCGTACCTTAAGCCGTACCCTAACCCTAACCCTAACCCTAAACCTAACCCCTACCCTAGGCCGTACCCTCACCCGTACCCTATCCCATACACTACGCCGTACCCTATCCTGTATCCTAAGCCGTACCCTAACCCTAACCAATACTCTACGGAGTACCCTCACCCGTACCCTAACCCGTACCCTAAGCCGTACCCTAACCCTAACCCTAACGCGAACCCATACCCTATAACGTACCCTCACACTTACCCTAAACCGTACCCTAAGCCGTATCCTAACCCTAACACTAACCCTAAACTATACCTTACGCCCTGCTCTAACTTGTACCCTAACCCATACCCTACGCCGTACCCTCACATGTACCCTAAAGCGTACCCTAAGCCGTACCCTAACCCTAACCCTAAAACTAACCCGTACCCTACGCCGTAACCGCACACGTATCCTAACCCGTACCCTAAGCCGTACCCTAACCCTGACCCTAACTCATACGCTACGCCGTACCCTCACCCGTACCCTAACACGTACCCTAAGCCGTACCCTAAACCTAACCCTAACCCTAACACATACACTACACCGTACCCTAACCCGTACCCTAACCCTTATCCTAAGCCGTAACCTAACCCTAAACAATACCCTACACAGTACCCTCACCCATACCCTCACCCGTACCCTAAGCCATACCCTAACCCTAACCCTAACCCTAACCCTAACCCTAACCCATACGCTATGCCGTACCCTCACCCGTACCCTAACCCGTATCCTAAGCCATACCCTAACCCTAACCTTAACCCTAACCCCTACCCTATGCCGTACTCTCACCCATACCCTAACCCGTACCCTAAGCTGTACCCTAACCCTAACCCTAACCGTAACCCTAACCCATACCCTACGCCGTACCCTAACCCATACCCTAAACCGTATCCTTAGCCGTACCCTAACCCTAACCCTAACCCGAACACATACCCTACAACGTACCCTCACACTTACCCTAAACCATACCCTAAACCGTACACTAAATCTAACCCTAACCCTAAACTATACCTTACGCCCTACCCTCACTCGTACCCTAACCCGTACCCTAAGACATACCCTAACCCAAACCCTAACCAATACCCTACGCAGTACCCTCACTCGTACCCTCAATCGTACCCTAAGCCGTACCCTAACCCTAACCCTAACCCTAACCCTAACCCCTACCGTACGCCGTACCCTCACCCGTACCCTATCCCATACCCTAAGCCGTACCCTAACCCTAACACTAACCCTAACCCTAACCCCAACCCTAAACTACCCTTGACTGCTTTTGCCTCCATTAGATTTCCTAAGCACTAGTGTATTAAGGAACAGGATAAAAAGAAAATCTTAATGTGATTTTTTTATAATGTGTTTATTCTTTATCTTATCCTAGTGACTAAAATGTACTCCATGGCTGGACCCCAAATAATATTCCTTTACGTGCTAAGTGGTATCTAGAGAGTGGGATAAGTTTAATAAATACCCTACTCTTAACGTGTACCCTAACCCTAACCCATACCCTAACCCTAACACGTACCCTAACCCTAACCCAAACACGTACGCTAATCCTAACCCGTACCCTAAACCAAACCCTAACCCTAACCCTAACGCTAACCCATACCCTACGCCGTAACCTCACCCGTACCCTAACCCGTACCCTAAGCCGTACCCTAACCCTAACCCTAACCCTATCCCATAACCTACGCGGTACTCTCACACGTATCCTAACGCGTACCCTAAGCCGTACCCTAACCCTAACCCATACCCTACGCCGTAACCGCACACGTATCCCAACACGTACCCTAAGCCGTACCCTAACCCTAACCCTAACCCTAACCCATACGCTATGCTGTACCCTCACCCACACCCTAACCCGGACCCTAAGCCGTACCCTAACCCTAACCCTAACCCTAACCCTAACCCATACCATACAACGTACCCTCACACTTACCCTAAACCGTACCCTAAGCCGTACGCTAAACCTAACCTTAACCCTAACACATACACTACGCCGTACCCTCACCCGTACCCTAACCCATACCCTACGCCGTACCCTAACCTGTATCCTAAGGCATACCCTAACCCTAATCAATACCCTACGCAGTACCCTCACCCGTACCCTAACGCGTACCCTAAGCCGTACCCTAACCCTAACCCTAACCCTAACCCTAACCCATACGCTATGCCATACCCTCACCCGTACCCTAACCCGTATCATAAGCCGTACCCCAACCCTACCCTTAACCCTAATCCCTACCCTATGCTGTACTCTCACCCTTACCCCAACCCGTACACTAAGCTGTACCCTAACCCTAACGCTAACCGTAACCCTAACCCATACCCTACGCCGTACCCTAACCCATACCCTAACCCGTATCCTAAGCCGTACCCTAACCCTAACCAATACCCTACACAGTACCCTCACCCGTACCCTCACCCGTACCCTAACCCATACCCTACGCCGTACCCTAACCTGTATCCTAAGCCGTACCCTAACCCTAACCCTAACCCGAACCCATACCCTACAACGTACCCTCACACTTACCCTAAACCGTACCCTAAGCCGTACCCTAAATCTAACCCTAACCCTAAACTATACCTTACGCCCTACCCTCACTCGTACCCTAATCCATACCCTAAGCCATACCCTAACCCTAACCCTAACCCTAGCCCTACCCCTAACCCATACCCTACGCCGTACCCTCACACGTACCCTAACGCGTACCCTAAGCCGTACCCTAACCCTAACCCTAACACTAGCACTAACCCTAACCCATACCCTACGCCGTACCCTAACCTGTATCCTAAGCCGTACCCTAACCCTAACCCTAACCCTAACCCTAACCCTAACCCCTACCCTACGCCGTACCCTCACCCGTACCCTATCCCATACCCTAAGCCGTACCCTAACCCTAACACTAACCCTAACCCTAACCCTAACCCTAAACTACCCTTGACTGCTTTTGCCTCCATTAGATTTCCTAAGCACTAGTGTTTTAAGGAACAGGTTAACAAGAAAATCCTAATGTGATTTTTTTATAATGTGTTTATTCTTTACCTTATCCTAGTGACGAAAATCTTCTCCATGGCTGGACCCCAAATAATATTCCTTTACGTGCTAAGTGGTATCTAGAGAGTGGGATAGGTTTAATAAATACCCTAATCCTAACGTGTACACTTACCCTAACCCATACCCTAACCCTAACGCGTACCCTAACCCTAACCCAAACCCTAACCCTAACACGTACGCTAATCCTGACCCGTACCCTAAACCAATCCCTAACCCTAAACCTAACCCTCACCCATACCCTACGCCGTACCCTCACCCGTACCGTAACCCGTACCCTAAGCCGTACCCTAACCCTAACCCTAACCCTAACCCTAACCCATACCCTACAACGTACCCTCACACTTACCCTAAACCATACCCTAAGCCGTACCTTAACACTAACCCTAACCGTAAACTATACCTTACGCCCTACCCTCACTCGTACCCTAACCCTTACCCTAACCCTAACCCTAACCCTAGCCCTAACCCTAACCCATACCCTACGCCTTACACTCACACGTACCCTAATGCGTACACTACGCCGTACCCTAACCCTAACCCTAACCCTAACACAAACCCTATGCCGTAACCGCACATGTATCCTAACCTGTACGCTAAGCCGTACCCTAACCCTAACCCTAACCCTAACCCATACACTACGCCGTACCCTCACCCGGAACCTAAACCTTATCCTAAGCCATACCCTAACCCTAACCCTAACACTAAACCCTACCCTACGCCGTACCCTCACCCGTACCCTAACCCCTACCCTAAGCTGTACCCTAACCCTAACCCTAACCCTAACCCATACCCTACGCCGTACCCTAACCCGTACCCTAACCCGTATCCTAAGCCGTACCCTAACCCATACCAATACCCTATGCAGTACCCTCACCCGTACCCTAAGCCGTACCCTAACCCTAACCCTAACCCTAACCCTAACCCTAACCCTAACCCTAACCCTAACCTTAACCCTAACCCCAACCCTAAACTACCCTTGACTGCTTTTGCCTCCATTAGATTTCCTAAGCACTAGTGTTTTAAGGAACAGGATAAAAAGAAAATCCTAATGTGATTTTTTTATAATGTGTTTATTCTTTATCTTATCCTAGTGACTAAAATCTTCTCCATGGCTGGACCCCAAATAATATTCGTTTACGTGCTAAGTGGTATCTAGAGAGTGGGATAGTTTTAATAAATACCCTAATCCTAACGTGTACCGTAACCCTAACCCATACCCTAACCCAAACCCTAACCCTAAAACGTACGCTAATCCTAACCCGTACCCTAAACCAATCCCTAACCTTAAAACTAACCCTAACCCTAACCCTAACCCATAACCTACGCCGTACCCTCACCCGTACCCTAATCCGTACCCTAACCCTAACCCTAACCCTAACCCATACCCTACAACGTACCCTCACACTTACCCTACACCGTACCCTAAGCCGTACCCTAACCCTAACCCTAACCCTAAACTATACCTTACGCCCTACCCTCATTCGTACCCTAACCCGTACCCTAACCCTTATCCTAAGCCGTACCATAACCCTAACCCTAATCCTAACCTATACCCTATGCCGTACCCTCACCCGTACCCTAACCCGTACCCTATGCCATACCCTAACCCTAACCCTAACCCTAACCCTAACCCATACCCTACGCCGTACCCTAACCCGTACCCTAACCCGTATCCTAAGCCGTACCCTAACCCTAACCAATACCCTACGCAGTACCCTCACCCGTACCCTAAACCGTACCCTAAGCCGTAAGCTAACACTAACCCTAACCCTAACCCTAACCCTTACCCTAAAATACCCTTTACTGCTTTTGCCTCCTTTAGATTTCCTAAGCACTAGTGTTTTAAGGAACAGGTTAAAAAGAAAATCCTAATGTGATTTTTTTATAATGTGTTTATTCTTTATCTTATCCTAGTGACTAAAATCTTCTCCATGGCTGGACCCCAAATAATATTCCTTTACGTGCTAAGTGGTATCTAGAGAGTGGGATAGGTTTAATAAATACCCTAATCCTAACGTGTACCCTAACCCTAACCCATACCCTAACCCTAACGCGTACCCTAACCCTAACCGAAACCCTAACCCTTACGCGTACCCTAACCCTAACCCAAACCCTAAGCCTAACACGTACGCTAATCCTAACCCGTACCCTAAACCAATCCCTAACCCTAAAACTAACCCTAACCCTAACCCTAACCCTAACCCTAACCCTAAACTACCCTTGACTGCTTTTGCCTCCATTAGATTTCCTTAGCACTAGTGTTTTAAGGAACAGGTTAAAAAGAAAATCCGAATGTGATTTTTTTATAATGTGTTTATTCTTTATCTTATCCTAGTGACTAAAATCTTCTCCATGGCTGGACCCCAAATAATATTCCTTTACGTGCTAAGTGGTATCTAGAGAGTGGGATAGGTTTAATAAATACCCTAATCCTAACGTGTACCCTAACCCTAACCCATACCCTAACCCTAACCCGTACCCTAACCCTAACCCAAACCCTAAGCCGTACCCTAACCCTAACCCTAACCCTAACCCCTACCCTACGCCGTACCCTCACCCGTACCCTATCCCATACCCTACGCCGTACCCTAACCTGTATCCTAAGCCGTACGCTAACCCTAACCAATACCCTACGCAGTACCCTCACCCGTACCCTAACCCGTACCCTAACCCTAAACCTAACGCGAACCCATACCCTACAACGTACCCTCACACTTACCCTAAACCGTACCCTAAGCCGTATCCTAACCCTAACCCTAACCCTAAACTATACCTTACGCCCTGCCCTCACTTGTACCCTAACCCGTACCATAAGCCGTACCCTAACCCTAACCCTAACCCTATCCCTAACCCTAGCCCTACCCCTAACCCATAACCTACGCCGTACCCTCACCCATACCCTAACCCTTATCCTAAGCCGTTCCCTAACCCTAACCAATACCCTACGCAGTACCCTCACCCATACCGTCACCCGTACCCTAAGCCGTACCCTAACCGTAACCCTAACCCTAACCCTAACCCATACGCTATGCCGTACCCTCACCCGTACCCTAAACCGTATCCTAAGCCGTACCCTAACCCTAATCCTAACCCTAACCTATACCCTATGCCATACCCTCACCCGTACCCTAAGCTGTACCCTAACCCTAACCCTAACCCTAACCCATTCCCTACGCCGTACCCTAACCCGTACCCTAACCCGTATCCTAAGCCGTACCCTAACCCTAACCAATACCCTATGCAGTACCCTCACCCGTACCCTCATCCGTACCTTAAGCCGTACCCTAACCCTAACCCTAACCCTAAACCTAACCCCTACCCTAGGCCGTACCCTCACCCGTACCCTATCCCATACACTACGCCGTACCCTATCCTGTATCCTAAGCCGTACCCTAACCCTAACCAATACTCTACGGAGTACCCTCACCCGTACCCTAACCCGTACCCTAAGCCGTACCCTAACCCTAACCCTAACGCGAACCCATACCCTATAACGTACCCTCACACTTACCCTAAACCGTACCCTAAGCTGTATCCTAACCCTAACACTAACCCTAAACTATACCTTACGCCCTGCTCTAACTCGTACCCTAACCCATACCCTACGCCGTACCCTCACATGTACCCTAAAGCGTACCCTAAGCCGTACCCTAACCCTAACCCTAAAACTAACCCGTACCCTACGCCGTAACCGCACACGTATCCTAACCCGTACCCTAAGCCGTACCCTAACCCTAACCCTAACTCATACGCTACGCCGTACCCTCACCCGTACCCTAACACGTACCCTAAGCCGTACCCTAAACCTAACCCTAACCCTAACACATACACTACACCGTACCCTAACCCGTACCCTAACCCTTATCCTAAGCCGTAACCTAACCCTAACCAATACCCTACACAGTACCCTCACCCATACCCTCACCCGTAACCTAAGCCATACCCTAACCCTAACCCTAACCCTAACCCTAACCCTAACCCATACGCTATGCCGTACCCTCACCCGTACCCTAACCCGTATCCTAAGCCATACCCTAACCCTAACCTTAACCCTAACCCCTACCCTATGCCGTACTCTCACCCGTACCCTAACCCGTACCCTAAGCTGTACCCTAACCCTAACCCTAACCGTAACCCTAACCCATACCCTACGCCGTACTCTAACCCATACCCTAAACCGTATCCTTAGCCGTACCCTAACCCTAACCCTAACCCGAACACATACCCTACAACGTACCCTCACACTTACCCTAAACCATACCCTAAACCGTACACTAAATCTAACCCTAACCCTAAACTATACCTTACGCCCTACCCTCACTCGTACCCTAACCCGTACCCTAAGACATACCCTAACCCAAACCCTAACCAATACCCTACGCAGTACCCTCACTCGTACCCTCAATCGTACCCTAAGCCGTACCCTAACCCTAACCCTAACCCTAACCCTAACCCCTACCGTACGCCGTACCCTCACCCGTACCCTATCCCATACCCTAAGCCGTACCCTAACCCTAACACTAACCCTAACCCTAACCCCAACCCTAAACTACCCTTGACTGCTTTTGCCTCCATTAGATTTCCTAAGCACTAGTGTATTAAGGAACAGGATAAAAAGAAAATCTTAATGTGATTTTTTTATAATGTGTTTATTCTTTATCTTATCCTAGTGACTAAAATGTACTCCATGGCTGGACCCCAAATAATATTCCTTTACGTGCTAAGTGGTATCTAGAGAGTGGGATAGGTTTAATAAATACCCTACTCTTAACGTGTACCCTAAACCTAACCCATACCCTAACCCTAACACGTACCCTAACCCTAACCCCAACCCTAAACTACCCTTGACTGCTTTTGCCTCCATTAGATTTCCTAAGCACTAGTGTTTTAAGGAACAGGATAAAAAGAAAATCCTAATGTGATTTTTTTATAATGTGTTTATTCTTTATCTTATCCTAGTGACAAAAATCTTCTCCATGGCTGGACCCCAAATAATATTCCTTTACGTGCTAAGTGGTATCTAGAGAGTGGGATAGGTGTAATAAATACCCTAACCCTAACGCGTACCCTAACCCTAACCCAAACCCTAACCCTAACACGTACGCTAATCCTAACCCGTACCCTAAACCACTCCCTAACCCTAACCCTAACGCTAACCCATACCCTACGCCGTACCCTCACCCGTACCCTAAACCGTACCCTAAGCCGTACCCTAACCCTAACCCTAACCCTAACCATAACCATAACCCTAACCCTAACCCTAACCCTAAACCGTACCCTAACCCTAACTCTAACCCTAACCCTAACCCTAACCCATACGCTATGTCGTACCCTCATCCGTACCCTAACCCCTACCCTAAGCTGTACCCTAACCCTAACCCTAACCGTAACCCTAACCCATACCCTACGCCGTACCCTAACCCATACCCTAAACTGTATCCTAAGCCGTACCCTAACCCTAACCAATACCCTACGCAGTACCCTCACCCGTACCCTAAACCGTACCCTAAGCCGTACCCTAACCCTAACCCTAACCCTAGCCCTAACCCTAACCCATACCCTACGCCGTACCCTAACCTGTATCCTAAGCCGTACCCTAACCCTAACCAATACCCTACGCAGTACCCTCACCCATACCCTCACCGTACCCTAAGCCATACCCTAACCCTAACCCTAACGATAACCCATACCCTACGCCGTACCCTCACCCGTACCCTAACCCGTATCCTAAGCCGTACCCTAACCCTAACCTTAACCCTAACCCCTACCCTATGCCGTACTCTCACCCGTACCCTAACCCGTACCCTAAGCTGTACCCTAACCCTAACCCTAACCGTAACCCTAACCCATACCCTACGCCGTACCCTAACCCATACCCTAAACCGTACCCTAAGCCGTACACTAAATCTAACCCTAACCCTAAACTATACCTTACGCCCTACCCTCACTCGTACCCTAACCCGTACCCTAAGACATACCCTAACCCTAACCCTAACCCTAACCCTAAACTATACCCTACGCCGTACCCTCACCCGTACCCTAAACCGTACCCTAAGCCGTACCCTAACCCTAACCCTAACTCTAACCCTTATCCATACCCTACGCGGTACACTAACCCGTACCCTAATCCGTATCCTAAGCCGTACCCTAACCCTAACCAGTACCCTACACAGTACCCTCACCCGTACCCTATCCCATACCCTAAGCCGTACCCTAACCCTAACCCTAACCCTAACCCTAATCCTAATACCTACCCTACGCCGTACCCTCACCCGTACCCTATTCCATACCCTAATCCGTACCCTAACCCTAACACTAACACTAACCCTAACCCTAACACTAAACTACCCTTGACTGCTTTTGCCTCCATTAGATTTCCTAAGCACTAGTGTTTTAAGGAACAGGTTAAAAAGAAAATCCTAATGTGATTTTTTTATAATGTGTTTATTCTTTATCTTATCCTAGTGACTAAAATCTTCTCCATGGCTGGACCCCAAATAATATTCCTTTACTTGCTAAGTGGTATCTAGAGAGTGGGATAGGTTTAATAAATACCCTAATCCTAACGTGTACCCTAACCCTAACCCATACCCTAACCCTAACGCGTACCCTAACCCTAACCCAAACCCTAACCCTAACACGTACGCTAATCCTAACCCGTACCCTAAACCAATCTCTAACCCTAACCCTAACGCTAACCCATACCTACGCCGTACCCTCACCCGTACCATAACCCGTACCCTAACCCGTACCCTAAGCCGTACCTAACCCTAACCCTAACCCTAACCCATACCCTACAACGTACCCTCACACTTACCCTAAACCATACCCTAAGCCGTATCCTAAATCTAACCCTATCCCTAAACTATACCTTACGCCCTACCCTCACTCGTACCCTAACCCGTACCCTAAGCCATACCCTAAACCTAACCCTAACCCTAGCCCTACCCCTAACCCATACCCTACGCCGTACCCTCACACGTACCCTAACGCGTACCATAAGCCGTACCCTAACCCTAACCCTAACACTAACCCTAACCCATACGCTATGCCGTACCCTCACCCGTACCCTAACCCGTATCCTAAGCCGTACCCTAACCCTAACCGTAACCCTAACCTATACCCTACGCCGTACCCTCACCCGTACCCTAACCCCTACCCTAAGCCGTACCCTAACCCTAACCCTAACCCTAACCCTAACACGTACGCTAATCCTAACCCGTACCCTAAACCAATCTCTAACCCTAACCCTAACGCTAACCCATACCTACGCCGTACCCTCACCCGTACCCTAACCCGTACCCTAACCCGTACCCTAAGCCGTACCTAACCCTAACCCTAACCCTAACCCATACCCTACAACGTATCCTCACACTTACCCTAAACCGTACCCTAAGCCGTACCTCAACCCTAACCCTAACCATAAACTATACCATACGCCCTACCCTCACTCGTACCCTAAACCGTACCCTAAGCCGTACCCGAAACCTAACTCTAAACCTAACACATACACTACGCCGTACCCTCACCCGTACCCTAACCCGTATCCTAAGCCGTACCCTAACCCTAACCTTAACCCTAACCTATACCCTACGCCGTACCCTCACCCGTACCCTAACCCGTATCCTAAGCCGTACCCTAACCCTAACCCTAACCCATACCCTACGCGGTACCCTAACCCGTACCCTAATCCGTATCGTAAGCCGTACCCTAACCCTAACCAATACCCTAAGCAGTACCCTCACCCGTACTCTCAATCGTACCCTAAGCCGTACCCTAACCCTAACCCTAACCCTAACCCTAACCCCTACCGTACGCAGTACCCTCACCCGTACCCTATCCCATACCCTAAGCCGTACCCTAACCCTAACACTAACCCTAACCCTAACCCCAACCCTAAACTACCCTTGACTGCTTTTGCCTCCATTAGATTTCCTAAGCACTAGTGTTTTAAGGAACAGGATAAAAAGAAAATCTTAATGTGATTTTTTTATAATGTGTTTATTCTTTATCTTATCCTAGTGACTAAAATCTTCTCCATGGCTGGACCCCAAATAATATTCCTTTAGGTGCTAAGTGGTATCTAGAGAGTGGGATAGGTTTAATAAATACCCTAATGCTAACGTGTACCCTAACCCTAACCCATACCCTAACCCTAAAGCGTACCCTAACTCTAACCCAAACCCTAACCCTAACATGTATGCTAATCCTAACCCGTACCCTAAACCAATCCCTAACCCTAAAACTAACCCTAACCCTAACCCTAACCCTAACCCTAAACTATACCTTACGCCCTACCCTCACTCATACCCTAACCCGTACCCTAAGCCGTACCCTAACCCTAACCCTAACCCTATCCCATAACCTACATGGTACTCTCACACGTACCCTAACGCGTACCCTAAGCTGTACCCTAACCCTAACCCTAACCGTAACCCTAACCCATACCCTACGCCGTACCCTAACCTGTATCCTAAGCCGTACCCTAACCCTAACCAATACCCTACGCAGTACCCTCACCCGTACCCTAATCCGTACCCTAAGCCGTACCCTAACCCTAACCCTAACCCGAACCCATACCCTACAACGTACCCTCACACTTACCCTAAACCGTACCCTAAGTCGTACACTAAATCTAACCCTAACCCTAAACTATACCTTACGCCCTACCCTCACTTGTACCCTAACCCGTGCCCTAAGCCGTACCCTAAGCCTAACCCTAACCCTAGCCCTACCCCTAACCCATACCCTACGCCGTACCCTCACACGCAACCTAACGCGTACCCTAAGCCGTACCCTAACCCTAACCCTAACACATACGCTATGCCGTACCCTCACCCGTACCCTAACCCGTATCCTAAGCCGTACCCTAACCCTAACCCTAACCCTAACCTATACCCTACGCCGTACCCTCTCCCGTACCCTAACCCGTACCCAAAGCCGTACCCTAACACTAACCCTAACCCTAACCCTAACCCATACCCTACGCGGTACCCTAACCCGTACCCTTATCCGTATCCTAAGCCGTGCCCTAACCCTAACCAATACCCTACGCAGTACCCTCACTCGTACCCTCAATCGTACCCTAAGCCGTACCCTAACCCTAACCCTAACCCTAACCCTAACCCCTACCGTACGCCGTACCCTCACCCGAACCCTATCCCATACCCTAATCCGTATCCTAACCCTAACACTAACCCTAACCCTAACTCCAACCCTAAACTACCCTTGACTGCTTTTGCCTCCATTAGATTTCCTAAGCACTAGTGTATTAAGGAACAGGATAAAAAGAAAATCTTAATGTGATTTTTTTATAATGTGTTTATTCTTTATCTTATCCTAGTGACTAAAATGTTCTCCATGGCTGGACCCCAAATAATATTCCTTTACGTGCTAAGTGGTATCTAGAGAGTGGGATAGGTTTAATAAATACCCTACTCTTAACGTGTACCCTAACCCTAACCCATACCCTAACCCTAACACGTACCCTAACCCTAACCCAAACACTAACCCTAACACGTACGCTAATCCTAACCCGTACCCTAAACCAAACCCTAACCCTAACCCTAACGCTAACCTATACCCTACGCCGTAACCTCACCCGTACCCTATCCGAACCCTAAGCCGTACCCTAACCCTAACCCTAACCCTATCCCATAACCTACGCGGTACTCTCACACGTACCCTAACGCGTACCCTAAGCCGTACCCTAACCCTAACCCATACCCTACGCCGTAACCGCACACGTATCCCAACACGTACCCTAAGCCGTACCCTAACCCTAACCCTAACCCTAACCCATACGCTATGCCGTACCCTCACCCGTACCCTAACCCATACCCTAAGCCGTACCCTAACCCTAACCCATACCCTACAACGTACCCTCACACTTACCCTAAACCGTACCCTAAGCCGTACCCGAAACCTAACCCTAACACATACACTACGCCGTACCCTCACCCGTACCCTAACCCATACCCTACGCCGTACCCTAACCTGTATCCTAAGGCATACCCTAACCCTAATCAATACCCTACGCAGTACCCTCACCCGTACCCTAACCCGTACCCTAAGCCGTACCCTAACCCTAACCCTAACCCTGAACCATACGCTCTGCCGTACCCTCACCCGTACCCTAAACCGTATCCTAAGCCGTACCCTAACCCTAACCTTAACCCTAACCCCTACCCTATGCTGTACTCTCACCCTTACCCCAACCCGTACCCTAAGCTCTACCCTAACCCTAACCCTAACCGTAACCCTAACCCATACCCTACGCAGTACCCTCACCCGTACTCTCAATCGTACCCTAAGCCGTACCCTAACCCTAACCCTAACCCTAACCCTAACCCCTACCGTACGCCGTACCCTCACCCGTACCCTATCCCATACCCTAAGCCGTACCCTAACCCTAACACTAACCCTAACCCTAACCCCAACCCTAAACTACCCTTGACTGCTTTTGCCTCCATTAGATTTCCTAAGCACTAGTGTTTTAAGGAACAGGATAAAAAGAAAATCCTAATGTGATTTTTTTATAATGTGTTTATTCTTTATCTTATCCTAGTGACTAAAATCTTCTCCATGGCTGGACCCCAAATAATATTCCTTTACGTGCTAAGTGGTATCTAGAGAGTAGGATAGGTTTAATAAATACCCTAATCCTAACGTGTACCCTAAACCTAACCCATACCCTAACCCTAACGCGTACCCTAACCCTAACCCAAACCCTAACCCTAACACGTATGCTAATCCTAACCCGTACCCTAAACCAATCCCTAACCCTAAAACTAACCCTAACCCTAACCCTAACCGTAACCCTAAACTATACCTTACGCCCTACCCTCACTCATACCCTAACCCGTACCCTAAACAATACCCTAACCCTAACCCTAACCCTATCCCATAACCTACGTGGTACTCTCACACGTACCCTAACGCGTACCCTAAGCTGTACCCTAACCCTAACCCATACCCTACGCCGTAACCGCACACGTATCCCAACCCGTACCCTAAGCCGTACCCTAACCCTAACCCTAACCCTAACCCATACGCTATGCCGTACCATCACCCGTACCCTAACCCGTACCCTAAGCCGTACACTAACCCTAACCCTAACCCTAACCCAAAACCATACCCTACAACGTACCCTCACGCTTACCCTAAACCGTACCCTAAGCCGTACCCTAAACCTAACCTTAACCCTAACACATACACTACGCCTTACCCTAACCCGTACCCTAACCCTTATCCTAAGCCGTAACCTAACCCTAACCAATACCCTACGCAGTACCCTCACCCATACCCTCACCCGTACCCTGAGCCGTACCCTAACCCTAACCCTAACCCTAACCCTAACCCTAACCCATACGCTTTGCCGTACCCTCACCCGTACCCTAACCCGTATCCTAAGCCGTACCCTAACCCTAACCTTAACCCTAACCCCTACCCTATGCCGTACCCTCACCCGTACCCTAACCCGTACCCTAAGCTGTACCCTAACCCTAACCCTAACCGTAACCCTAACCCATACCCTACGCCGTACCCTAACCCATACCCTAAACTGTATCCTAAGCCGTACACTAACCCTAACCAATACCCTACGCAGTACCCTCACCCGTACCCTAACCCGTACCCTAACCCTAACCCTAACCCGAACCCATTCCCTACAACTTACCCTCACACTTACCCTAAACCGTACCCTAAGCTGTACCCTAAATCTAACCCTAACCCTAAACTATACCTTATGCCCTACCCTCACTCGTACCCTAACCCGTATCCTAAGCCATACCCTAACCCTAACCCTAGCCCTACCCCTTACCCATACCCTACGCCGTACCCTCACACGTACCCTAACGCGTACCCTAAGCCGTACCCTAACCCTAACCCTAACCCTAACCCTAAACCTAACCCCTACCCTAGGCCGTACCCTCACCCGTACCCTATCCCATACACTACGCCGTACCCTATCCTGTATCCTAAGCCGTACCCTAACCCTAACCAATACTCTACGGAGTACCCTCACCCGTACCCTAACCCGTACCCTAAGCCGTACCCTAACCCTAACCCTAACGCGAACCCATACCCTATAACGTACCCTCACACTTACCCTAAACCGTACCCTAAGCTGTATCCTAACCCTAACACTAACCCTAAACTATACCTTACGCCCTGCTCTAACTCGTACCCTAACCCATACCCTACGCCGTACCCTCACATGTACCCTAAAGCGTACCCTAAGCCGTACCCTAACCCTAACCCTAAAACTAACCCGTACCCTACGCCGTAACCGCACACGTATCCTAACCCGTACCCTAAGCCGTACCCTAACCCTAACCCTAACTCATACGCTACGCCGTACCCTCACCCGTACCCTAACACGTACCCTAAGCCGTACCCTAAACCTAACCCTAACCCTAACACATACACTACACCGTACCCTAACCCGTACCCTAACCCTTATCCTAAGCCGTAACCTAACCCTAACCAATACCCTACACAGTACCCTCACCCATACCCTCACCCGTAACCTAAGCCATACCCTAACCCTAACCCTAACCCTAACCCTAACCCTAACCCATACGCTATGCCGTACCCTCATCCGTACCCTAACCCGTATCCTAAGCCATACCCTAACCCTAACCTTAACCCTAACCCCTACCCTATGCCGTACTCTCACCCGTACCCTAACCCGTACCCTAAGCTGTACCCTAACCCTAACCCTAACCGTAACCCTAACCCATACCCTACGCCGTACTCTAACCCATACCCTAAACCGTATCCTTAGCCGTACCCTAACCCTAACCCTAACCCGAACACATACCCTACAACGTACCCTCACACTTACCCTAAACCATACCCTAAACCGTACACTAAATCTAACCCTAACCCTAAACTATACCTTACGCCCTACCCTCACTCGTACCCTAACCCGTACCCTAAGACATACCCTAACCCAAACCCTAACCAATACCCTACGCAGTACCCTCACTCGTACCCTCAATCGTACCCTAAGCCGTACCCTAACCCTAACCCTAACCCTAACCCTAACCCCTACCGTACGCCGTACCCTCACCCGTACCCTATCCCATACCCTAAGCCGTACCCTAACCCTAACACTAACCCTAACCCTAACCCCAACCCTAAACTACCCTTGACTGCTTTTGCCTCCATTAGATTTCCTAAGCACTAGTGTATTAAGGAACAGGATAAAAAGAAAATCTTAATGTGATTTTTTTATAATGTGTTTATTCTTTATCTTATCCTAGTGACTAAAATGTACTCCATGGCTGGACCCCAAATAATATTCCTTTACGTGCTAAGTGGTATCTAGAGAGTGGGATAGGTTTAATAAATACCCTACTCTTAACGTGTACCCTAAAGCTAACCCATACCCTAACCCTAACACGTACCCTAACCCTAACCCCAACCCTAAACTACCCTTGACTGGTTTTGCCTCCATTAGATTTCCTAAGCACTAGTGTTTTAAGGAACAGGATAAAAAGAAAATCCTAATGTGATTTTTTTATAATGTGTTTATTCTTTATCTTATCCTAGTGACAAAAATCTTCTCCATGGCTGGACCCCAAATAATATTCCTTTACGTGCTAAGTGGTATCTAGAGAGTGGGATAGGTGTAATAAATACCCTAACCCTAACGCGTACCCTAACCCTAACCGAAACCCTAACCCTAACACGTACGCTAATCCTAACCCGTACCCTAAACCACTCCCTAACCCTAACCCTAACGCTAACCCATACCCTACGCCGTACCCTCACCCGTACCCTAAACCGTACCCTAAGCCGTACCCTAACCCTAACCCTAACCCTAACCATAACCATAACCCTAACCCTAACCCTAAACCGTACCCTAACCCTAACTCTAACCCTAACCCTAACCCTAACCCATACGCTATGTCGTACCCTCATCCGTACCCTAACCCGTATCCTAAGCCGTACCCTAACCCTAACCTTAACCCTAACCCCTACCCTATGCCGTACCCTCACCCGTACCCTAACCCCTACCCTAAGCTGTACCCTAACCCTAACCCTAACCGTAACCCTAACCCATACCCTACGCCGTACCCTAACCCATACCCTAAACTGTATCCTAAGCCGTACCCTAACCCTAACCAATACCCTACGCAGTACCCTCACCCGTACCCTAAACCGTACCCTAAGCCGTACCCTAACCCTAACCCTAACCCTAGCCCTAACCCTAACCCATACCCTACGCCGTACCCTAACCTGTATCCTAAGCCGTACCCTAACCCTAACCAATACCCTACGCAGTACCCTCACCCATACCCTCACCGTACCCTAAGCCATACCCTAACCCTAACCCTAACGATAACCCATACCCTACGCCGTACCCTCACCCGTACCCTAACCCGTATCCTAAGCCGTACCCTAACCCTAACCTTAACCCTAACCCCTACCCTATGCCGTACTCTCACCCGTACCCTAACCCGTACCCTAAGCTGTACCCTAACCCTAACCCTAACCGTAACCCTAACCCATACCCTACGCCGTACCCTAACCCATACCCTAAACCGTACCCTAAGCCGTACACTAAATCTAACCCTAACCCTAAACTATACCTTACGCCCTACCCTCACTCGTACCCTAACCCGTACCCTAAGACATACCCTAACCCTAACCCTAACCCTAACCCTAAACTATACCCTACGCCGTACCCTCACCCGTACCCTAAACCGTACCCTAAGCCGTACCCTAACCCTAACCCTAACTCTAACCCTTATCCATACCCTACGCGGTACACTAACCCGTACCCTAATCCGTATCCTAAGCCGTACCCTAACCCTAACCAGTACCCTACACAGTACCCTCACCCGTACCCTATCCCATACCCTAAGCCGTACCCTAACCCTAACCCTAACCCTAACCCTAATCCTAATACCTACCCTACGCCGTACCCTCACCCGTACCCTATTCCATACCCTAATCCGTACCCTAACCCTAACACTAACACTAACCCTAACCCTAACACTAAACTACCCTTGACTGCTTTTGCCTCCATTAGATTTCCTAAGCACTAGTGTTTTAAGGAACAGGTTAAAAAGAAAATCCTAATGTGATTTTTTTATAATGTGTTTATTCTTTATCTTATCCTAGTGACTAAAATCTTCTCCATGGCTGGACCCCAAATAATATTCCTTTACTTGCTAAGTGGTATCTAGAGAGTGGGATAGGTTTAATAAATACCCTAATCCTAACGTGTACCCTAACCCTAACCCATACCCTAACCCTAACGCGTACCCTAACCCTAACCCAAACCCTAACCCTAACACGTACGCTAATCCTAACCCGTACCCTAAACCAATCTCTAACCCTAACCCTAACGCTAACCCATACCTACGCCGTACCCTCACCCGTACCATAACCCGTACCCTAACCCGTACCCTAAGCCGTACCTAACCCTAACCCTAACCCTAACCCATACCCTACAACGTACCCTCACACTTACCCTAAACCATACCCTAAGCCGTATCCTAAATCTAACCCTATCCCTAAACTATACCTTACGCCCTACCCTCACTCGTACCCTAACCCGTACCCTAAGCCATACCCTAAACCTAACCCTAACCCTAGCCCTACCCCTAACCCATACCCTACGCCGTACCCTCACACGTACCCTAACGCGTACCATAAGCCGTACCCTAACCCTAACCCTAACACTAACCCTAACCCATACGCTATGCCGTACCCTCACCCGTACCCTAACCCGTATCCTAAGCCGTACCCTAACCCTAACCGTAACCCTAACCTATACCCTACGCCGTACCCTCACCCGTACCCTAACCCCTACCCTAAGCCGTACCCTAACCCTAACCCTAACCCTAACCCTAACACGTACGCTAATCCTAACCCGTACCCTAAACCAATCTCTAACCCTAACCCTAACGCTAACCCATACCTACGCCGTACCCTCACCCGTACCCTAACCCGTACCCTAACCCGTACCCTAAGCCGTACCTAACCCTAACCCTAACCCTAACCCATACCCTACAACGTATCCTCACACTTACCCTAAACCGTACCCTAAGCCGTACCTCAACCCTAACCCTAACCATAAACTATACCATACGCCCTACCCTCACTCGTACCCTAAACCGTACCCTAAGCCGTACCCGAAACCTAACTCTAAACCTAACACATACACTACGCCGTACCCTCACCCGTACCCTAACCCGTATCCTAAGCCGTACCCTAACCCTAACCCTAACCCTAACCTATACCCTACGCCGTACCCTCACCCGTACCCTAACCCGTATCCTAAGCCGTACCCTAACCCTAACCCTAACCCATACCCTACGCGGTACCCTAACCCGTACCCTAATCCGTATCGTAAGCCGTACCCTAACCCTAACCAATACCCTAGGCAGTACCCTCACCCGTACTCTCAATCGTACCCTAAGCCGTACCCTAACCCTAACCCTAACCCTAACCCTAACCCCTACCGTACGCAGTACCCTCACCCGTACCCTATCCCATACCCTAAGCCGTACCCTAACCCTAACACTAACCCTAACCCTAACCCCAACCCTAAACTACCCTTGACTGCTTTTGCCTCCATTAGATTTCCTAAGCACTAGTGTTTTAAGGAACAGGATAAAAAGAAAATCTTAATGTGATTTTTTTATAATGTGTTTATTCTTTATCTTATCCTAGTGACTAAAATCTTCTCCATGGCTGGACCCCAAATAATATTCCTTTAGGTGCTAAGTGGTATCTAGAGAGTGGGATAGGTTTAATAAATACCCTAATGCTAACATGTACCCTAACCCTAACCCATACCCTAACCCTAAAGCGTACCCTAACTCTAACCCAAACCCTAACCCTAACATGTATGCTAATCCTAACCCGTACCCTAAACCAATCCCTAACCCTAAAACTAACCCTAACCCTAACCCTAACCCTAACCCTAAACTATACCTTACGCCCTACCCTCACTCATACCCTAACCCGTACCCTAAGCCGTACCCTAACCCTAACCCTAACCCTATCCCATAACCTACATGGTACTCTCACACGTACCCTAACGCGTACCCTAAGCTGTACCCTAACCCTAACCCTAACCGTAACCCTAACCCATACCCTACGCCGTACCCTAACCTGTATCCTAAGCCGTACCCTAACCCTAACCAATACCCTACGCAGTACCCTCACCCGTACCCTAATCCGTACCCTAAGCCGTACCCTAACCCTAACCCTAACCCGAACCCATACCCTACAACGTACCCTCACACTTACCCTAAACCGTACCCTAAGTCGTACACTAAATCTAACCCTAACCCTAAACTATACCTTACGCCCTACCCTCACTTGTACCCTAACCCGTGCCCTAAGCCGTACCCTAAGCCTAACCCTAACCCTAGCCCTACCCCTAACCCATACCCTACGCCGTACCCTCATACGCAACCTAACGCGTACCCTAAGCCGTACCCTAACCCTAACCCTAACACATACGCTATGCCGTACCCTCACCCGTACCCTAACCCGTATCCTAAGCCGTACCCTAACCCTAACCCTAACCCTAACCTATACCCTACGCCGTACCCTCTCTCGTACCCTAACCCGTACCCAAAGCCGTACCCTAACACTAACCCTAACCCTAACCCTAACCCATACCCTACGCGGTACCCTAACCCGTACCCTTATCCGTATCCTAAGCCGTGCCCTAACCCTAACCAATACCCTACGCAGTACCCTCACTCGTACCCTCAATCGTACCCTAAGCCGTACCCTAACCCTAACCCTAACCCTAACCCTAACCCCTACCGTACGCCGTACCCTCACCCGAACCCTATCCCATACCCTAATCCGTATCCTAACCCTAACACTAACCCTAACCCTAACTCCAACCCTAAACTACCCTTGACTGCTTTTGCCTCCATTAGATTTCCTAAGCACTAGTGTATTAAGGAACAGGATAAAAAGAAAATCTTAATGTGATTTTTTTATAATGTGTTTATTCTTTATCTTATCCTAGTGACTAAAATGTTCTCCATGGCTGGACCCCAAATAATATTCCTTTACGTGCTAAGTGGTATCTAGAGAGTGGGATAGGTTTAATAAATACCCTACTCTTAACGTGTACCCTAACCCTAACCCATACCCTAACCCTAACACGTACCCTAACCCTAACCCAAACACTAACCCTAACACGTACGCTAATCCTAACCCGTACCCTAAACCAAACCCTAACCCTAACCCTAACGCTAACCTATACCCTACGCCGTAACCTCACCCGTACCCTATCCGGACCCTAAGCCGTACCCTAACCCTAACCCTAACCCTATCCCATAACCTACGCGGTACTCTCACACGTACCCTAACGCGTACCCTAAGCCGTACCCTAACCCTAACCCATACCCTACGCCGTAACCGCACACGTATCCCAACACGTACCCTAAGCCGTACCCTAACCCTAACCCTAACCCTAACCCATACGCTATGCCGTACCCTCACCCGTACCCTAACCCATACCCTAAGCCGTACCCTAACCCTAACCCATACCCTACAACGTACCCTCACACTTACCCAAAACCGTACCCTAAGCCGTACCCGAAACCTAACCCTAACACATACACTACGCCGTACCCTCACCCGTACCCTAACCCATACCCTACGCCGTACCCTAACCTGTATCCTAAGGCATACCCTAACCCTAATCAATACCCTACGCAGTACCCTCACCCGTACCCTAACCCGTACCCTAAGCCGTACCCTAACCCTAACCCTAACCCTGAACCATACGCTCTGCCGTACCCTCACCCGTACCCTAAACCGTATCCTAAGCCGTACCCTAACCCTAACCTTAACCCTAACCCCTACCCTATGCTGTACTCTCACCCTTACCCCAACCCGTACCCTAAGCTCTACCCTAACCCTAACCCTAACCGTAACCCTAACCCATACCCTACGCAGTACCCTCACCCGTACTCTCAATCGTACCCTAAGCCGTACCCTAACCCTAACCCTAACCCTAACCCTAACCCCTACCGTACGCCGTACCCTCACCCGTACCCTATCCCATACCCTAAGCCGTACCCTAACCCTAACACTAACCCTAACCCTAACCCCAACCCTAAATTACCCTTGACTGCTTTTGCCTCCATTAGATTTCCTAAGCACTAGTGTTTTAAGGAACAGGATAAAAAGAAAATCCTAATGTGATTTTTTTATAATGTGTTTATTCTTTATCTTATCCTAGTGACTAAAATCTTCTCCATGGCTGGACCCCAAATAATATTCCTTTACGTGCTAAGTGGTATCTAGAGAGTGGGATAGGTTTAATAAATACCCTAATCCTAACGTGTACCCTAAACCTAACCCATACCCTAACCCTAACGCGTACCCTAACCCTAACCCAAACCCTAACCCTAACACGTATGCTAATCCTAACCCGTACCCTAAACCAATCCCTAACCCTAAAACTAACCCTAACCCTAACCCTAACCGTAACCCTAAACTATACCTTACGCCCTACCCTCACTCATACCCTAACCCGTACCCTAAACAGTACCCTAACCCTAACCCTAACCCTATCCCATAACCTACGTGGTACTCTCACACGTACCCTAACGCGTACCCTAAGCTGTACCCTAACCCTAACCCATACCCTACGCCGTAACCGCACACGTATCCCAACCCGTACCCTAAGCCGTACCCTAACCCTAACCCTAACCCTAACCCATACGCTATGCCGTACCATCACCCGTACCCTAACCCGTACCCTAAGCCGTACACTAACCCTAACCCTAACCCTAACCCAAAACCAAACCCTACAACGTACCCTCACGCTTACCCTAAACCGTACCCTAAGCCGTACCCTAAACCTAACCTTAACCCTAACACATACACTACGCCTTACCCTAACCCGTACCCTAACCCTTATCCTAAGCCGTAACCTAACCCTAACCAATACCCTACGCAGTACCCTCACCCATACCCTCACCCGTACCCTGAGCCGTACCCTAACCCTAACCCTAACCCTAACCCTAACCCTAACCCATACGCTTTGCCGTACCCTCACCCGTACCCTAACCCGTATCCTAAGCCGTACCCTAACCCTAACCTTAACCCTAACCCCTACCCTATGCCGTACCCTCACCCGTACCCTAACCCGTACCCTAAGCTGTACCCTAACCCTAACCCTAACCGTAACCCTAACCCATACCCTACGCCGTACCCTAACCCATACCCTAAACTGTATCCTAAGCCGTACACTAACCCTAACCAATACCCTACGCAGTACCCTCACCCGTACCCTAACCCGTACCCTAACCCTAACCCTAACCCGAACCCATTCCCTACAACTTACCCTCACACTTACCCTAAACCGTACCCTAAGCTGTACCCTAAATCTAACCCTAACCCTAAACTATACCTTATGCCCTACCCTCACTCGTACCCTAACCCGTATCCTAAGCCATACCCTAACCCTAACCCTAGCCCTACCCCTTACCCATACCCTACGCCGTACCCTCACACGTACCCTAACGCGTACCCTAAGCCGTACCCTAACCCTAACCCTAACCCTAGCCCTAACACTAACCCATACCCTACGCCGTACCCTAACCTGTATCCTGAGCCGTACCCTAACCCTAACCAATACCCTACGCAGTACTCTCACCCGTACCCTAACCCGTACCCTAAGCCGTACCCTAACCCTAACCCTAACCCTAACCCATACGCTATGCCGTACCCTCACCCGTACCCTAACCCATATCCTAAGCCGTACACCAACCCTAACCTTAACCCTAACCCCTACCCTATGCTGTACCCTCACCCGTACCCCAAACCGTACCCTAAGCTGTACCCTAACCCTAACCCTAACCGTAACCCTAACCCATACCCTACGCCGTACCCTAACCCATACCCTAACCCGTATCCTAAGCCGTACCCTAACCCTAACCAATACCCTACGCAGTACCCTCACCTGTACCCTAAACCGTACCCTAACCGTACACTAAACCTAACCGTAACCCGAAACCATAACCTACAACGTACCCTCACACTTACACTAAACCGTACTCTAAGCCGTACCCTAAATCTAACCCTAACCCTAAACTATACCTTACGCCCTACCCTCACTCGTACCCTAATCCATACCCTAAGCCATACCCTAACCCTAACCCTAACCCTAGACTTACCCCTAACCCATACCCTACGCCGTACCCTCACACGAACCCTAACGCGTACCCTAAGCCGTACCCTAACCCTAATCCTAACCCTAGCACTAACCCTAACCCATACCCTAAGCCGTACCCTAACCTGTATCCTAAGCCGTATCCTAACCCTAACCAATACCCTACGCAGTACCCTCACCCATACCCTCAATCGTACCCTAAGCCGTACCCTAACCCTAACCCTAACCCTAACCCTAACCCTAACCCCTACCGTACGCCGTACCCTCACCCGTACCCTATCCCATACCCTAAGCCGTACCCTAACCCTAACACTAACCCTAACCCTAACCCCAACCCTAAACTACCCTTGACTGCTTTTGCCTCCATTAGATTTCCTAAGCACTAGTGTTTTAAGGAACAGGATAAAAAGAAAATCCTAATGTGATTTTTTTATAATGTGTTTATTCTTTATCTTATCCTAGTGACAAAAATCTTCTCCATGGCTGGACCCCAAATAATATTCCTTTACGTGCTAAGTGGTATCTAGAGAGTGGGATAGGTTTAATAAATACCCTAACCCTAACGCGTACCCTAACCCTAACCCAAACCCTAACCCTAACACGTACGCTAATCCTAACCCGTACCCTAAACCAATCCCTAACCCTAACCCTAACGCTAACCCATACCCTACGCCGTACCCTCACCCGTACCCTAAACCGTACCCTAAGCCGTACCCTAACCCTAACCCTAACCCTAACCCATACCCTACAACGTATCCTCACACTTACCCTAAACCGTACCCTAAGCTGTACCTTAACCCTAACCCTAACCGTAAACTATACCTTACACCCTACCCTCACTCGTACCCTAAACCGTACCCTAACCCGTACCCTAACCCTAACCCTAACCCTAGCCCTAACCCTATCCCATAACCTACGCGGTACTCTCACACGTACCCTAACGCGTACCCTAAGCCGTACCCTAACCCTAACCCTAACCCTAACCCATACGCTATGCCTTACCCTCAACCGTACCCTAACCCGTACACTAAGCCGTACCCTAACCCTAACCCTAACCCTAACCCTAACCCATACCCTACAACGTACCCTCACACTTACCCTAAACCGTACCCTAAGCCGTACCCTAAACCTAACCCTAACCCTAACACATACACTACGCCGTACCCTAACCCGTACCCTAACCCTTATCCTAAGCCGTAACCTAACCCTAACCAATACCCTACGCAGTACCCTCACCCATACCGTCACCCGTAACCTAAGCCATACCCTAACCCTAAAACTAACCCTAACCCTAACCCTAACCCATACGCTATACCGTACCCTAACCCGTATCCTAAGCCGTACCCTAACCCTAACCTTAACCCTAACCCCTACCCTATGCCGTACTCTCACCCGTACCCTAACCCGTACCCTAAGCTGTACCCTAACCTTAACCCTAACCCTAGCCCTAACCCTATCCCATAACCTACGCGGTACTCTCACACGTATCCTAACGCGTACCCTAAGCCGTGCCCTAACCCTAACCCTAACCGTAACCCTAACCCATACCCTACGCCGTACCCTAACCCATACCCTAAACCGTATCCTAAGCCGTACCCTAACCCTAACCCTAACCCGAACACATACCCTACAACGTACCCTCACACTTACCCTAAACCGTACCCTAAGCCGTATCCTAACCCTAACCCTAACCCTAAACTATACCTTACGCCCTGCCCTCACTTGTACCCTAACCCATACCATAAGCCGTACCCTAACCCTAACCCTAACCCTAGCCCTACCCCTAACCCATACCCTACGCCGTACCCTCACACGTACCCTAACGCGTACCCTAAGCCGTACCCTAACCCTAACCCTAACCCTAACCCTAACCCTAACCCATACCCTACGCCGTACCCTCACCCGTACCCTAACCCGTAACCTAAGCCGTGTCCTAACCCTAACGCTAACCCTAACCCTAACCCTAACCCATACCCTACGACGTACCCTAACCCGTACCCTAAACCGTACCCTAAGCCGTACCCTAACCCTAACCCTAACCCTAACCCTAACCCTAACCCTTATCCTAAACTACCCTTGACTGCTTTTGCCTCCATTAGATTTCCTAAGCACTAGTGTTTTAAGGAACAGGTTAAAAAAAAATCCTAATGTGATTTTTTTATAATGTGTTTATTCTTTATCTTATCCTAGTGACTAAAATCTTCTCCATGGCTGGACCCCAAATAATATTCCTTTACGTGCTAAGTGGTATCTAGAGAGTGGGGTAGGTTTAATAAATACCCTAATCCTAACGTGTACCCTAAACCATACCCTAGCCCTAACGCGTACCCTAACCCTAACCCAAACCCTAAACCTAACACGTATGCTAATCCTAACCCGTACCCTAAACCAATCCCTAACCCTAAAACTAACCCTAACCCTAACCCTAATCCTAACCCATACCCTACAACGTATCCCCACACTTACCCTAACCCGTACCCTAAGCCGTAACCTAACCCTAACCCTAACCCGAAACTATACCTTACGCCCTACCCTCACTCATACCCTAACCCATACCCTAAGCTGTACCCTAACCTTAACCCTAACCCTAGCCCTAACCCTATCCCATACCCTACGCGGTACTCTCAAACGTACCCTAACGCGTACCCTAAGCCGTACCCTAACCCTAACCCTAACCCTAACCTATACCCTACGCCATACCCTCACCTGTACCCTAAGCCGTACCCTAAGCCGTACCCTAACCCTAACCCTAACCCTAACCCTAACCCCTACCCTACGCCGTACCCTAACCCGTACCCTAACCCTTATCCTAAGCCGTACCCTAACCCTAACCAATACCCTACGCAGTACGCTCACCCATACCCTCACCCGTACCCTAAGCCGTACCCTAACCCTAACCCTAACCCTAACCCTAACCCTAACACATACGCTATGCCGTACCCTCACCCGTACCATAAACCGTATCCTAAGCCGTACCTTAACCCTAACCCTAACCCTAACCCTAACCCCTACCCTACGCCGTACCCTCACCCGTACCCTATCCCATACCCTAAGCCGTACCCTAACCCTAACACTAACCCTAACCCTAACCCTAACCCTAAACTACCCTTGACTGCTTTTGCCTCCATTAGATTTCCTAAGCACTAGTGTTTTAAGGAACAGGTTAAAAAAAAATCCTAATGTGATTTTTTTATAATGTGTTTATTCTTTATCTTATCCTAGTGACTAAAATCTTCTCCATGGCTGGACCCCAAATAATATTCCTTTACGTGCTAAGTGGTATCTAGAGAGTGGGGTAGGTTTAATAAATACCCTAATCCTAACGTGTACCCTAAACCATACCCTAGCCCTAACGCGTACCCTAACCCTAACACAAACCCTAACCCTAACACGTACGCTAATCCTAAACCATACCCTAAACCAATCCCTAACCCTAAAACTAACCCTAACCCAAACCCTAACGCTAACCCATACCCTACGCCGTACCCTCACCCGTACCCTAAGCCGTACCCTAAAACTAACCCTAACCCTAACCTATACCCTACAACGTACCCTCACACTTACCCTAAACCTTACCCTAAGCCCTACCCTAACCCTAACCGTAACCCTAAACTACACCTTACGCCCTACCCTCACTAGTAGCCTAACCCGTACCCTAAGTCGTACCCTAACCCTAACCCTAGCCCTAACCCTAACCCATACCCTACGCCGTACCCTCACACGTACCCTAACGCGTACCCTAAGCCGTACCCTAACCCTAACCCTAATCCTAACCCGTACGCTATGCCGTACCCTCACCCGTACCCTAACCCGTATCCTAAGCCGTACCCTAACCCTAACCAATACCCTACGCAGTACCCTCACCCGTACCCTCAACCGTACCCGAAGGCGTACCCTAACCCTAACCCTAACCCTGACCCCTACCGTACGACGTAGCCTCACCCGTACCCTATCCCATACCCTAAGCCGTACCCTAACCCTAACCCTAACCCTAACCCTAACCCTAACCCTAAACTACCCTTGACTGCTTTTGCCTCCATTAGATTTCCTAAGCACTAGTGTTTTAAGGAACAGGTTAAAAAGAAAATGCTAATGTGATTTTTTTATAATGTGCTTATTCTTTATCTTAACCTAGTGACTAAAATCTTCTCCATGGCTGGACCACAAATAATATTCCTTTACGTGCTAAGTGGTATCTAGAGAGTGGGATAGGTTTAATAAATACCCTAATCCTAACGTGTACCCTAACCCTAACCCATACCCTAACCCTAACGCGTACCCTAACCCTAACCCAAACCCTAACCCTAACACGTACGCTAATCCTAACCCGTAACCTAAACCAATCCCTAACCCTAACCCTAACCCTACCCCATACCTTACGCCGTACCCTCACCCGTACCCTAACCCGTACCCTAAGCCGTACCCTAACCCTAACACTAACTCTAACCCTAACCCATACCCTACAACGTACCCTCACACTTACCCTAAACCATACCCTAAGCCGTATCTTAACCCTAAACCTAACCGTAAACTATACCTTACGCCCTACCCTCACTCGTACACTAACCCTTACCCTAAACCGTACCCTAAACCTAACCCTAACCCTAGCCCTAACCCTAACACGTAACCTACGCTGTACCCTCACCCGTACCCTAATCCATACCCTAATATGTACCCTAACCGTAACCCTAACCCTAACTCTAACCCTAACCCATACCCTAAGCCGTACCCTAACCCTAACCCTAACCCTAACCATAACCCATACCCTACAACGTACCCTCACACTTACCCTAACCCGTACCCTAAGCCGTACCCTAACCCTAACCCTAACCCTAAACTATAACTTACGCTCTACCCTCACTCATACCCTAACCCGTACCCTATGCCGTACCCTAACCCTATCCCTAACCCTAGCCCTACCCCTAACCCATAACCTACGCCGTACCCTCACCCATACCCTAACCCTTATCCTAAGCCGTTCCCTAACCCTAACCAATACCCTACGCAGTACCCTCACCCATACCGTCACCCGTACCCTAAGCCGTACCCTAACCGTAACCCTAACCCTAACCCTAACCCATACGCTATGCCGTACCCTCACCCGTACCCTAAACCGTATCCTAAGCCGTACCCTAACCCTAATCCTAACCCTAACCTATACCCTATGCCATACCCTCACCCGTACCCTAAGCCGTACCCTAACCCTAACCCTAACCCTATCCCATAACCTACGCGGTACTCTCACACGTATCCTAACGCGTACCCTAAGCCGTGCCCTAACCCTAACCCATACCCTACGCCGTAACCGCACACATATCCCAACACGTACCCTAAGCCGTACCCTAACCCTAACCCTAACCCTAACCCATACGCTATGCTGTACCCTCACCCACACCCTAACCCGTACCCTAAGCCGTACCCTAACCCTAACCCTAACCCTAACCCTAACCCATACCATACAACGTACCCTCACACTTACCCTAAACCGTACCCTAAGCCGTACGCTAAACCTAACCCTAACCCTAACACATACACTACGCCGTACCCTCACCTGTACCCTAACCCATACCCTACGCCGTACCCTAACCTGTATCCTAAGGCATACCCTAACCCTAATCAATACCCTACGCAGTACCCTCACCCGTACCCTAACGCGTACCCTAAGCCGTACCCTAACCCTAACCCTAACCCTAACCCTAACCCATACGCTATGCCGTACCCTCACCCGTACCCTAACCCGTATCCTAAGCCGTACCCCAACCCTAACATTAACCCTAACCCCTACCCTATGCTGTACTCTCACCCTTACCCCAACCCGTACCCTAAGCTGTACCCTAACCCTAACGCTAACCGTAACCCTAACCCATACCCTACGCCGTACCCTAACCCATACCCTAACCCGTATCCTAAGCCGTACCCTAACCCTAACCAATACCCTACACAGTACCCTCACCCGTACCCTCACCCGTACCCTAACCCATACCCTACGCCGTACCCTAACCTGTATCCTAAGCCGTACCCTAACCCTAACCCTAACCCGAACCCATACCCTACAACGTACCCTCACACTTACCCTAAACCGTACCCTAAGCCGTACCCTAAATCTAACCCTAACCCTAAACTATACCTTACGCCCTACCCTCACTCGTACCCTAATCCATACCCTAAGCCATACCCTAACCCTAACCCTAACCCTAGCACTACCCCTAACCCATACCCTACGCCGTACCCTCACACGTACCCTAACGCGTACCCTAAGCCGTACCCTAACCCTAGCACTAACCCTAACCCATACCCTACGCCGTACCCTAACCTGTATCCTAAGCTGTACCCTAACCCTAACCAATACCCTACGCAGTACCCTCACCCGTACCCTCAATCGTACCCTAAGCCGTACCCTAACCCTAACCCTAACCCTAACCCTAACCCTAACCCCTACCGTACGCCGTACCCTCACCCGTACCCTATCCCATACCCTAAGCCGTACCCTAACCCTAACACTAACCCTAACCCTAACCCCAACCCTAAACTACCCTTGACTGCTTTTGCCTCCATTAGATTTCCTAAGCACTAGTGTTTTAAGGAACAGGATAAAAAGAAAATCCTAATGTGATTTTTTTATAATGTGTTTATTCTTTATCTTATCCTAGTGACTAAAATCTTCTCCATGGCTGGACCCCAAATAATATTCCTTTACGTGCTAAGTGGTATCTAGAGAGTGGGATAGGTGTAATAAATACCCTAACCCTAACGCGTACCCTAACCCTAACCCAAAACCTAACCCTAACACGTACGCTAATCCTAACCCGTACCCTAAACCAATCCCTAACCCTAACCCTAACGCTAACCCATACCCTATGCCGTACCCTCACCCGTACCCTAAACCGTACCCTAAGCCGTACCCTAACCCTAACCCTAACCCTAACCCTAACCATAACCCTAACCCTAACCCTAACCCTAAACCGTACCCTAACCCTAACCCTAACCCTAACCCTAACCCTAACCCATACGCTATGCCGTACCCTCATCCGTACCCTAACCCGTATCCTAAGCCGTACCCTAACCCTAACCTTAACCCTAACCCCTACCCTATGCCGTACCCTCACCCGTACCCTAACCCGTACCCTAAGCTGTACCCTAACCCTAACCCTAACCGTAACCCTAACCCATACCCTACGCCGTACCCTAACCCATACCCTAAACTGTATCCTAAGCCGTACCCTAACCCTAACCAATACCCTACGCAGTACCCTCACCGGTACCCTAAACCGTACCCTAACCCTAACCCTAACCCTAGCCCTAACCCTAACCCATACCCTACGCCGTACCCTAACCTGTATCCTAAGCCGTACCCTAACCCTAACCAATACCCTACGCAGTACCCTCACCCGTACCCTAAACCGTACCCTAAGTCGTACCCTAAATCTAACCCTTACCCTAAACTATACCTTACGCCCTACCCTCACTCGTACCCTAACCCGTGCCCTAAGCCGTACCCTAAGCCTAACCCTAACCCTAGCCCTACCCCTAACCCATACCCTACGCCGTACCCTCACACGTACCCTAATGCGTACCCTAAGCCGTACCCTAAACCTAACCCTAACCCTAACACAAACCCTATGCCGTAACCGCACATGTATCCTAACCTGTACGCTAAGCCGTACCCTAACCCTAACCCTAACCCTAACCCATACACTACGCCGTACCCTCACCCGGAACCTAAACCTTATCCTAAGCCATACCCTAACCCTAACCCTAACACTAAACCCTACCCTACGCCGTACCCTCACCCGTACCCTAACCCCTACCCTAAGCTGTACCCTAACCCTAACCCTAACCCTAACCCATACCCTACGCCGTACCCTAACCCGTACCCTAACCCGTATCCTAAGCCGTACCCTAACCCATACCAATACCCTATGCAGTACCCTCACCCGTACCCTAAGCCGTACCCTAAACCTAACCCTAACCCTAACCCTAACCCTAACCCTAACCTTAACCCTAACCCCAACCCTAAACTACCCTTGACTGCTTTTGCCTCCATTAGATTTCCTAAGCACTAGTGTTTTAAGGAACAGGATAAAAAGAAAATCCTAATGTGATTTTTTTATAATGTGTTTATTCTTTATCTTATCCTAGTGACTAAAATCTTCTCCATGGCTGGACCCCAAATAATATTCATTTACGTGCTAAGTGGTATCTAGAGAGTGGGATAGTTTTAATAAATACCCTAATCCTAACGTGTACCGTAACCCTAACCCATACCCTAACCCAAACCCTAACCCTAAAACGTACGCTAATCCTAACCCGTACCCTAAACCAATCCCTAACCTTAAAACTAACCCTAACCCTAACCCTAACCCATAACCTACGCCGTACCCTCACCCGTACCCTAATCCGTACCCTAACCCTAACCCTAACCCTAACCCATACCCTACAACGTACCCTCACACTTACCTTACACCGTACCCTAAGCCGTACCCTAACCCTAACCCTAACCCTAAACTATACCTTACGCCCTACCCTCATTCGTACCCTAACCCGTACCCTAACCCTTATCCTAAGCCGTACCATAACCCTAACCCTAAACCTAACCTATACCCTATGCCGTACCCTCACCCGTACCCTAACCCGTACCCTATGCCATACCCTAACCCTAACCCTAACCCTAACCCATACCCTACGCCGTACCCTAACCCGTACCCTAACCCGTATCCTAAGCCGTACCCTAACCCTAACCAATACCCTACGCAGTACCCTAACCCGTACCCTAAACCGTACCCTAAGCCGTAAGCTAACACTAACCCTAACCCTAACCCTAACCCTTACCCTAAACTACCCTTGACTGCTTTTGCCTCCTTTAGATTTCCTAAGCACTAGTGTTTTAAGGAACAGGTTAAAAAGAAAATCATAATCTGATTTTTTTATAATGTGTTTATTCTTTATCTTATCCTAGTGACTAAAATCTTCTCCATGGCTGGACCCCAAATAATATTCCTTTACGTGCTAAGTGGTATCTAGAGAGTGGGATAGGTTTAATAAATACCCTAATCCTAACGTGTACCCTAACCCTAACCCATACCCTAACCCTAACGCGTACCCTAACCCTAACCGAAACCCTAACCCTTACGCGTACCCTAACCCTAACCCAAACCCTAAGCCTAACACGTACGCTAATCCTAACCCGTACCCTAAACCAATCCCTAACCCTAAAACTAACCCTAACCCTAACCCTAACCCTAACCCTAACCCTAAACTACCCTTGACTGCTTTTGCCTCCATTAGATTTCCTTAGCACTAGTGTTTTAAGGAACAGGTTAAAAAGAAAATCCGAATGTGATTTTTTTATAATGTGTTTATTCTTTATCTTATCCTAGTGACTAAAATCTTCTCCATGGCTGGACCCCAAATAATATTCCTTTACGTGCTAAGTGGTATCTAGAGAGTGGGATAGGTTTAATAAATACCCTAATCCTAACGTGTACCCTAACCCTAACCCATACCCTAACCCTAACCCGTACCCTAACCCTAACCCAAACCCTAAGCCGTACCCTAACCCTAACCCTAACCCTAACCCCTACCCTACGCCGTACCCTCACCCGTACCCTATCCCATACCCTACGCCGTACCCTAACCTGTATCCTAAGCCGTACGCTAACCCTAACCAATACCCTACGCAGTACCCTCACCCGTACCCTAACCCGTACCCTAACCCTAAACTTAACGCGAACCCATACCCTACAACGTACCCTCACACTTACCCTAAACCGTACCCTAAGCCGTATCCTAACCCTAACCCTAACCCTAAACTATACCTTACGCCCTGCCCTCACTTGTACCCTAACCCGTACCATAAGCCGTACCCTAACCCTAACCCTAACCCTATCCCTAACCCTGGCCCTACCCCTAACCCATAACCTACGCCGTACCCTCACCCATACCCTAACCCTTATCCTAAGCCGTTCCCTAACCCTAACCAATACCCTACGCAGTACCCTCACCCATACCGTCACCCGTACCCTAAGCCGTACCCTAACCGTAACCCTAACCCTAACCCTAACCCATACGCTATGCCGTACCCTCACCCGTACCCTAAACCGTATCCTAAGCCGTACCCTAACCCTAATCCTAACCCTAACCTATACCCTATGCCATACCCTCACCCGTACCCTAAGCCGTACCCTAACCCTAACCCTAACCCTAACCCATTCCCTACGCCGTACCCTAACCCGTACCCTAACCCGTATCCTAAGCCGTACCCTAACCCTAACCAATACCCTATGCAGTACCCTCACCCGTACCCTCATCCGTACCTTAAGCCGTACCCTAACCCTAACCCTAACCCTAAACCTAACCCCTACCCTAGGCCGTACCCTCACCCATACCCTATCCCATACACTACGCCGTACCCTATCCTGTATCCTAAGCCGTACCCTAACCCTAACCAATACTCTACGGAGTACCCTCACCCGTACCCTAACCCGTACCCTAAGCCGTACCCTAACCCTAACCCTAACGCGAACCCATACCCTATAACGTACCCTCACACTTACCCTAAACCGTACCCTAAGCCGTATCCTAACCCTAACACTAACCCTAAACTATACCTTACGCCCTGCTCTAACTCGTACCCTAACCCATACCCTACGCCGTACCCTCACATGTACCCTAAAGCGTACCCTAAGCCGTACCCTAATCCTAACCCTAAAACTAACCCGTACCCTACGCCGTAACCGCACACGTATCCTAACCCGTACCCTAAGCCGTACCCTAACCCTAACCCTAACTCATACGCTACGCCGTACCCTCACCCGTACCCTAACACGTACCCTAAGCCGTACCCTAAACCTAACCCTAACCCTAACACATACACTACACCGTACCCTAACCCGTACCCTAACCCTTATCCTAAGCCGTAACCTAACCCTAACCAATACCCTACACAGTACCCTCACCCATACCCTCACCCGTACCCTAAGCCATACCCTAACCCTAACCCTAACCCTAACCCTAACCCTAACCCATACGCTATGCCGTACCCTCACCCGTACCCTAACCCGTATCCTAAGCCGTACCCTAAACCTAACCCTAACCCTAACCTATACCCTACGCCGTACCCTCTCACGTACCCTAACCCGTACCCTAAGCCGTACCCTAACCCTAACCCTAACCCTAACCCTAACCCATACCCTACGCGGTACCCTAACCCGTACCCTAATCCGTATCCTAAGCCGTACCCTAACCCTAACCAATACCCTACGCAGTACCCTCACTCGTACCCTCAATCGTACCCTAAGCCGTACTCTAACCCTAACCCTAACCCTAACCCTAACCCCTACCATACGCCGTACCCTCACCCGTACCCTATCCCATACCCTAAGCCGTACCCTAACCCTAACACTAACCCTAACCCTAACCCCAACCCTAAACTACCCTTGACTGCTTTTGCCTCCATTAGATTTCCTAAGCACTAGTGTATTAAGGAACAGGATAAAAAGAAAATCTTAATGTGATTTTTTAATAATGTGTTTATTCTTTATCTTATCCTAGTGACTAAAATCTTCTCCATGGCTGGACCCCAAATAATATTCCTTTACGAGCTAAGTGGTATCTAGAGAGTGAGATAGGTTTAATAAATACCCTAATCCTAACGTGTACCCTAACCCTAACCCATACCCTAACCCTAACGCGTACCCTAACCCTAACCCAAACACTAAACCTAACACGTACGCTAATCCTAACCCGTACCCTAAACCAAACCCTAACCCTAACCCTAACGATAACCCATACCCTACGCCGTACCCTCACCCGTACCCTAACCCGTATCCTAAGCCGTACCCTAACCCTAACCTAAACCCTAACCCCTACCCTATGCCGTACTCTCACCCGTACCCTAACCCGTACCCTAAGCTGTACCCTAACCCTAACCCTAACCGTAAACCTAACCCATACCCTACGCCGTACCCTAACCCATACCCTAAACCGTACCCTAACCCTAACCCTAACCCTAACCCTAACCCTAACCCATACGCTATGCCGTACCCTCACCCGTACCCTAAACCGTACCCTAAACCGTACCCTAACCCTATCCCTAACCCTAACACATACCCTACGCCGTACCCTAACCCGTACCCTAACCCGTATCCTAAGCCGTACCCTAAACCTAACCAATAACCTATGCAGTACCCTCACCCGTACCCTCACCCGTACCCTAAGCCGTACCCTAACCCTAACCCTAACCCTAATCCCTACCTTACGCCGTACCCTCACCCGTACCCTATCCCATACCCTAAGCCGTACCCTAACCCTAACACTAACCGTAACCCTAACCCTAACCCTAAACTACCCTTGACTGCTTTTGCCTCCATTAGATTTCCTAAGCACTAGTGTTTTAAGGAACAGGTTAAAAAGAAAATCCTAATGTCATTTTTTTATAATGTGTTTATTCTTTATCTTATCCTAGTGACTAAAATCTTCTCCATGGCTGGACCCCAAATAATATTCCTTTACGTGCTAAGTGGTATCTAGAGAGTGGGATAGGTTTAATAAATACCCTAATTCTAACGTGTACCCTAACCCTAACTCATACCCTAACCCTAACGCGTACCCTAACCCTAACCCAAACCCTAAACCTAACACGTATGCTAATCCTAACCCGTACCCTAAACCAATCCCTAACCCTAAAACTAACCCTAACCCTAACCCTAACCCTAACCCATACCCTACAACGTATCCCCACACTTACCCTAACCCGTACCCTAAGCCGTAACCTAACCCTAACCCTAACCCGAAACTATACCTTACGCCCTACCCTCACTCATACCCTAACCCATACCCTAAGCTGTACCCTAACCCTAACCCTAACCCTAAACCCTACCCTACGCCGTACCCTAACCCGTACCCTAACCCTTATCCTAAGCCGTACCCTAACCCTAACCAATACCCTACGCAGTACGCTCACCCATACCCTCACCCGTACCCTAAGCCGTACCCTAAACCTAACCCTAACCCTAACCCTAACCCTAACACATACGCTATGCCGTACCCTCACCCGTACCATAAACCGTATCCTAAGCCGTACCCTAACCCTAACCCTAACCCTAACCCTAACCCTAACACCTACCCTACGCCGTACCCTCACCCGTACCCTATCCCATACCCTAAGCCGTACCCTAACCCTAACACTAACCCTAACCCTAACCCTAACCCTAAACTACCCTTGACTGCTTTTGCCTCCATTAGATTTCCTAAGCACTAGTGTTTTAAGGAACAGGTTAACAAGAAAATCCTAATGTGATTTTTTTATAATGTGTTTATTCTTTACCTTATCCTAGTGACGAAAATCTTCTCCATGGCTGGACCCCAAATAATATTCCTTTACGTGCTAAGTGGTATCTAGAGAGTGGGATAGGTTTAATAAATACCCTAATCCTAACGTGTACACTTACCCTAACCCATACCCTAACCCTAACGCGTACCCTAACCCTAACCCAAACCCTAACCCTAACACGTACGCTAATCCTGACCCGTACCCTAAACCAATCCCTAACCCTAAACCTAACCCTCACCCATACCCTACGCCGTACCCTCACCCGTACCGTAACCCGTACCCTAAGCCGTACCCTAACCCTAACCCTAACCCTAACCCTAACCCATACCCTACAACGTACCCTCACACTTACCCTAAACCATACCCTAAGCCGTACCTTAACACTAACCCTAACCGTAAACTATACCTTACGCCCTACCCTCACTCGTACCCTAACCCTTACCCTAACCCTAACCCTAACCCTAGCCCTAACCCTAACCCATACCCTACGCCTTACACTCACACGTACCCTAATGCGTACACTACGCCGTACCCTAACCCTAACCCTAACCCTAACACAAACCCTATGCCGTAACCGCACATGTATCCTAACCTGTACGCTAAGCCGTACCCTAACCCTAACCCTAACCCTAACCCATACACTACGCCGTACCCTCACCCGGAACCTAAACCTTATCCTAAGCCATACCCTAACCCTAACCCTAACACTAAACCCTACCCTACGCCGTACCCTCACCCGTACCCTAACCCCTACCCTAAGCTGTACCCTAACCCTAACCCTAACCCTAACCCATACCCTACGCCGTACCCTAACCCGTACCCTAACCCGTATCCTAAGCCGTACCCTAACCCATACCAATACCCTATGCAGTACCCTCACCCGTACCCTAAGCCGTACCCTAACCCTAACCCTAACCCTAACCCTAACCCTAACCCTAACCTTAACCCTAACCTTAACCCTAACCCCAACCCTAAACTACCCTTGACTGCTTTTGCCTCCATTAGATTTCCTAAGCACTAGTGTTTTAAGGAACAGGATAAAAAGAAAATCCTAATGTGATTTTTTTATAATGTGTTTATTCTTTATCTTATCCTAGTGACTAAAATCTTCTCCATGGCTGGACCCCAAATAATATTCGTTTACGTGCTAAGTGGTATCTAGAGAGTGGGATAGTTTTAATAAATACCCTAATCCTAACGTGTACCGTAACCCTAACCCATACCCTAACCCAAACCCTAACCCTAAAACGTACGCTAATCCTAACCCGTACCCTAAACCAATCCCTAACCTTAAAACTAACCCTAACCCTAACCCTAACCCATAACCTACGCCGTACCCTCACCCGTACCCAAATCCGTACCCTAACCCTAACCCTAACCCATACCCTACAACGTACCCTCACACTTGCCCTACACCGTACCCTAAGCCGTACCCTAACCCTAACCCTAACCCTAAACTATACCTTACGCCCTACCCTCATTCGTACCCTAACCCGTACCCTAACCCTTATCCTAAGCCGTACCATAACCCTAACCCTAAACCTAACCTATACCCTATGCCGTACCCTCACCCGTACCCTAACCCGTACCCTATGCCATACCCTAACCCTAACCCTAACCCTAACCCTAACCCTACGCCGTACCCTCACCCGTACCCTATCCCATACCCTAAGCCGTACCCTAACCCTAACACTAACCCTAACCCTAACCCTAACCCTAAACTACCCTTGACTGCTTTTGCCTCCATTAGATTTCCTAAGCACTAGTGTTTTAAGGAACAGGTTAACAAGAAAATCCTAATGTGATTTTTTTATAATGTGTTTATTCTTTACCTTATCCTAGTGACGAAAATCTTCTCCATGGCTGGACCCCAAATAATATTCCTTTACGTGCTAAGTGGTATCTAGAGAGTGGGATAGGTTTAATAAATACCCTAATCCTAACGTGTACACTTACCCTAACCCATACCCTAACCCTAACGCGTACCCTAACCCTAACCCAAAACCTAACCCTAACACGTACGCTAATCCTGACCCGTACCCTAAACCAATCCCTAACCCTAAACCTAACCCTCACCCATACCCTACGCCGTACCCTCACCCGTACCGTAACCCGTACCCTAAGCCGTACCCTAACCCTAACCCTAACCCTAACCCTAACCCATACCCTACAACGTACCCTCACACTTACCCTAAACCATACCCTAAGCCGTACCTTAACACTAACCCTAACCGTAAACTATACCTTACGCCCTACCCTCACTCGTACCCTAACCCTTACCCTAACCCTAACCCTAACCCTAGCCCTAACCCTAACCCATACCCTACGCCTTACACTCACACGTACCCTAATGCGTACACTACGCCGTACCCTAACCCTAACCCTAACCCTAACACAAACCCTATCCCGTAACCGCACATGTATCCTAACCTGTACGCTAAGCCGTACCCTAACCCTAACCCTAACCCTAACCCATACACTACGCCGTACCCTCACCCGGAACCTAAACCTTATCCTAAGCCATACCCTAACCCTAACCCTAACACTAAACCCTACCCTACGCCGTACCCTCACCCGTACCCTAACCCCTACCCTAAGCTGTACCCTAACCCTAACCCTAACCCTAACCCATACCCTACGCCGTACCCTAACCCGTACCCTAACCCGTATCCTAAGCCGTACCCTAACCCATACCAATACCCTATGCAGTACCCTCACCCGTACCCTAAGCCGTACCCTAACCCTAACCCTAACCCTAACCCTAACCCTAACCCTAACCTTAACCCTAACCTTAACCCTAACCCCAACCCTAAACTACCCTTGACTGCTTTTGCCTCCATTAGATTTCCTAAGCACTAGTGTTTTAAGGAACAGGATAAAAAGAAAATCCTAATGTGATTTTTTTATAATGTGTTTATTCTTTATCTTATCCTAGTGACTAAAATCTTCTCCATGGCTGGACCCCAAATAATATTCGTTTACGTGCTAAGTGGTATCTAGAGAGTGGGATAGTTTTAATAAATACCCTAATCCTAACGTGTACCGTAACCCTAACCCATACCCTAACCCAAACCCTAACCCTAAAACGTACGCTAATCCTAACCCGTACCCTAAACCAATCCCTAACCTTAAAACTAACCCTAACCCTAACCCTAACCCATAACCTACGCCGTACCCTCACCCGTACCCAAATCCGTACCCTAACCCTAACCCTAACCCTAACCCATACCCTACAACGTACCCTCACACTTGCCCTACACCGTACCCTAAGCCGTACCCTAACCCTAACCCTAACCCTAAACTATACCTTACGCCCTACCCTCATTCGTACCCTAACCCGTACCCTAACCCTTATCCTAAGCCGTACCATAACCCTAACCCTAAACCTAACCTATACCCTATGCCGTACCCTCACCCGTACCCTAACCCGTACCCTATGCCATACCCTAACCCTAACCCTAACCCTAACCCATACCCTACGCCGTACCCTAACCCGTACCCTAACCCGTATCCTAAGCCGTACCCTAACCCTAACCAATACCCTACGCAGTACCCTCACCCGTACCCTAAACCGTACCCTAAGCCGTAAGCTAACACTAACCCTAACCCTAACCCTAACCCTTACCCTAAACTACGCTTTACTGCTTTTGCCTCCTTTAGATTTCCTAAGCACTAGTGTTTTAAGGAACAGGTTAAAAAGAAAATCATAATCTGATTTTTTTATAATGTGTTTATTCTTTATCTTATCCTAGTGACTAAAATCTTCTCCATGGCTGGACCCCAAATAATATTCCTTTACGTGCTAAGTGGTATCTAGAGAGTGGGATAGGTTTAATAAATACCCTAATCCTAACGTGTACCCTAACCCTAACCCATACCCTAACCCTAACGCGTACCCTAACCCTAACCGAAACCCTAACCCTTACGCGTACCCTAACCCTAACCCAAACCCTAAGCCTAACACGTACGCTAATCCTAACCCGTACCCTAAACCAATCCCTAACCCTAAAACTAACCCTAACCCTAACCCTAACCCTAACCCTAACCCTAAACTACCCTTGACTGCTTTTGCCTCCATTAGATTTCCTTAGCACTAGTGTTTTAAGGAACAGGTTAAAAAGAAAATCCGAATGTGATTTTTTTATAATGTGTTTATTCTTTATCTTATCCTAGTGACTAAAATCTTCTCCATCGCTGGACCCCAAATAATATTCCTTTACGTGCTAAGTGGTATCTAGAGAGTGGGATAGGTTTAATAAATACCCTAATCCTAACGTGTACCCTAACCCTAACCCATACCCTAACCCTAACCCGTACCCTAACCCTAACCCAAACCCTAAGCCGTACCCTAACCCTAACCCTAACCCTAACCCCTACCCTACGCCGTACCCTCACCCGTACCCTATCCCATACCCTACGCCGTACCCTAACCTGTATCCTAAGCCGTACGCTAACCCTAACCAATACCCTACGCAGTACCCTCACCCGTACCCTAACCCGTACCCTAACCCTAAACCTAACGCGAACCCATACCCTACAACGTACCCTCACACTTACCCTAAACCGTACCCTAAGCCGTATCCTAACCCTAACCCTAACCCTAAACTATACCTTACGCCCTGCCCTCACTTGTACCCTAACCCGTACCATAAGCCGTACCCTAACCCTAACCCTAACCCTATCCCTAACCCTAGCCCTACCCCTAACCCATAACCTACGCCGTACCCTCACCCATACCCTAACCCTTATCCTAAGCCGTTCCCTAACCCTAACCAATACCCTACGCAGTACCCTCACCCATACCGTCACCCGTACCCTAAGCCGTACCCTAACCCTAACCCTAACCCTAACCCATTCCCTACGCCGTACCCTAACCCGTACCCTAACCCGTATCCTAAGCCGTACCCTAACCCTAACCAATACCCTATGCAGTACCCTCACCCGTACCCTCATCCGTACCTTAAGCCGTACCCTAAACCTAACCCTAACCCTAAACCTAACCCCTACCCTAGGCCGTACCCTCACCCGTACCCTATCCCATACACTACGCCGTACCCTATCCTGTATCCTAAGCCGTAACCTAACCCTAACCAATACTCTACGGAGTACCCTCACCCGTACCCTAACCCGTACCCTAAGCCGTACCCTAACCCTAACCCTAACGCGAACCCATACCCTATAACGTACCCTCACACTTACCCTAAACCGTACCCTAAGCCGTATCCTAACGCTAACACTAACCCTAAACTATACCTTACGCCCTGCTCTAACTCGTACCCTAACCCATACCCTACGCCGTACCCTCACATGTACCCTAAAGCGTACCCTAAGCCGTACCCTAACCCTAACCCTAAAACTAACCCGTACCCTACGCCGTAACCGCACACGTATCCTAACCCGTACCCTAAGCCGTACCCTAACCCTAACCCTAACTCATACGCTACGCCGTACCCTCACCCGTACCCTAACATGTACCCTAAGCCGTACCCTAAACCTAACCCTAACCCTAACACATACACTACACCGTACCCTAACCCGTACCCTAACCCTTATCCTAAGCCGTAACCTAACCCTAACCAATACCCTACACAGTACCCTCACCCATACCCTCACCCGTACCCTAAGCCATACCCTAACCCTAACCCTAACCCTAACCCTAACCCTAACCCATACGCTATGCCGTACCCTCACCCGTACCCTAACCCGTATCCTAAGCCGTACCCTAAACCTAACCCTAACCCTAACCTATACCCTACGCCGTACCCTCTCACGTACCCTAACCCGTACCCTAAGCCGTACCCTAACCCTAACCCTAACCCTAACCCTAACCCATACCCTACGCGGTACCCTAACCCGTACCCTAATCCGTATCCTAAGCCGTACCCTAACCCTAACCAATACCCTACGCAGTACCCTCACTCGTACCCTCAATCGTACCCTAAGCCGTACCCTAACCCTAACCCTAACCCTAACCCTAACCCCTACCATACGCCGTACCCTCACCCGTACCCTATCCCATACCCTAAGCCGTACCCTAACCCTAACACTAACCCTAACCCTAACCCCAACCCTAAACTACCCTTGACTGCTTTTGCCTCCATTAGATTTCCTAAGCACTAGTGTATTAAGGAACAGGATAAAAAGAAAATCTTAATGTGATTTTTTAATAATGTGTTTATTCTTTATCTTATCCTAGTGACTAAAATCTTCTCCATGGCTGGACCCCAAATAATATTCCTTTACGTGCTAAGTGGTATCTAGAGAGTGAGATAGGTTTAATAAATACCCTAATCCTAACGTGTACCCTAACCCTAACCCATACCCTAACCCTAACGCGTACCCTAACCCTAACCCAAACACTAAACCTAACACGTACGCTAATCCTAACCCGTACCCTAAACCAAACCCTAACCCTAACCCTAACGATAACCCATACCCTACGCCGTACCCTCACCCGTACCCTAACCCGTATCCTAAGCCGTACCCTAACCCTAACCTAAACCCTAACCCCTACCCTATGCCGTACTCTCACCCGTACCCTAACCCGTACCCTAAGCTGTACCCTAACCCTAACCCTAACCGTAAACCTAACCCATACCCTACGCCGTACCCTAACCCATACCCTAAACCGTACCCTAACCCTAACCCTAACCCTAACCCTAACCCTAACCCATACGCTATGCCGTACCCTCACCCGTACCCTAAACCGTACCCTAAACCGTACCCTAACCCTATCCCTAACCCTAACACATACCCTACGCCGTACCCTAACCCGTACCCTAACCCGTATCCTAAGCCGTACCCTAAACCTAACCAATAACCTATGCAGTACCCTCACCCGTACCCTCACCCGTACCCTAAGCCGTACCCTAACCCTAACCCTAACCCTAATCCCTACCCTACGCCGTACCCTCACCCGTACCCTATCCCATACCCTAAGCCGTACCCTAACCCTAACACTAACCGTAACCCTAACCCTAACCCTAAACTACCCTTGACTGCTTTTGCCTCCATTAGATTTCCTAAGCACTAGTGTTTTAAGGAACAGGTTAAAAAGAAAATCCTAATGTCATTTTTTTATAATGTGTTTATTCTTTATCTTATCCTAGTGACTAAAATCTTCTCCATGGCTGGACCCCAAATAATATTCCTTTACGTGCTAAGTGGTATCTAGAGAGTGGGATAGGTTTAATAAATACCCTAATTCTAACGTGTACCCTAACCCTAACTCATACCCTAACCCTAACGCGTACCCTAACCCTAACCCAAACCCTAAACCTAACACGTATGCTAATCCTAACCCGTACCCTAATCCAATCCCTAACCCTAAAACTAACCCTAACCCTAACCCATACCCTACAACGTATCCCCACACTTACCCTAACCCGTACCCTAAGCCGTAACCTAACCCTAACCCTAACCCGAAACTATACCTTACGCCCTACCCTCACTCATACCCTAACCCATACCCTAAGCTGTACCCTAACCCTAACCCTAACCCTAAACCCTACCCTACGCCGTACCCTAACCCGTACCCTAACCCTTATCCTAAGCCGTACCCTAACCCTAACCAATACCCTACGCAGTACGCTCACCCATACCCTCACCCGTACCCTAAGCCGTACCCTAAACCTAACCCTAACCCTAACCCTAACCCTAACACATACGCTATGCCGTACCCTCACCCGTACCATAAACCGTATCCTAAGCCGTACCCTAACCCTAACCCTAACCCTAACCCTAACCCTAACCCCTACCCTACGCCGTACCCTCACCCGTACCCTATCCCATACCCTAAGCCGTACCCTAACCCTAACACTAACCCTAACCCTAACCCTAACCCTAAACTACCCTTGACTGCTTTTGCCTCCATTAGATTTCCTAAGCACTAGTGTTTTAAGGAACAGGTTAAAAAGAAAATCCGAATGTGATTTTTTTATAATGTGTTTATTCTTTATCTTATCCTAGTGACTAAAATCTTCTCCATGGCTGGACCCCAAATAATATTCCTTTACGTGCTAAGTGGTATCTAGAGAGTGGGATAGGTTTAATAAATACCCTAATCCTAACGTGTACCCTAACCCTAACCCATACCCTAACCCTAACCCGTACCCTAACCCTAACCCAAACCCTAAGCCGTACCCTAACCCTAACCCTAACCCTAACCCCTACCCTACGCCGTACCCTCACCCGTACCCTATCCCATACCCTACGCCGTACCCTAACCTGTATCCTAAGCCGTACGCTAACCCTAACCAATACCCTACGCAGTACCCTCACCCGTACCCTAACCCGTACCCTAACCCTAAACCTAACGCGAACCCATACCCTACAACGTACCCTCACACTTACCCTAAACCGTACCCTAAGCCGTATCCTAACCCTAACCCTAACCCTAAACTATACCTTACGCCCTGCCCTCACTTGTACCCTAACCCGTACCATAAGCCGTACCCTAACCCTAACCCTAACCCTATCCCTAACCCTAGCCCTACCCCTAACCCATAACCTACGCCGTACCCTCACCCATACCCTAACCCTTATCCTAAGCCGTTCCCTAACCCTAACCAATACCCTACGCAGTACCCTCACCCATACCGTCACCCGTACCCTAAGCCGTACCCTAACCGTAACCCTAACCCTAACCCTAACCCATACGCTATGCCGTACCCTCACCCGTACCCTAAACCGTATCCTAAGCCGTACCCTAACCCTAATCCTAACCCTAACCTATACCCTATGCCATACCCTCACCCGTACCCTAAGCCGTACCCTAACCCTAACCCTAACCCTAACCCATTCCCTACGCCGTACCCTAACCCGTACCCTAACCCGTATCCTAAGCCGTACCCTAACCCTAACCAATACCCTATGCAGTACCCTCACCCGTACCCTCATCCGTACCTTAAGCCGTACCCTAACCCTAACCCTAACCCTAAACCTAACCCCTACCCTAGGCCGTACCCTCACCCGTACCCTATCCCATACACTACGCCGTACCCTATCCTGTATCCTAAGCCGTACCCTAACCCTAACCAATACTCTACGGAGTACCCTCACCCGTACCCTAACCCGTACCCTAAGCCGTACCCTAACCCTAACCCTAACGCGAACCCATACCCTATAACGTACCCTCACACTTACCCTAAACCGTACCCTAAGCCGTATCCTAACCCTAACACTAACCCTAAACTATACCTTACGCCCTGCTCTAACTTGTACCCTAACCCATACCCTACGCCGTACCCTCACATGTACCCTAAAGCGTACCCTAAGCCGTACCCTAACCCTAACCCTAAAACTAACCCGTACCCTACGCCGTAACCGCACACGTATCCTAACCCGTACCCTAAGCCGTACCCTAACCCTGACCCTAACTCATACGCTACGCCGTACCCTCACCCGTACCCTAACACGTACCCTAAGCCGTACCCTAAACCTAACCCTAACCCTAACACATACACTACACCGTACCCTAACCCGTACCCTAACCCTTATCCTAAGCCGTAACCTAACCCTAACCAATACCCTACACAGTACCCTCACCCATACCCTCACCCGTACCCTAAGCCATACCCTAACCCTAACCCTAACCCTAACCCTAACCCTAACCCATACGCTATGCCGTACCCTCACCCGTACCCTAACCCGTATCCTAAGCCATACCCTAACCCTAACCTTAACCCTAACCCCTACCCTATGCCGTACTCTCACCCATACCCTAACCCGTACCCTAAGCTGTACCCTAACCCTAACCCTAACCGTAACCCTAACCCATACCCTACGCCGTACCCTAACCCATACCCTAAACCGTATCCTTAGCCGTACCCTAACCCTAACCCTAACCCGAACACATACCCTACAACGTACCCTCACACTTACCCTAAACCATACCCTAAACCGTACACTAAATCTAACCCTAACCCTAAACTATACCTTACGCCCTACCCTCACTCGTACCCTAACCCGTACCCTAAGACATACCCTAACCCAAACCCTAACCAATACCCTACGCAGTACCCTCACTCGTACCCTCAATCGTACCCTAAGCCGTACCCTAACCCTAACCCTAACCCTAACCCTAACCCCTACCGTACGCCGTACCCTCACCCGTACCCTATCCCATACCCTAAGCCGTACCCTAACCCTAACACTAACCCTAACCCTAACCCCAACCCTAAACTACCCTTGACTGCTTTTGCCTCCATTAGATTTCCTAAGCACTAGTGTATTAAGGAACAGGATAAAAAGAAAATCTTAATGTGATTTTTTTATAATGTGTTTATTCTTTATCTTATCCTAGTGACTAAAATGTACTCCATGGCTGGACCCCAAATAATATTCCTTTACGTGCTAAGTGGTATCTAGAGAGTGGGATAAGTTTAATAAATACCCTACTCTTAACGTGTACCCTAACCCTAACCCATACCCTAACCCTAACACGTACCCTAACCCTAACCCAAACCCTAACCCTAACACGTACGCTAATCCTAACCCGTACCCTAAACCAAACCCTAACCCTAACCCTAACGCTAACCCATACCCTACGCCGTAACCTCACCCGTACCCTAACCCGTACCCTAAGCCGTACCCTAACCCTAACCCTAACCCTATCCCATAACCTACGCGGTACTCTCACACGTATCCTAACGCGTACCCTAAGCCGTACCCTAACCCTAACCCATACCCTACGCCGTAACCGCACACGTATCCCAACACGTACCCTAAGCCGTACCCTAACCCTAACCCTAACCCTAACCCATACGCTATGCTGTACCCTCACCCACACCCTAACCCGGACCCTAAGCCGTACCCTAACCCTAACCCTAACCCTAACCCTAACCCATACCATACAACGTACCCTCACACTTACCCTAAACCGTACCCTAAGCCGTACGCTAAACCTAACCTTAACCCTAACACATACACTACGCCGTACCCTCACCCGTACCCTAACCCATACCCTACGCCGTACCCTAACCTGTATCCTAAGGCATACCCTAACCCTAATCAATACCCTACGCAGTACCCTCACCCGTACCCTAACGCGTACCCTAAGCCGTACCCTAACCCTAACCCTAACCCTAACCCTAACCCATACGCTATGCCATACCCTCACCCGTACCCTAACCCGTATCATAAGCCGTACCCCAACCCTACCCTTAACCCTAATCCCTACCCTATGCTGTACTCTCACCCTTACCCCAACCCGTACACTAAGCTGTACCCTAACCCTAACGCTAACCGTAACCCTAACCCATACCCTACGCCGTACCCTAACCCATACCCTAACCCGTATCCTAAGCCGTACCCTAACCCTAACCAATACCCTACACAGTACCCTCACCCGTACCCTCACCCGTACCCTAACCCATACCCTACGCCGTACCCTAACCTGTATCCTAAGCCGTACCCTAACCCTAACCCTAACCCGAACCCATACCCTACAACGTACCCTCACACTTACCCTAAACCGTACCCTAAGCCGTACCCTAAATCTAACCCTAACCCTAAACTATACCTTACGCCCTACCCTCACTCGTACCCTAATCCATACCCTAAGCCATACCCTAACCCTAACCCTAACCCTAGCCCTACCCCTAACCCATACCCTACGCCGTACCCTCACACGTACCCTAACGCGTACCCTAAGCCGTACCCTAACCCTAACCCTAACACTAGCACTAACCCTAACCCATACCCTACGCCGTACCCTAACCTGTATCCTAAGCCGTACCCTAACCCTAACCCTAACCCTAACCCTAACCCTAACCCCTACCCTACGCCGTACCCTCACCCGTACCCTATCCCATACCCTAAGCCGTACCCTAACCCTAACACTAACCCTAACCCTAACCCTAACCCTAAACTACCCTTGACTGCTTTTGCCTCCATTAGATTTCCTAAGCACTAGTGTTTTAAGGAACAGGTTAACAAGAAAATCCTAATGTGATTTTTTTATAATGTGTTTATTCTTTACCTTATCCTAGTGACGAAAATCTTCTCCATGGCTGGACCCCAAATAATATTCCTTTACGTGCTAAGTGGTATCTAGAGAGTGGGATAGGTTTAATAAATACCCTAATCCTAACGTGTACACTTACCCTAACCCATACCCTAACCCTAACGCGTACCCTAACCCTAACCCAAACCCTAACCCTAACACGTACGCTAATCCTGACCCGTACCCTAAACCAATCCCTAACCCTAAACCTAACCCTCACCCATACCCTACGCCGTACCCTCACCCGTACCGTAACCCGTACCCTAAGCCGTACCCTAACCCTAACCCTAACCCTAACCCTAACCCATACCCTACAACGTACCCTCACACTTACCCTAAACCATACCCTAAGCCGTACCTTAACACTAACCCTAACCGTAAACTATACCTTACGCCCTACCCTCACTCGTACCCTAACCCTTACCCTAACCCTAACCCTAACCCTAGCCCTAACCCTAACCCATACCCTACGCCTTACACTCACACATACCCTAATGCGTACACTACGCCGTACCCTAACCCTAACCCTAACCCTAACACAAACCCTATGCCGTAACCGCACATGTATCCTAACCTGTACGCTAAGCCGTACCCTAACCCTAACCCTAACCCTAACCCATACACTACGCCGTACCCTCACCCGGAACCTAAACCTTATCCTAAGCCATACCCTAACCCTAACCCTAACACTAAACCCTACCCTACGCCGTACCCTGACCCGTACCCTAACCCCTACCCTAAGCTGTACCCTAACCCTAACCCTAACCCTAACACATACCCTACGCCGTACCCTAACCCGTACCCTAACCCGTATCCTAAGCCGTACCCTAACCCATACCAATACCCTATGCAGTACCCTCACCCGTACCCTAAGCCGTACCCTAACCCTAACCCTAACCCTAACCCTAACCCTAACCCTAACCCTAACCTTAACCCTAACCCCAACCCTAAACTACCCTTGACTGCTTTTGCCTCCATTAGATTTCCTAAGCACTAGTGTTTTAAGGAACAGGATAAAAAGAAAATCCTAATGTGATTTTTTTATAATGTGTTTATTCTTTATCTTATCCTAGTGACTAAAATCTTCTCCATGGCTGGACCCCAAATAATATTCGTTTACGTGCTAAGTGGTATCTAGAGAGTGGGATAGTTTTAATAAATACCCTAATCCTAACGTGTACCGTAACCCTAACCCATACCCTAACCCAAACCCTAACCCTAAAACGTACGCTAATCCTAACCCGTACCCTAAACGAATCCCTAACCTTAAAACTAACCCTAACCCTAACCCTAACCCATAACCTACGCCGTACCCTCACCCGTACCCTAATCCGTACCCTAACCCTAACACTAACCCTAACCCATACCCTACAACGTACCCTCACACTTACCCTACACCGTACCCTAAGCCGTACCCTAACCCTAACCCTAACCCTAAACTATACCTTACGCCCTACCCTCATTCGTACCCTAACCCGTACCCTAACCCTTATCCTAAGCCGTACCATAACCCTAACCCTAATCCTAACCTATACCCTATGCCGTACCCTCACCCGTACCCTAACCCGTACCCTATGCCATACCCTAACCCTAACCCTAACCCTAACCCTAACCCATACCCTACGCCGTACCCTAACCCGTACCCTAACCCGTATCCTAAGCCGTACCCTAACCCTAACCAATACCCTACGCAGTACCCTCACCCGTACCCTAAACCGTACCCTAAGCCGTAAGCTAACACTAACCCTAACCCTAACCCTAACCCTTACCCTAAACTACCCTTTACTGCTTTTGCCTCCTTTAGATTTCCTAAGCACTAGTGTTTTAAGGAACAGGTTAAAAAGAAAATCCTAATGTGATTTTTTTATAATGTGTTTATTCTTTATCTTATCCTAGTGACTAAAATCTTCTCCATGGCTGGACCCCAAATAATATTCCTTTACGTGCTAAGTGGTATCTAGAGAGTGGGATAGGTTTAATAAATACCCTAATCCTAACGTGTACCCTAACCCTAACCCATACCCTAACCCTAACGCGTACCCTAACCCTAACCGAAACCCTAACCCTTACGCGTACCCTAACCCTAACCCAAACCCTAAGCCTAACACGTACGCTAATCCTAACCCGTACCCTAAACCAATCCCTAACCCTAAAACTAACCCTAACCCTAACCCTAACCCTAACCCTAACCCTAAACTACCCTTGACTGCTTTTGCCTCCATTAGATTTCCTTAGCACTAGTGTTTTAAGGAACAGGTTAAAAAGAAAATCCGAATGTGATTTTTTTATAATGTGTTTATTCTTTATCTTATCCTAGTGACTAAAATCTTCTCCATGGCTGGACCCCAAATAATATTCCTTTACGTGCTAAGTGGTATCTAGAGAGTGGGATAGGTTTAATAAATACCCTAATCCTAACGTGTACCCTAACCCTAACCCATACCCTAACCCTAACCCGTACCCTAACCCTAACCCAAACCCTAAGCCGTACCCTAACCCTAACCCTAACCCTAACCCCTACCCTACGCCGTACCCTCACCCGTACCCTATCCCATACCCTACGCCGTACCCTAACCTGTATCCTAAGCCGTACGCTAACCCTAACCAATACCCTACGCAGTACCCTCACCCGTACCCTAACCCGTACCCTAACCCTAAACCTAACGCGAACCCATACCCTACAACGTACCCTCACACTTACCCTAAACCGTACCCTAAGCCGTATCCTAACCCTAACCCTAACCCTAAACTATACCTTACGCCCTGCCCTCACTTGTACCCTAACCCGTACCATAAGCCGTACCCTAACCCTAACCCTAACCCTATCCCTAACCCTAGCCCTACCCCTAACCCATAACCTACGCCGTACCCTCACCCATACCCTAACCCTTATCCTAAGCCGTTCCCTAACCCTAACCAATACCCTACGCAGTACCCTCACCCATACCGTCACCCGTACCCTAAGCCGTACCCTAACCGTAACCCTAACCCTAACCCTAACCCATACGCTATGCCGTACCCTCACCCGTACCCTAAACCGTATCCTAAGCCGTACCCTAACCCTAATCCTAACCCTAACCTATACCCTATGCCATACCCTCACCCGTACCCTAAGCTGTACCCTAACCCTAACCCTAACCCTAACCCATTCCCTACGCCGTACCCTAACCCGTACCCTAACCCGTATCCTAAGCCGTACCCTAACCCTAACCAATACCCTATGCAGTACCCTCACCCGTACCCTCATCCGTACCTTAAGCCGTACCCTAACCCTAACCCTAACCCTAAACCTAACCCCTACCCTAGGCCGTACCCTCACCCGTACCCTATCCCATACACTACGCCGTACCCTATCCTGTATCCTAAGCCGTACCCTAACCCTAACCAATACTCTACGGAGTACCCTCACCCGTACCCTAACCCGTACCCTAAGCCGTACCCTAACCCTAACCCTAACGCGAACCCATACCCTATAACGTACCCTCACACTTACCCTAAACCGTACCCTAAGCTGTATCCTAACCCTAACACTAACCCTAAACTATACCTTACGCCCTGCTCTAACTCGTACCCTAACCCATACCCTACGCCGTACCCTCAAATGTACCCTAAAGCGTACCCTAAGCCGTACCCTAACCCTAACCCTAAAACTAACCCGTACTCTACGCCGTAACCGCACACGTATCCTAACCCGTACCCTAAGCCGTACCCTAACCCTAACCCTAACTCATACGCTACGCCGTACCCTCACCCGTACCCTAACACGTACCCTAAGCCGTACCCTAAACCTAACCCTAACCCTAACACATACACTACACCGTACCCTAACCCGTACCCTAACCCTTATCCTAAGCCGTAACCTAACCCTAACCAATACCCTACACAGTACCCTCACCCATACCCTCACCCGTACCCTAAGCCATACCCTAACCCTAACCCTAACCCTAACCCTAACCCTAACCCATACGCTATGCCGTACCCTCACCCGTACCCTAACCCGTATCCTAAGCCATACCCTAACCCTAACCTTAACCCTAACCCCTACCCTATGCCGTACTCTCACCCGTACCCTAACCCGTACCATAAGCTGTACCCTAACCCTAACCCTAACCGTAACCCTAACCCATACCCTACGCCGTACTCTAACCCATACCCTAAACCGTATCCTTAGCCGTACCCTAACCCTAACCCTAACCCGAACACATACCCTACAACGTACCCTCACACTTACCCTAAACCATACCCTAAACCGTACACTAAATCTAACCCTAACCCTAAACTATACCTTACGCCCTACCCTCACTCGTACCCTAACCCGTACCCTAAGACATACCCTAACCCAAACCCTAACCAATACCCTACGCAGTACCCTCACTCGTACCCTCAATCGTACCCTAAGCCGTACCCTAACCCTAACCCTAACCCTAACCCTAACCCCTACCGTACGCCGTACCCTCACCCGTACCCTATCCCATACCCTAAGCCGTACCCTAACCCTAACACTAACCCTAACCCTAACCCCAACCCTAAACTACCCTTGACTGCTTTTGCCTCCATTAGATTTCCTAAGCACTAGTGTATTAAGGAACAGGATAAAAAGAAAATCTTAATGTGATTTTTTTATAATGTGTTTATTCTTTATCTTATCCTAGTGACTAAAATGTACTCCATGGCTGGACCCCAAATAATATTCCTTTACGTGCTAAGTGGTATCTAGAGAGTGGGATAGGTTTAATAAATACCCTACTCTTAACGTGTACCCTAAACCTAACCCATACCCTAACCCTAACACGTACCCTAACCCTAACCCCAACCCTAAACTACCCTTGACTGCTTTTGCCTCCATTAGATTTCCTAAGCACTAGTGTTTTAAGGAACAGGATAAAAAGAAAATCCTAATGTGATTTTTTTATAATGTGTTTATTCTTTATCTTATCCTAGTGACAAAAATCTTCTCCATGGCTGGACCCCAAATAATATTCCTTTACGTGCTAAGTGGTATCTAGAGAGTGGGATAGGTGTAATAAATACCCTAACCCTAACGCGTACCCTAACCCTAACCCAAACCCTAACCCTAACACGTACGCTAATCCTAACCCGTACCCTAAACCACTCCCTAACCCTAACCCTAACGCTAACCCATACCCTACGCCGTACCCTCACCCGTACCCTAAACCGTACCCTAAGCCGTACCCTAACCCTAACCCTAACCCTAACCATAACCATAACCCTAACCCTAACCCTAACCCTAAACCGTACCCTAACCCTAACTCTAACCCTAACCCTAACCCTAACCCATACGCTATGTCGTACCCTCATCCGTACCCTAACCCGTATCCTAAGCCGTACCCTAACCCTAACCTTAACCCTAACCCCTACCCTATGCCGTACCCTCACCCGTACCCTAACCCCTACCCTAAGCTGTACCCTAACCCTAACCCTAACCGTAACCCTAACCCATACCCTACGCCGTACCCTAACCCATACCCTAAACTGTATCCTAAGCCGTACCCTAACCCTAACCAATACCCTACGCAGTACCCTCACCCGTACCCTAAACCGTACCCTAAGCCGTACCCTAACCCTAACCCTAACCCTAGCCCTAACCCTAACCCATACCCTACGCCGTACCCTAACCTGTATCCTAAGCCGTACCCTAACCCTAACCAATACCCTACGCAGTACCCTCACCCATACCCTCACCGTACCCTAAGCCATACCCTAACCCTAACCCTAACGATAACCCATACCCTACGCCGTACCCTCACCCGTACCCTAACCCGTATCCTAAGCCGTACCCTAACCCTAACCTTAACCCTAACCCCTACCCTATGCCGTACTCTCACCCGTACCCTAACCCGTACCCTAAGCTGTACCCTAACCCTAACCCTAACCGTAACCCTAACCCATACCCTACGCCGTACCCTAACCCATACCCTAAACCGTACCCTAAGCCGTACACTAAATCTAACCCTAACCCTAAACTATACCTTACGCCCTACCCTCACTCGTACCCTAACCCGTACCCTAAGACATACCCTAACCCTAACCCTAACCCTAACCCTAAACTATACCCTACGCCGTACCCTCACCCGTACCCTAAACCGTACCCTAAGCCGTACCCTAACCCTAACCCTAACTCTAACCCTTATCCATACCCTACGCGGTACACTAACCCGTACCCTAATCCGTATCCTAAGCCGTACCCTAACCCTAACCAGTACCCTACACAGTACCCTCACCCGTACCCTATCCCATACCCTAAGCCGTACCCTAACCCTAACCCTAACCCTAACCCTAATCCTAATACCTACCCTACGCCGTACCCTCACCCGTACCCTATTCCATACCCTAATCCGTACCCTAACCCTAACACTAACACTAACCCTAACCCTAACACTAAACTACCCTTGACTGCTTTTGCCTCCATTAGATTTCCTAAGCACTAGTGTTTTAAGGAACAGGTTAAAAAGAAAATCCTAATGTGATTTTTTTATAATGTGTTTATTCTTTATCTTATCCTAGTGACTAAAATCTTCTCCATGGCTGGACCCCAAATAATATTCCTTTACTTGCTAAGTGGTATCTAGAGAGTGGGATAGGTTTAATAAATACCCTAATCCTAACGTGTACCCTAACCCTAACCCATACCCTAACCCTAACGCGTACCCTAACCCTAACCCAAACCCTAACCCTAACACGTACGCTAATCCTAACCCGTACCCTAAACCAATCTCTAACCCTAACCCTAACGCTAACCCATACCTACGCCGTACCCTCACCCGTACCATAACCCGTACCCTAACCCGTACCCTAAGCCGTACCTAACCCTAACCCTAACCCTAACCCATACCCTACAACGTACCCTCACACTTACCCTAAACCATACCCTAAGCCGTATCCTAAATCTAACCCTATCCCTAAACTATACCTTACGCCCTACCCTCACTCGTACCCTAACCCGTACCCTAAGCCATACCCTAAACCTAACCCTAACCCTAGCCCTACCCCTAACCCATACCCTACGCCGTACCCTCACACGTACCCTAACGCGTACCATAAGCCGTACCCTAACCCTAACCCTAACACTAACCCTAACCCATACGCTATGCCGTACCCTCACCCGTACCCTAACCCGTATCCTAAGCCGTACCCTAACCCTAACCGTAACCCTAACCTATACCCTACGCCGTACCCTCACCCGTACCCTAACCCCTACCCTAAGCCGTACCCTAACCCTAACCCTAACCCTAACCCTAACACGTACGCTAATCCTAACCCGTACCCTAAACCAATCTCTAACCCTAACCCTAACGCTAACCCATACCTACGCCGTACCCTCACCCGTACCCTAACCCGTACCCTAACCCGTACCCTAAGCCGTACCTAACCCTAACCCTAACCCTAACCCATACCCTACAACGTATCCTCACACTTACCCTAAACCGTACCCTAAGCCGTACCTCAACCCTAACCCTAACCATAAACTATACCATACGCCCTACCCTCACTCGTACCCTAAACCGTACCCTAAGCCGTATCCGAAACCTAACTCTAAACCTAACACATACACTACGCCGTACCCTCACCCGTACCCTAACCCGTATCCTAAGCCGTACCCTAACCCTAACCCTAACCCTAACCTATACCCTACGCCGTACCCTCACCCGTACCCTAACCCGTATCCTAAGCCGTACCCTAACCCTAACCCTAACCCATACCCTACGCGGTACCCTAACCCGTACCCTAATCCGTATCGTAAGCCGTACCCTAACCCTAACCAATACCCTAGGCAGTACCCTCACCCGTACTCTCAATCGTACCCTAAGCCGTACCCTAACCCTAACCCTAACCCTAACCCTAACCCCTACCGTACGCAGTACCCTCACCCGTACCCTATCCCATACCCTAAGCCGTACCCTAACCCTAACACTAACCCTAACCCTAACCCCAACCCTAAACTACCCTTGACTGCTTTTGCCTCCATTAGATTTCCTAAGCACTAGTGTTTTAAGGAACAGGATAAAAAGAAAATCTTAATGTGATTTTTTTATAATGTGTTTATTCTTTATCTTATCCTAGTGACTAAAATCTTCTCCATGGCTGGACCCCAAATAATATTCCTTTAGGTGCTAAGTGGTATCTAGAGAGTGGGATAGGTTTAATAAATACCCTAATGCTAACGTGTACCCTAACCCTAACCCATACCCTAACCCTAAAGCGTACCCTAACTCTAACCCAAACCCTAACCCTAACATGTATGCTAATCCTAACCCGTACCCTAAACCAATCCCTAACCCTAAAACTAACCCTAACCCTAACCCTAACCCTAACCCTAAACTATACCTTACGCCCTACCCTCACTCATACCCTAACCCGTACCCTAAGCCGTACCCTAACCCTAACCCTAACCCTATCCCATAACCTACATGGTACTCTCACACGTACCCTAACGCGTACCCTAAGCTGTACCCTAACCCTAACCCTAACCGTAACCCTAACCCATACCCTACGCCGTACCCTAACCTGTATCCTAAGCCGTACCCTAACCCTAACCAATACCCTACGCAGTACCCTCACCCGTACCCTAATCCGTACCCTAAGCCGTACCCTAACCCTAACCCTAACCCGAACCCATACCCTACAACGTACCCTCACACTTACCCTAAACCGTACCCTAAGTCGTACCCTAAATCTAACCCTAACCCTAAACTATACCTTACGCCCTACCCTCACTTGTACCCTAACCCGTGCCCTAAGCCGTACCCTAAGCCTAACCCTAACCCTAGCCCTACCCCTAACCCATACCCTACGCCGTACCCTCACACGCAACCTAACGCGTACCCTAAGCCGTACCCTAACCCTAACCCTAACACATACGCTATGCCGTACCCTCACCCGTACCCTAACCCGTATCCTAAGCCGTACCCTAACCCTAACCCTAACCCTAACCTATACCCTACGCCGTACCCTCTCCCGTACCCTAACCCGTACCCAAAGCCGTACCCTAACACTAACCCTAACCCTAACCCTAACCCATACCCTACGCGGTACCCTAACCCGTACCCTTATCCGTATCCTAAGCCGTGCCCTAACCCTAACCAATACCCTACGCAGTACCCTCACTCGTACCCTCAATCGTACCCTAAGCCGTACCCTAACCCTAACCCTAACCCTAACCCTAACCCCTACCGTACGCCGTACCCTCACCCGAACCCTATCCCATACCCTAATCCGTATCCTAACCCTAACACTAACCCTAACCCTAACTCCAACCCTAAACTACCCTTGACTGCTTTTGCCTCCATTAGATTTCCTAAGCACTAGTGTATTAAGGAACAGGATAAAAAGAAAATCTTAATGTGATTTTTTTATAATGTGTTTATTCTTTATCTTATCCTAGTGACTAAAATGTTCTCCATGGCTGGACCCCAAATAATATTCCTTTACGTGCTAAGTGGTATCTAGAGAGTGGGATAGGTTTAATAAATACCCTACTCTTAACGTGTACCCTAACCCTAACCCATACCCTAACCCTAACACGTACCCTAACCCTAACCCAAACACTAACCCTAACACGTACGCTAATCCTAACCCGTACCCTAAACCAAACCCTAACCCTAACCCTAACGCTAACCTATACCCTACGCCGTAACCTCACCCGTACCCTATCCGGACCCTAAGCCGTACCCTAACCCTAACCCTAACCCTATCCCATAACCTACGCGGTACTCTCACACGTACCCTAACGCGTACCCTAAGCCGTACCCTAACCCTAACCCATAACCTACGCCGTAACCGCACACGTATCCCAACACGTACCCTAAGCCGTACCCTAACCCTAACCCTAACCCTAACCCATACGCTATGCCGTACCCTCACCCGTACCCTAACCCATACCCTAAGCCGTACCCTAACCCTAACCCATACCCTACAACGTACCCTCACACTTACCCTAAACCGTACCCTAAGCCGTACCCGAAACCTAACCCTAACACATACACTACGCCGTACCCTCACCCGTACCCTAACCCATACCCTACGCCGTACCCTAACCTGTATCCTAAGGCATACCCTAACCCTAATCAATACCCTACGCAGTACCCTCACCCGTACCCTAACCCGTACCCTAAGCCGTACCCTAACCCTAACCCTAACCCTGAACCATACGCTCTGCCGTACCCTCACCCGTACCCTAAACCGTATCCTAAGCCGTACCCTAACCCTAACCTTAACCCTAACCCCTACCCTATGCTGTACTCTCACCCTTACCCCAACCCGTACCCTAAGCTCTACCCTAACCCTAACCCTAACCGTAACCCTAAACCATACCCTACGCCGTACCCTAACCCATACCCTAACCCGTATCCTAAGCCGTACCCTAACCCTAACCAATACCCTACACAGTACCCTCACCCGTACCCTCACCCGTACCCTAACCCATACTCTACGCCGTACCCTAACCTGTATCCTAAGCCGTACCCTAACCCTAACCCTAACCCGAACCCATACCCTACAACGTACCCTCACACTTACCCTAAACCGTACCCTAAGCCGTACCCTAAATCTAACCCTAACCCTAAACTATACCTTACGCCCTACCCTCACTCGTACCCTAATCCATACCCTAAGCCATACCCTAACCCTAACCCTAACCCTAACCCTACCCCTAACCCACACCCTATGCCGTACCCTCACACGTACCCTAACGCGTACCCTAAGCCGTACCCTAACCCTAACCCTAACCCTAGCACTAACCCTAACCCATACCCTACGCCGTACCCTAACCTGTATACTAAGCCGTACCCTAACCCTAACCAATACAATACGCAGTACCCTCACCCGTACCCTCAATCGTACCCTAAGCCGTACCCTAACCCTAACCCTAACCCTAACCCTAACCCATACGCTATGCCGTACCCTCACCCGTACCCTAACCCGTATCCTAAGCCGTACCCTAACCCTAACCCTAACCCTAACCTATACCCTACGCCGTACCCTCACCCGTACCCTAACCCGTATCCTAAGCCGTACCCTAACCCTAACCCTAACCCATACCCTACGCGGTACCCTAACCCGTACCCTAATCCGTATCGTAAGCCGTACCCTAACCCTAACCAATACCCTAGGCAGTACCCTCACCCGTACTCTCAATCGTACCCTAAGCCGTACCCTAACCCTAACCCTAACCCTAACCCTAACCCCTACCGTACGCAGTACCCTCACCCGTACCCTATCCCATACCCTAAGCCGTACCCTAACCCTAACACTAACCCTAACCCTAACCCCAACCCTAAACTACCCTTGACTGCTTTTGCCTCCATTAGATTTCCTAAGCACTAGTGTTTTAAGGAACAGGATAAAAAGAAAATCTTAATGTGATTTTTTTATAATGTGTTTATTCTTTATCTTATCCTAGTGACTAAAATCTTCTCCATGGCTGGACCCCAAATAATATTCCTTTACATGCTAAGTGGTATCTAGAGAGTGGGATAGGTTTAATAAATACCCTAATGCTAACGTGTACCCTAACCCTAACCCATACCCTAACCCTAAAGCGTACCCTAACTCTAACCCAAACCCTAACCCTAACATGTATGCTAAACCTAACCCGTACCCTAAACCAATCCCTAACCCTAAAACTAACCCTAACCCTAACCCTAACCCTAACCCTAAACTATACCTTACGCCCTACCCTCACTCATACCCTAACCCGTACCCTAAGCCGTACCCTAACCCTAACCCTAACCCTATCCCATAACCTACATGGTACTCTCACACGTACCCTAACGCGTACCCTAAGCTGTACCCTAACCCTAACCCATACCCTACGCCGTAACTGCACACGTATCCCAACCCGTACCCTAAGCCGTACCCTAACCCTATCACTAACCCTAACCCATACGCTATGCCGTACCATCACCCGTACCCTCACCCGTACCCTAAGCCGTACCGAACCCTAACCCTAACCCTAACCCTAAACCATACCCTACAACGTACCCTCACACTTACCCTAAACAGTACCCTAAGCTGTACCCTAAACCTAACCCTAACCCTAACACATACACTACGCCGTACCCTAACCCATACCCTAACCCTTATCCTAAGCCGTAACCTAACCCTAACCAATACCCTACGCAGTACCCTCACCCGTACCCTAAGCCGTACCCTAACCCTAACCCTAACCCTAACCCTAACCCATACGCTATTGCGTACCCTCACCCGTACCCTAACCCGTATCCTAAGCCGTACCCTAGCCCTAAACTTAACCCTAAACCCTACCCTATGCCGTACCCTCACCCGTACCCTAACTCGTACCCTAAGCTGTACCCTAACCCTAACCCTAACCGTAACCCTAACCCATACCCTACGCCGTACCCTAACCCATACCCTAACCCGTATCCTAAGCCGTACCCTAACCCTAACCAATACCCTACGCCGTACTCTCACCCGTACCCTAACCCATACCCTACGCCGTACCCTAAACTGTATCCTAAGCCGTACCCTAACCCTAACCAATACCCTACGCAGTACCCTCACCCGTACCCTAAACCGTACCCTAAGCCGTACCCTAAGTCTAACCATAATCCGAACCCATACCCTACAACGTACCCTCACACTTACCCTAAACCGTACCCTAAGCCGTACCCTAAATCTAACCCTAACCCTAAACTATACCTTACGCCCTACACTCACTCGTACCCTAACCCGTACCCTAAGCCATACCCTAACCCTAACCCTAACCCTAGCCCTACCCCTAACCCATACCCTACGCCGTACCCTCACACGTACCCTAACGCGTACCCTTAGCCGTACCCTAACCCTAACCTAACCCTAGCACTAACCCTAACCCATACCCTACGCCGTACCCTAACCTGTATCCTAAGCCGTACCCTAACCCTAACCAATACCCTACGCAGTACCCTCACCCGTACCCTAAGCCGTACCCTAAGCCGTACCCTAACCCTAACCCTAACCCGAACCCATACCCTACAACGTACCCTCACACTTACCCTAAACCGTACCCTAAGTCGTACTCTAAATCTAACCCTAACCCTAAACTATACCTTACGCCCTACCCTCACTTGTACCCTAACCCGTGCCCTAAGCCGTACCCTAAGCCTAACCCTAACCCTAGCCCTACCCCTAACCCATACCCTACGCCGTACCCTCACACGCAACCTAACGCGTACCCTAAGCCGTACCCTAACCCTAACCCTAACACATACGCTATGCCGTACCCTCACCCGTACCCTAACCCGTATCCTAAGCCGTACCCTAACCCTAACCCTAACCCTAACCTATACCCTACGCCGTACCCTCTCCCGTACCCTAACCGTACCCAAAGCCGTACCCTAACCCTAACCCTAACCCTAACCCTAACCCATTCCCTACGCGGTACCCTAACCCGTACCCTAATCCGTATCCTAAGCCGTGCCCTAACCCTAACCAATACCCTACGCAGTACCCTCACTCGTACCCTCAATCGTACCCTAAGCCGTACCCTAACCCTAACCCTAACCCTAACCCTAACCCCTACCGTACGCCGTACCCTCACCCGTACCCTATCCCATACCCTAATCCGTATCCTAACCCTAACACTAACCCTAACCCTAACTCCAACCCTAAACTACCCTTGACTGCTTTTGCCTCCATTAGATTTCCTAAGCACTAGTGTATTAAGGAACAGGATAAAAAGAAAATCTTAATGTGATTTTTTTATAATGTGTTATTCTTTATCTTATCCTAGTGACTAAAATCTTCTCCATGGCTGGACCCCAAATAATATTCCTTTACGTGCTAAGTGGTATCTAGAGAGTGGGATAGGTTTAATAAATTCCCTAATCCTAACGTGTACCCTAACCCTAACCCATACCCTAACCCTAACGCGTACGCTAATCCTAACCCGTACCCTAAACCAATCCCTAACCCTAAAACTAACCCTAACCCTAACCCTAACCCTAACCCATACCCTACGCCGTACCCTCACCCGTACCCTAACCCGTACCCTAAGCCGTACCCTAACCCTAACCTTAACCCTAACCCCTACCCTATGCCGTACTCTCACCCGTACCCTAACCCGTACCCTAAGCTGTACCCTAACCCTAACCCTAACCGTAACCCTAACCCATACCCTACGCAGTACCCTCACCCGTATTCTCAATCGTACCCTAAGCCGTACCCTAACCCTAACCCTAACCCTAACCCTAACCCCTACCGTACGCCGTACCCTCACCCGTACCCTATCCCATACCCTAAGCCGTACCCTAACCCTAACACTAACCCTAACCCTAACCCCAACCCTAAACTACCCTTGACTGCTTTTGCCTCCATTAGATTTCCTAAGCACTAGTGTTTTAAGGAACAGGATAAAAAGAAAATCTTAATGTGATTTTTTTATAATGTGTTTATTCTTTATCTTATCCTAGTGACTAAAATCTTCTCCATGTCTGGACCCCAAATAATATTCCTTTACATGCTAAGTGGTATCTAGAGAGTGGGATAGGTTTAATAAATACCCTAATCCTAACGTGTACCCTAACCCTAACCCATACCCTAACCCTAACGCGTACCCTAACCCTAACCCAAACCCTAACCCTAACACGTACGCTAATCCTAACCCGTACCCTAAACCAATCCCTAACCCTAACCCTAACACTAACCCATACCCTACGCCGTACCCTCACACTTACCCTAAACCGTACCCTAAGCCGTACCCCAAACCTAACTCTAACCCTAACACATACACTACGCCGTACACTAACCCGTACCCTAACCCTTATCCTAAGCCGTAACCTAACCCTAACCAATACCCTACGCAGTACCCTCACCCATACCCTCACCCGTACCCTAAGCCGTACCCTAACCCTAACCCTAACCCTAACCCTAACCCTAACACATACGCTATGCCATACCCTCACCCGTACCCTAACCCGTATCCTAAGCCGTACCCCAACCCTAACCTTAACCCTAACCCCTACCCTATGCTGTACTCTCACCCGTACCCCAACCCGTACCCAAAGCTGTACCCTAACCCTAACCCTAACCGTAACCCTAACCCATACCCTACGCCGTACCCTAACCCATACACTAACCCGTATCCTAAGCCGTACCCTAACCCTAACCAATACCCTACACAGTACCCTCACCCGTACCCTCACCCATACCCTAACCCATACCCTACGCCGTACCCTAACCTGTATCCTAAGCCGTACCCTAACCCTAACCAATACAATACGCAGTACCCTCACCCGTACCCTCAATCGTACCCTAAGCCGTACCCTAACCCTAACCCTAACCGTAACCCTAACCCTAACCCCTACAGTACGCCGTACCCTCACCCGTATCCTATCCCATACCCTAAGCCGTACCCTAACCCTAACACTAACACTAACCCTAACGCCAACCCTAAACTATCCTTGACTGCTTTTGCCTCCATTAGATTTCCTAAGCACTAGTGTTTTAAGGAACAGGATAAAAAGAAAATCCTAATGTTATTTTTTTATAATGTGTTTATTCTTTATCTTATCCTAGTGACAAAAATCTTCTCCATGGCTGGACACCAAATAATATTCCTTTACGTGCTAAGTGGTATCTAGAGAGTGGGATAGGTTTAATAAATACCCTAACCCTAACGCGTACCCTAACCCTAACCCAAACCCTAACCCTAACACGTACGCTAATCCTAACCAATACCCTATACCAATCCCTAACCCTAACCCTAACGCTAACCCATACCCTACGCCGTACCCTCACCCGTACCCTAAACCGTACCCTAAGCCGTACCCTAACCCTAACCCTAACCCATACCCTACAACGTATCCTCACACTTACCCTAAACCGTACCCTAAGTCGTTCCTTAACCCTAACCCTAACCGTAAACTATACCTTACACCCTACCCTCACTCGTACCCTAAACCGTACCCTAAACCGTACCCTAACCCGTACCCTAACCCTAACCCTATCCCTAGCCCTAACCCTATCTCATAACCTACGCGGTACTCTCACACGTACCCTAACGCGTACCCTAAGCCGTACCCTAAACCTAACCCATACCCTACGCCGTAACCGCACACGTATCCCAACCCGTACCCTAAGCCGTACCCTAACCCTAACCCTAACCCTAACCCATACGCTATGCCTTACCCTCACCCGTACCCTAACCCATACCCTAAGCCGTACCCTAACCCTAACCCTAACCCATACCCTACAACGTACCCTCACACTTACCCTAAACCGTACCCTAAGCCGTACCCTAAACCTAACCCTAACCCTAACACATACAGTACACCGTACCCTAACCCGTACCCTAACCCTTATCCTAAGCCGTAACCTAACCGTAACCAATACCCTACGCAGTACTCTCACCCATACCCTCACCCGTACCCTAACCCTAACCCTAACCGTAACCCTAACCCATACCCTACGCCGTACCCTAACCCATACCCTAAACCGTATCCTTAGCCGTACCCTAACCCTAACCCTAACCCGAACACATACCCTACAACGTACCCTCACACTTACCCTAAACCGTACCCTAAGCCGTACACTAAATCTAACCCTAACCCTAAACTATACCTTACGCCCTACCCTCACTCGTACCCTAACCCGTACCGTAAGACATACCCTAACCCTAACCCTAACCCTAGCCCTACCCCTATACCATACCCTACGCCGTACCCTCACACATATCCTAACGCGTACCCTAAGCCGTACCCTAAACCTAACCCTACCCCATACGCTATGCCGTACCCTCACCCGTACCCTAACCCGTATCCTAAGCCGTACCCTAACCCTAACCCTAACCCTAACCTATACCCTACGCCGTACCCTCACCCGTACCCTAACCCGTACCCTAAGCCGTACCCTAACCCTAACCCTAACCCATACCCTACGCGGTACCCTAACCCGTACCCTAATCCGTATCATAAGCCGTACCCTAACCCTAACCAATACCCTACGCAGTACCCTCACCCGTACTCTCAATCGTACCCTAAGCCGTACCCTAACCCTAACCCTAACCCTAACCCTAACCCCTACCGTACGCAGTACCCTCACCCGTACCCTATCCCATACCCTAAGCCGTACCCGAACCCTAACACTAACCCTAACCCTAACCCCAACCCTAAACTACCCTTGACTGCTTTTGCCTCCATTAGATTTCCTAAGCACTAGTGTTTTAAGGAACAGGATAAAAAGAAAATCCTAATGTGATTTTTTTATAATGTGTTTATTCTTTATCTTATCCTAGTGACAAAAATCTTCTCCATGGCTGGACCCCAAATAATATTCCTTTACGTGCTAAGTGGTATCTAGAGAGTGGGATAGGTTTAATAAATACCCTAACCCTAACGCGTACCCTAACCCTAACCCAAACCCTAACCCTAACACGTACGCTAATCCTAACCCGTACCCTAAACCAATCCCTAACCCTAACGCTAACCCATACCTACGCCGTACCCTCACCCGTACCCTAACCCGTACCCTAACCCGTACCCTAAGCCGTACCTAACCCTAACCCTAACCCTAACCCATACCCTACAACGTATCCTCACACTTACCCTAAACCGTACCCTAAGCCGTACCTCAACCCTAACCCTAACCATAAACTATACCATACGCCCTACCCTCACTCGTACCCTAAACCGTATCCTAACCCGTACCCTAACCCTCACCCTAACCCTATCCCATAACCTAGGCGGTACTCTCACACGTACCCTAACGCGTACCCTAAGCCGTACCCTAACCCTAACCCATAGCCTATGCCGTAACCGCACACGTATCCCAACCTATACCCTAAGCCGTACTCTAACCCTAACCCTAACCCTAACCCATACGCTATGTCGTACCCTCACCCGTACCCTAAGCCGTACCCTAACCCTAACCCTAACCCTAACCGATACCCTACAACGTACCCTCACACTTACCCTAAACCGTACCCTAAGCCGTACCCCAAACCTAACTCTAACCCTAACACATACACTACGCAGTACCCTAACCCGTACCCTAACCCTTATCCTAAGCCGTAACCTAACCCTAACCAATACCCTACGCAGTACCCTCACCCATACCCTCACCCGTACCCTAAGCCGTACCCTAAACCTAAAACTAACCCTAACCCTAACCCATACGCTATGCCGTACCCTCACCCGTACCCTAACCCGTATCCTAAGCCGTACCCCAACCCTAACCTTAACCCTAACCCCTACCCTATGCTGTACTCTCACCCGTACCCCAACCCGTACCCAAAGCTGTACCCTAAACCTAACCCTAACCGTAACCCTAACCCATACCCTACGCCGTACCCTAACCCATACACTAACCCGTATCCTAAGCCGTACCGTAACCCTAACCAATACCCTACACAGTACCCTCACCCGTACCCTCACCCATACCCTAACCCATACACTACGCCGTACCCTAACCTGTATCCTAAGCCGCACCCTAACCCTAACCAATACAATACGCAGTACCCTCACCCGTACCCTCAATCGTACCCTAAGCCGTACCCTAACCCTAACCCTAACCCATACCCTACAACGTATCCTCACACTTACCCTAAACCGTACCCTAAGTCGTTCCTTAACCCTAACCCTAACCGTAAACTATACCTTACACCCTACCCTCACTCGTACCCTAAACCGTACCCTAACCCGTACCCTAACCCTAACCCTATCCCTAGCCCTAACCCTATCCCATAAACTACGCGGTACTCTCACACGTACCCTAACGCGTACCCTAAGCCGTACCCTAACCCATACCCTACGCCGTAACCGCACACGTATCCCAACCCGTACCCTAAGCCGTACCCTAACCCTAACCCTAACCCTAACCCATACGCTATGCCTTACCCTCACCCGTACCCTAACCCATACCCTAAGCCGTACCCTAACCCTAACCCTAACCCATACCCTACAACGTACCCTCACACTTACCCTAAACCGTACCCTAAGCCGTACCCTAAACCTAACCCTAACCCTAACACATACAGTACACCGTACCCTAACCCGTACCCTAACCCTTATCCTAAGCCGTAACCTAACCCTAACCAATACCCTACGCAGTACTCTCACCCATACCCTCACCCGTACCCTAACCCTAACCCTAACCGTAACCCTAACCCATACCCTACGCCGTACCCTAACCCATACCCTAAACCGTATCCTTAGCCGTACCCTAACCCTAACCCTAACCCGAACACATACCCTACAACGTACCCTCACACTTACCCTAAACCGTACCCTAAGCCGTACACTAAATCTAACCCTAACCCTAAACTATACCTTACGCCCTACCCTCACTCGTACCCTAACCCGTACCGTAAGACATACCCTAACCCTAACCCTAACCCTAGCCCTACCCCTATCCCATACCCTACGCCGTACCCTCACACATATCCTAACGCGTACCCTAAGCCGTACCCTAAACCTAACCCTACCCCATACGCTATGCCGTACCCTCACCCGTACCCTAACCCGTATCCTAAGCCGTACCCTAACCCTAACCCTAACCCTAACCTATACCCTACGCCGTACCCTCACCCGTACCCTAACCCGTACCCTAAGCCGTACCCTAACCCTAACCCTAACCCATACCCTACGCGGTACCCTAACCCGTACCCTAATCCGTATCATAAGCCGTACCCTAACCCTAACCAATACCCTACGCAGTACCCTCACCCGTACTCTCAATCGTACCCTAAGCCGTACCCTAACCCTAACCCTAACCCTAACCCTAACCCCTACCGTACGCAGTACCCTCACCCGTACCCTATCCCATACCCTAAGCCGTACCCGAACCCTAACACTAACCCTAACCCTAACCCCAACCCTAAACTACCCTTGACTGCTTTTGCCTCCATTAGATTTCCTAAGCACTAGTGTTTTAAGGAACAGGATAAAAAGAAAATCCTAATGTGATTTTTTTATAATGTGTTTATTCTTTATCTTATCCTAGTGACAAAAATCTTCTCCATGGCTGGACCACAAATAATATTCCTTTACGTGCTAAGTGGTATCTAGAGAGTGGGATAGGTTTAATAAATACCCTAACCCTAACGCGTACCCTAACCCTAACCCAAACCCTAACCCTAACACGTACGCTAATCCTAACCCGTACCCTAAACCAATCCCTAACCCTAACGCTAACCCATACCTACGCCGTACCCTCACCCGTACCCTAACCCGTACCCTAACCCGTACCCTAAGCCGTACCTAACCCTAACCCTAACCCTAACCCATACCCTACAACGTATCCTCACACTTACCCTAAACCGTACCCTAAGCCGTACCTCAACCCTAACCCTAACCATAAACTATACCATACGCCCTACCCTCACTCGTACCCTAAACCGTATCCTAACCCGTACCCTAACCCTCACCCTAACCCTAACCCTAACCCTATCCCATAACCTAGGCGGTACTCTCACACGTACCCTAACGCGTACCCTAAGCCGTACCCTAACCCTAACCCATAGCCTATGCCGTAACCGCACACGTATCCCAACCTATACCCTAAGCCGTACTCTAACCCTAACCCTAACCCTAAGCCATACGCTATGTCGTACCCTCACCCGTACCCTAAGCCGTACCCTAACCCTAACCCTAACCCTAACCGATACCCTACAACGTACCCTCACACTTACCCTAAACCGTACCCTAAGCCGTACCCCAAACCTAACTCTAACCCTAACACATACACTACGCAGTACCCTAACCCGTACCCTAACCCTTATCCTAAGCCGTAACCTAACCCTAACCAATACCCTACGCAGTACCCTCACCCATACCCTCACCCGTACCCTAAGCCGTACCCTAAACCTAAAACTAACCCTAACCCTAACCCATACGCTATGCCGCACCCTCACCCGTACCCTAACCCGTATCCTAAGCCGTACCCCAACCCTAACCTTAACCCTAACCCCTACCCTATGCTGTACTCTCACCCGTACCCCAACCCGTACCCAAAGCTGTACCCTAAACCTAACCCTAACCGTAACCCTAACCCATACCCTACGCCGTACCCTAACCCATACACTAACCCGTATCCTAAGCCGTACCGTAACCCTAACCAATACCCTACACAGTACCCTCACCCGTACCCTCACCCATACCCTAACCCATACCCTACGCCGTACCCTAACCTGTATCCTAAGCCGCACCCTAACCCTAACCAATACAATACGCAGTACCCTCACCCGTACCCTCAATCGTACCCTAAGCCGTACCCTAACCCTAACCCTAACCCATACCCTACAACGTATCCTCACACTTACCCTAAACCGTACCCTAAGTCGTTCCTTAACCCTAACCCTAACCGTAAACTATACCTTACACCCTACCCTCACTCGTACCCTAAACCGTACCCTAACCCGTACCCTAACCCTAACCCTATCCCTAGCCCTAACCCTATCCCATAACCTACGCGGTACTCTCACACGTACCCTAATGCGTACCCTAAGCCGTACCCTAACCCATACCCTACGCCGTAACCGCACACGTATCCCAACCCGTACCCTAAGCCGTACCCTAACCCTAACCCTAACCCTAACCCATACGCTATGCCTTACCCTCACCCGTACCCTAACCCATACCCTAAGCCGTACCCTAACCCTAACCCTAACCCATACCCTACAACGTACCCTCACACTTACCCTAAACCGTACCCTAAGCCGTACCCTAAACCTAACCCTAACCCTAACACATACAGTACACCGTACCCTAACCCGTACCCTAACCCTTATCCTAAGCCGTAACCTAACCCTAACCAATACCCTACGCAGTACTCTCACCCATACCCTCACCCGTACCCTAACCCTAACCCTAACCGTAACCCTAAACCATACCCTACGCCGTACCCTAACCCATACCCTAAACCGTATCCTTAGCCGTACCCTAACCCTAACCCTAACCCGAACACATACCCTACAACGTACCCTCACACTTACCCTAAACCGTACCCTAAGCCGTACACTAAATCTAACCCTAACCCTAAACTATACCTTACGCCCTACCCTCACTCGTACCCTAACCCGTACCGTAAGACATACCCTAACCCTAACCCTAACCCTAGCCCTACCCCTATCCCATACCCTACGCCGTACCCTCACACATATCCTAACGCGTACCCTAAGCCGTACCCTAACCCTAACCCTACCCCATAAGCTATGCCGTACCCTCACCCGTACCCTAACCCGTATCCTAAGCCGTACCCTAACCCTAACCCTAACCCTAACCTATACCCTACGCCGTACCCTCACCCGTACCCTAACCCGTACCCTAAGCCGTACCCTAACCCTAACCCTAACCCATACCCTACGCGGTACCCTAACCCGTACCCTAATCCGTATCATAAGCCGTACCCTAACCCTAAACAATACCCTACGCAGTACCCTCACCCGTACTCTCAATTGTACCCTAAGCCGTACCCTAACCCTAACCCTAACCCTAACCCCTACCGTACGCCGTACACTCACCCGTACCCTATCCCATACCCTAAGCCGTACCCGAACCCTAACACTAACCCTAACCCTAACCCCAACCCTAAACTACCCTTGACTGCTTTTGCCTCCATTAGATTTCCTAAGCACTAGTGTTTTAAGGAACAGGATAAAAAGAAAATCCTAATGTGATTTTTTTATAATGTGTTTATTCTTTATCTTATCCTAGTGACAAAAATCTTCTCCATGGCTGGACCCCAAATAATATTCCTTTACGTGCTAAGTGGTATCTAGAGAGTGGGATAGGTTTAATAAATACCCTAATCCTAACGTGTACCCTAACCCTAACCCTAACCCTAACCCTAACCCTCACCCGTATCCTAAGCCGTACCCTAAACCTAACCAATACCCTATGCAGTACCCTCACCCGTACCCTAAGCCGTACCCTAACCCTTACCCTAACCCTAACCCTAACCCTAACCCTAACTCTAACCCCTACCCTACGCCGTACCCTCACCCGTACCCTATCCTATACCCTAAGCTGTACCCTAACCCTAACCCTAACCCTAACCCTAACTCTAAACTACCCTTGACTGCTTTTGCCTCCATTAGATTTCCTAAGCACTAGTGTTTTAAGGAACAGGATAAAAAGAAAATCCTAATGTGATTTTTTTATAATGTGTTTATTCTTTATCTTATCCTAGTGACAAAAATCTTCTCCATGGCTGGACCCCAAATAATATTCCTTTACGTGCTAAGTGGTATCTAGAGAGTGGGATAGGTTTAATAAATACCCTAACCCTAACGCGTACCCTAACCCTAACCCAAACCCTAACCCTAACACGTACGCTAATCCTAACCCGTACCCTAAACCAATCCCTAACCCTAACGCTAACCCATACCTACGCCGTACCCTCACCCGTACCCTAACCCGTACCCTAACCCGTACCCTAAGCCGTACCTAACCCTAACCCTAACCCTAACCCATACCCTACAACGTATCCTCACACTTACCCTAAACCGTACCCTAAGCCGTACCTCAACCCTAACCCTAACCATAAACTATACCATACGCCCTACCCTCACTCGTACCCTAAACCGTATCCTAACCCGTACCCTAACCCTCACCCTAACCCTATCCCATAACCTAGGCGGTACTCTCACACGTACCCTAACGCGTACCCTAAGCCGTACCCTAACCCTAACCCATAGCCTATGCCGTAACCGCACACGTATCCCAACCTATACCCTAAGCCGTACTCTAACCCTAACCCTAACCCTAACCCATACGCTATGTCGTACCCTCACCCGTACCCTAAGCCGTACCCTAACCCTAACCCTAACCCTAACCGATACCCTACAACGTACCCTCACACTTACCCTAAACCGTACCCTAAGCCGTACCCCAAACCTAACTCTAACCCTAACACATACACTACGCAGTACCCTAACCCGTACCCTAACCCTTATCCTAAGCCGTAACCTAACCCTAACCAATACCCTACGCAGTACCCTCACCCATACCCTCACCCGTACCCTAAGCCGTACCCTAAACCTAAAACTAACCCTAACCCTAACCCATACGCTATGCCGTACCCTCACCCGTACCCTAACCCGTATCCTAAGCCGTACCCCAACCCTAACCTTAACCCTAACCCCTACCCTATGCTGTACTCTCACCCGTACCCCAACCCGTACCCAAAGCTGTACCCTAAACCTAACCCTAACCGTAACCCTAACCCATACCCTACGCCGTACCCTAACCCATACACTAACCCGTATCCTAAGCCGTACCGTAACCCTAACCAATACCCTACACAGTACCCTCACCCGTACCCTCACCCATACCCTAACCCATACACTACGCCGTACCCTAACCTGTATCCTAAGCCGCACCCTAACCCTAACCAATACAATACGCAGTACCCTCACCCGTACCCTCAATCGTACCCTAAGCCGTACCCTAACCCTAACCCTAACCCATACCCTACAACGTATCCTCACACTTACCCTAAACCGTACCCTAAGTCGTTCCTTAACCCTAACCCTAACCGTAAACTATACCTTACACCCTACCCTCACTCGTACCCTAAACCGTACCCTAACCCGTACCCTAACCCTAACCCTATCCCTAGCCCTAACCCTATCCCATAAACTACGCGGTACTCTCACACGTACCCTAACGCGTACCCTAAGCCGTACCCTAACCCATACCCTACGCCGTAACCGCACACGTATCCCAACCCGTACCCTAAGCCGTACCCTAACCCTAACCCTAACCCTAACCCATACGCTATGCCTTACCCTCACCCGTACCCTAACCCATACCCTAAGCCGTACCCTAACCCTAACCCTAACCCATACCCTACAACGTACCCTCACACTTACCCTAAACCGTACCCTAAGCCGTACCCTAAACCTAACCCTAACCCTAACACATACAGTACACCGTACCCTAACCCGTACCCTAACCCTTATCCTAAGCCGTAACCTAACCCTAACCAATACCCTACGCAGTACTCTCACCCATACCCTCACCCGTACCCTAACCCTAACCCTAACCGTAACCCTAACCCATACCCTACGCCGTACCCTAACCCATACCCTAAACCGTATCCTTAGCCGTACCCTAACCCTAACCCTAACCCGAACACATACCCTACAACGTACCCTCACACTTACCCTAAACCGTACCCTAAGCCGTACACTAAATCTAACCCTAACCCTAAACTATACCTTACGCCCTACCCTCACTCGTACCCTAACCCGTACCGTAAGACATACCCTAACCCTAACCCTAACCCTAGCCCTACCCCTATCCCATACCCTACGCCGTACCCTCACACATATCCTAACGCGTACCCTAAGCCGTACCCTAAACCTAACCCTACCCCATACGCTATGCCGTACCCTCACCCGTACCCTAACCCGTATCCTAAGCCGTACCCTAACCCTAACCCTAACCCTAACCTATACCCTACGCCGTACCCTCACCCGTACCCTAACCCGTACCCTAAGCCGTACCCTAACCCTAACCCTAACCCATACCCTACGCGGTACCCTAACCCGTACCCTAATCCGTATCATAAGCCGTACCCTAACCCTAACCAATACCCTACGCAGTACCCTCACCCGTACTCTCAATCGTACCCTAAGCCGTACCCTAACCCTAACCCTAACCCTAACCCTAACCCCTACCGTACGCAGTACCCTCACCCGTACCCTATCCCATACCCTAAGCCGTACCCGAACCCTAACACTAACCCTAACCCTAACCCCAACCCTAAACTACCCTTGACTGCTTTTGCCTCCATTAGATTTCCTAAGCACTAGTGTTTTAAGGAACAGGATAAAAAGAAAATCCTAATGTGATTTTTTTATAATGTGTTTATTCTTTATCTTATCCTAGTGACAAAAATCTTCTCCATGGCTGGACCACAAATAATATTCCTTTACGTGCTAAGTGGTATCTAGAGAGTGGGATAGGTTTAATAAATACCCTAACCCTAACGCGTACCCTAACCCTAACCCAAACCCTAACCCTAACACGTACGCTAATCCTAACCCGTACCCTAAACCAATCCCTAACCCTAACGCTAACCCATACCTACGCCGTACCCTCACCCGTACCCTAACCCGTACCCTAACCCGTACCCTAAGCCGTACCTAACCCTAACCCTAACCCTAACCCATACCCTACAACGTATCCTCACACTTACCCTAAACCGTACCCTAAGCCGTACCTCAACCCTAACCCTAACCATAAACTATACCATACGCCCTACCCTCACTCGTACCCTAAACCGTATCCTAACCCGTACCCTAACCCTCACCCTAACCCTAACCCTAACCCTATCCCATAACCTAGGCGGTACTCTCACACGTACCCTAACGCGTACCCTAAGCCGTACCCTAACCCTAACCCATAGCCTATGCCGTAACCGCACACGTATCCCAACCTATACCCTAAGCCGTACTCTAACCCTAACCCTAACCCTAAGCCATACGCTATGTCGTACCCTCACCCGTACCCTAAGCCGTACCCTAACCCTAACCCTAACCCTAACCGATACCCTACAACGTACCCTCACACTTACCCTAAACCGTACCCTAAGCCGTACCCCAAACCTAACTCTAACCCTAACACATACACTACGCAGTACCCTAACCCGTACCCTAACCCTTATCCTAAGCCGTAACCTAACCCTAACCAATACCCTACGCAGTACCCTCACCCATACCCTCACCCGTACCCTAAGCCGTACCCTAAACCTAAAACTAACCCTAACCCTAACCCATACGCTATGCCGCACCCTCACCCGTACCCTAACCCGTATCCTAAGCCGTACCCCAACCCTAACCTTAACCCTAACCCCTACCCTATGCTGTACTCTCACCCGTACCCCAACCCGTACCCAAAGCTGTACCCTAAACCTAACCCTAACCGTAACCCTAACCCATACCCTACGCCGTACCCTAACCCATACACTAACCCGTATCCTAAGCCGTACCGTAACCCTAACCAATACCCTACACAGTACCCTCACCCGTACCCTCACCCATACCCTAACCCATACCCTACGCCGTACCCTAACCTGTATCCTAAGCCGCACCCTAACCCTAACCAATACAATACGCAGTACCCTCACCCGTACCCTCAATCGTACCCTAAGCCGTACCCTAACCCTAACCCTAACCCATACCCTACAACGTATCCTCACACTTACCCTAAACCGTACCCTAAGTCGTTCCTTAACCCTAACCCTAACCGTAAACTATACCTTACACCCTACCCTCACTCGTACCCTAAACCGTACCCTAACCCGTACCCTAACCCTAACCCTATCCCTAGCCCTAACCCTATCCCATAACCTACGCGGTACTCTCACACGTACCCTAATGCGTACCCTAAGCCGTACCCTAACCCATACCCTACGCCGTAACCGCACACGTATCCCAACCCGTACCCTAAGCCGTACCCTAACCCTAACCCTAACCCTAACCCATACGCTATGCCTTACCCTCACCCGTACCCTAACCCATACCCTAAGCCGTACCCTAACCCTAACCCTAACCCATACCCTACAACGTACCCTCACACTTACCCTAAACCGTACCCTAAGCCGTACCCTAAACCTAACCCTAACCCTAACACATACAGTACACCGTACCCTAACCCGTACCCTAACCCTTATCCTAAGCCGTAACCTAACCCTAACCAATACCCTACGCAGTACTCTCACCCATACCCTCACCCGTACCCTAACCCTAACCCTAACCGTAACCCTAAACCATACCCTACGCCGTACCCTAACCCATACCCTAAACCGTATCCTTAGCCGTACCCTAACCCTAACCCTAACCCGAACACATACCCTACAACGTACCCTCACACTTACCCTAAACCGTACCCTAAGCCGTACACTAAATCTAACCCTAACCCTAAACTATACCTTACGCCCTACCCTCACTCGTACCCTAACCCGTACCGTAAGACATACCCTAACCCTAACCCTAACCCTAGCCCTACCCCTATCCCATACCCTACGCCGTACCCTCACACATATCCTAACGCGTACCCTAAGCCGTACCCTAACCCTAACCCTACCCCATAAGCTATGCCGTACCCTCACCCGTACCCTAACCCGTATCCTAAGCCGTACCCTAACCCTAACCCTAACCCTAACCTATACCCTACGCCGTACCCTCACCCGTACCCTAACCCGTACCCTAAGCCGTACCCTAACCCTAACCCTAACCCATACCCTACGCGGTACCCTAACCCGTACCCTAATCCGTATCATAAGCCGTACCCTAACCCTAAACAATACCCTACGCAGTACCCTCACCCGTACTCTCAATTGTACCCTAAGCCGTACCCTAACCCTAACCCTAACCCTAACCCCTACCGTACGCCGTACACTCACCCGTACCCTATCCCATACCCTAAGCCGTACCCGAACCCTAACACTAACCCTAACCCTAACCCCAACCCTAAACTACCCTTGACTGCTTTTGCCTCCATTAGATTTCCTAAGCACTAGTGTTTTAAGGAACAGGATAAAAAGAAAATCCTAATGTGATTTTTTTATAATGTGTTTATTCTTTATCTTATCCTAGTGACAAAAATCTTCTCCATGGCTGGACCCCAAATAATATTCCTTTACGTGCTAAGTGGTATCTAGAGAGTGGGATAGGTTTAATAAATACCCTAACCCTAACGCGTACCCTAACCCTAACCCAAACCCTAACCCTAACACGTACGCTAATCCTAACCCGTACCCTAAACCAATCCCTAACCCTAACGCTAACCCATACCTACGCCGTACCCTCACCCGTACCCTAACCCGTACCCTAACCCGTACCCTAAGCCGTACCTAACCCTAACCCTAACCCTAACCCATACCCTACAACGTATCCTCACACTTACCCTAAACCGTACCTAACCGTACCTCAACCCTAACCCTAACCATAAACTATACCATATGCCCTACCCTCACTCGTACCCTAAACCGTACCCTAACCCGTACCCTAACCCTAACCCTAACCCTAACCCTATCCCATAACCTAGGCGGTACTCTCACACGTACCCTAACGCGTACCCTAAGCCGTACCCTAACCCTAACCCATAGCCTATGCCGTAACCGCACACGTATCTCAACCTGTACCCTAAGCCGTACTCTAACCCTAACCCTAACCCTAACCCATACGCTATGTCGTACCCTCACCCGTACCCTAACCCGTACCCTAAGCCGTACCCTAACCCTAACCCTAACCCTAACCCTAATCGATACCCTACAACGTACCCTCACACTTACCCTAAACCGTACCCTAAGCCGTACCCCAAACCTAACTCTAACCCTAACACATACACTACGCAGTACCCTAACCCGTACCCTAACCCTTATCCTAAGCCGTAACCTAACCCTAACCAATACCCTACGCAGTACCCTCACCCATACCCTCACCCGTACCCTAAGCCGTACCCTAACCCTAACCCTAACCCTAACCCTAACCCATACGCTATGCCGTACCCTCACCCGTACCCTAACCCGTATGCTAAGCCGTACCCCAACCCTAACCTTAACCCTAACCCCTACCCTATGCCGTACTCTCACCCGTACCCCAACCCGTACCCAAAGCTGTACCCTAACCCTAACCCTAACCGTAACCCTAACCCATACCCTACGCCGTACCCTAACCCATACACTAACCCGTATCCTAAGCCGTACCCTAACCCTAACCAATACCCTACACAGTACCCTCACCCGTACCCTCACCCATACCCTAACCCATACCCTACGCCGTACCCTAACCTGTATCCTAAGCCGTACCCTAACCCTAACCAATACAATACGCAGTACCCTCACCCGTACCCTCAATCGTACCCTACGCCGTACCCTAACCCTAACTCTAACCGTAACCCTAACCCTAACCCCTACAGTACGCCGTACCCTCACCCGTACCCTATCCCATACCCTAAGCCGTACCCTAACCCTAACACTAACCCTAACCCTAACCCCAACCCTAAACTATCCTTGACTGCTTTTGCCTCCATTAGATTTCCTAAGCACTAGTGTTTTAAGGAACAGGATAAAAAGAAAATCCTAATGTTATTTTTTTATAATGTGTTTATTCTTTATCTTATCCTAGTGACAAAAATCTTCTCCATGGCTGGACACCAAATAATATTCCTTTACGTGCTAAGTGGTATCTAGAGAGTGGGATAGGTTTAATAAATACCCTAACCCTAACGCGTACCCTAACCCTAACCCAAACCCTAACCCTAACACGTACGCTAATCCTAACCAATACCCTATACCAATCCCTAACCCTAACCCTAACGCTAACCCATACCCTACGCCGTACCCTCACCCGTACCCTAAACCGTACCCTAAGACGTACCCTAACCCTAACCCTAACCCATACCCTACAACGTATCCTCACACTTACCCTAAACCGTACCCTAAGTCGTTCCTTAACCCTAACCCTAACCGTAAACTATACCTTACACCCTACCCTCACTCGTACCCTAAACCGTACCCTAACCCGTACCCTAACCCTAACCCTATCCCTAGCCCTAACCCTATCCTATAACCTACGCGGTACTCTCACACGTACCCTAACGCGTACCCTAAGCCCTACCCTAACCCTAACCCATACCCTACGCCGTAACCGCACACGTATCCCAACCCGTACCCTAAGCCGTTCCCTAACCCTAACCCTAACCCTAACCCATACGCTATGCCTTACCCTCACCCGTACCCTAACCCATACCCTAAGCCGTACCCTAACCCTAACCCTAACCCATACCCTACAACGTACCCTCACACTTACCCTAAACCGTACCCTAAGCCGTACCCTAAACCTAACCCTAACCCTAACACATACAGTACACCGTACCCTAACCCGTACCCTAACCCTTATCCTAAGCCGTAACCTAACCCTAACCAATACCCTACGCAGTACTCTCACCCATACCCTCACCCGTACCCTAACCCTAACCCTAACCGTAACCCTAACCCATACCCTACGCCGTACCCTCACCCATACCCTAAACCGTATCCTTAGCCGTACCCTAACCCTAACCCTAACCCTAACCTATACCCTACGCCGTACCCTCTCCCGTACCCTAACCCGTACCCTAAGCCGTACCCTAACCCTAACCCTAACCCTAACCCTAACCCATACCCTATGCGGTACCCTAACCCGTACCCTAATCCGTATCCTAAGCCGTACCCTAACCCTAACCAATACCCTACGCTGTACCCTCACTCGTACCCTCAATCGTACCCTAAGCAGTACCCTAACCCTAACCCTAAACCTAACCCTAACCCCTACCGTACGCCGTACCCTCACCCGTACCCTATCCCATACCCTAATCCGTACCCTAACCCTAACACTAACCCTAACCCTAACCCCAACCCTAAACTACCCTCGACTGCTTTTGCCTCCATTAGATTTCCTAAGCACTAGTGTATTATGGAACAGGATAAAAAGAAAATCATAATGTGATTTTTTTATAATGTGTTTATTCTTTATCTTATCCTAGTGACTAAAATCTTCTCCATGGCTGGACCCCAAATAATATTCCTTTACGTGCTAAGTGGTATCTAGAGAGTGGGACAGGTTTAATAAATACCCTAATCCTAACGTGTACCCTAACCCTAACCCATACCCTAACCCTAACGCGTACCCTAACCCTAACCCAAACACTAACCCTAAAACGTACGCTAATCCTAACCCGTACCCTAAACCAAACCCTAACCCTAACCCTAACGCTAACCCATACCCTACGCCGTAACGTCACCCGTACCCTAACGCGTACTCTAAGCCGTACCCTAACCCTAACCCATACCCTACGCCGTAACCGCACACGTATCCCAACCCGTACCCTAAGCCGTACCCTAACCCTAACCCTAACCCATACGCTATGCCGTACCCTCACCCGTACCCTAACCCGTACCCTAAGCCGTACCCTAACCTTAACCCTAACCCTAACCCTAACCCATACCCTACAACGTACCCTCACACTTACCCTAAACCGTACCCTAAGCCGTACCCTAAACCTAACCCTAACCGTAACACATACACTACGCCGTACCCTAACCCTTACCCTAACCCTTATCCTAAGCCGTACCCTAACCCTAACCAATACCCTACGCAGTACCCTCACCCATACCCTCACCCGTACCCTAAGCCATACCCTAAACCTAACCCTAACACTAACCCTAACCCATACGCTATGCCGTACCCTCACCGGTACCCTAACCCGTATCCTAAGCCGTACCCTAACCCTAACTTTAACCCTAACCCCTACCCTATGCCGACCCTCACCCATACCCTAACCCGTACCCTAAGCCGTACCCTAACCCTAACCCTAACCCTAACCCTAACCCTAACCCCTACCGTACGCCGTACCCTCACCCGTACCCTATCCCATACCCTAAGCCGTACCCTAACCCTAACACTAACCCTAACCCTAACACCAACCCTAAACTACCCTTGACTGCTTTTGCCTCCATTAGATTTCCTAAGCACTAGTGTTTTAAGGAACAGGATAAAAAGAAAATCCTAATGTGATTTTTTTATAATGTGTTTATTCTTTATCTTATCCTAGTGACAAAAATCTTCTCCATGGCTGGACCCCAAATAATATTCCTTTACGTGCTAAGTGGTATCTAGAGAGTGGGATAGGTTTAATAAATACCCTAACCCTAACGCGTACCATAACCCTAACCCAAACCCTAACCCTAACACGTACGCTAATCCTAACCCGTACCCTAAACCAATCCCTAACCCTAACCCTAACGCTAACCCATACCCTACGCCGTACCCTCACCCGTACCCTAAACCGTACCCTAAGCCGTACCCTAACCCTAACCCTAACCCTAACCCATACCCTACAACGTATCCTCACACTTACCCTCAACCGTACCCTAAACCGTACCTCAACCCTAACCCTAACCATAAACTATACCATACGCCCTACCCTCACTCGTACCCTAAACCGTATCCTAACCCGTACCCTAACCCTCACCCTAACTCTAACCTAACCCTATCCCATAACCTAGGCGGTACTCTCACACGTACCCTAACGCGTACCCTAAGCCGTACCCTAACCCTAACCCAGAGCCTATGCCGTAACCGCACACGTATCCCAACCTGTACCCTAAGCCGTACTCTAACCCTAACCCTAACCCATACGCTATGTCGTACCCTCACCCGTACCCTCACCCGTACCCTAACCCGTACCCTAAGCCGTACTCTAACCCTAACCCTAACCCATACGCTATGCCGTACCCTCACCCGTACCCTAACCCGTATCCTAAGCCGTACCCCAACCCTAACCTTAACCCTAACCCCTACCCTATGCTGTACTCTCACCCGTACCCCAACCCGTACCCAAAGCTGTACCCTAACCCTAACCCTAACCGTAACCCTAACCCATACCCTACGCCGTACCCTAACCCATACACTAACCCGTATCCTAAGCCGTACCCTAACCCTAACCAATACCCTACACAGTACCCTCATCCGTACCCTCACCCATACCCTAACCCATACCCTACGCCGTACCCTAACCTGTATCCCAAGCCGTACCCTAACCCTAACCAATACAATACGCAGTACCCTCACCCGTACCCTCAATCGTACCGTAAGCCGTACCCTAACCCTAACCCTAACCGTAACCCTAACCCTAACCCCTACGGTACGCCGTACCCTCACCCGTACCCTATCCCATACCCTAAGCCGTACCCTAACCCTAACCCTAACCCTAACCCTAACCCATACCCTACAACGTATCCTCACACTTACCCTAAACCGTACCCTAAGCCGTACCTCAACCCTAACACTAACCATAAACTATAGCATACGCCCTACCCTCACCCGTACCCTAACCCGTATCCTAAGCCGTACCCTAACCCTAACCTTACCCCTAACACCTACCCTATGCCGTACCCTCACCCGTACTCTAAACCGTACCCTAAGCTCTACCCTAACCCTAACCCTAACCGTAACCCTACCCATACCCTACGCCGTACCCTAACCTGTATCCTAAGCTGTACCCTAACCCTAACCAATACCCTACGCCGTACCCTCACCCGTACCCTAAACCGAACCCTAAGCCGTACCCTAACCCTAGCCCTACCCCTAACCCATACCCTACGCCGTACCCTCACACGTACCCTAACACCTACCCTAAGCCGTACCCTAACCCTAACCCTAACCCTAGCCCTAACCCTAACCCATACCCTACGCCGTACCCTCACACGTACCCTAACGCGTACCCTAAGCCGTAACCTAACCCTAACCCTAACCTATACCCTACGCCGTACCCTCACCCGTACCCTAACCCGTACCCTAAGCCGTACCCTAACCCTAATCCTAACCCTAACCCATACCCGACGCGGTACCCTAACCCGTACCCTAATCCGTATGCTAAGCCGTACCCTAACCCTAACCAATACCCTACGCAGTACCCTCACCCGTACCCTCAATCGTACTCTAAGCCGTACCCTAACCCTAACCCTAACCCTAACCCTAACCCCTACCGTACACCGTACCCTCACCCGTACCCTATCCCATACCCTAAGCTGAACCCTAACCCTAACACTAACCCTAACCCTAACCCCAACCCTAAAATACCCTTGACTGCTTTTGCCTCCATTAGATTTCCTAAGCACTAGTGTTTTAAGGAACAGGATAAAAAGAAAATCTTAATGTGATTTTTTTATAATGTGTTTATTCTTTATCTTATCCTAGTGACTAAAATCTTCTCCATGGCTGGAACCCAAATAATATTCCTTTACGTGCTAAGTGGTATCTAGAGAGTGGGATAGGTTTAATAAATACCCTAATCCTAATGTGTACCCTAACCCTAACCCATACCCTAACCCTAACGCGTACCCTAACCCTAACCCAAACCCTAACCCTAACACGTACGCTAATCCTAACCCGTACCCTAAACCAATCACTAACCCTAAAACTAACGCTAACCCATACCCTATGCCGTACCCTCACCCGTACCCTAAACCGTACCCTAAGCCGTGCCCTAACCCTAACCCTAACCCTATCCCATAACCTACGCGGTACTCTCACACGTACCCTAACGCGTACCCTAAGCAGTACCCTAACCCTAACCCATACCCTACGCCGTAACCGCACACGTATCCCAACCCGTACCCTAAGCCGTACCCTAAACCTAACCCTAACCCTAACCCATACGCTATGCCGTACCCTCACCCGTACACTAACCCGTACCCTAAGCCGTACCCTAAACCTAACCCTAACCCATACCCTACAACGTACCCTCACACTTACCCTAAACCGTACCCTAAGCCGTACCCTAAACCTAACCCTAACCCTAACACATAAACTACGCCGTACCCTAACCCGTACCCTAACCCTTATCCTAAGCCGTAACCTAACCCTAACCAATACCCTACGCAGTACCCTCACCCGTACCCTAACCCTAACCAATACCCTACGCAGTACCCTCACCCGTACCCTAAACCGTACCCTAAGCCGTACCCTAACCCTAACCCTAACCCTAAACCATTACCCTACAACGTATCCTCACACTTACCCTAAACCGTACCCTAAGCCGTACCTTAACCCTAACCCTAACTGTAAACTATACCTTACGCCCTACCCTCACTCGTACCCTAACCCGTACCCTAACCCGTACCCTAAACCTAACCCTAACCCTAGCCCTAACCCTATCCCATAACCTACACGGTACTCTCACACGTACCCTAACGCGTACCCTAAGCCGTACCCTAACCCTAACCCATACCCTACGCCGTAACCACACACGTATCCCAACCCGTACCCTAAGCCGTACCCTAACCCTAACCCATACCCTACGCCGTAACCGCACACGTATCCCAACCCGTAACCTAAACCGTACCCTAAGCCGTACCCTAACCCCAACCCTAACTCGAACCCATACCCTACAACGTAGCCTCACACTTACCCTAAACCGTACCCTAAGCTGTACCCTAAATCTAACCCTAACCCTAAACTACACCTTACGCCCTACCTTCACTCGTACCCTAACGCGTACCCTAAGCCGTACCCTAACCCTAACCCTAACACTAACCCTAACCCATACCCTACGCCGTACCCTCACCCGTACCCTAACCCCTACCCTATGCCGTACCCTAACCCTAACCCTCACACTTACCCTAAACCGTACACTAAGCCGTACCCCAAACCTAACTCTAACCCTAACACATACACTATGCCGTACACTAACCCGTACCCTAACCCTTATCCTAAGCCGTAACCTAACCCTAACCAATACCCTACGCAGTACCCTCACCCATACCCTCACCCGTACCCTAAGCCGTACCCTAACCCTAACCCTAACCCTAACCCTAACCCTAACCCATACGCTATGCCGTACCCTCACCCGTACCCTAACCCGTATCCTAAGCCGTACCCCAACCCTAACCTTAACCCTAAACCCTACCCTATGCTGTACTCTCACCCGTACCCCAACCCGTACCCAAAGCTGTACCCTAACCCTAACCCTAACCGTAACCCTAACCCATACCCTACGCCGTACCCTAACACATACACTAACCCGTATCCTAAGCCGTACCCTAACCCTAACCAATACCCTACGCAGTACCCTCACTCGTACCCTCAATCGTACCCTAAGCCGTACCCTAACCCTAACCCTAACCCTAACCCTAACCCCTACCGTATGCCGTACTCTCACCCGTACCCTATCCCATACCCTAATCCGTACCCTAACCCTAACACTAACCCTAACCCTAACCCCAACCCTAAACTACCCTTGACTGCTTTTGCCTCCATTAGATTTCCTAAGCACTAGTGTATTAAGGAACAGGATAAAAAGAAAATCTTAATGTGATTTTTTTATAATGTGTTTATTCTTTATCTTATCCTAGTGACTAAAATCTTCTCCATGGCTGGACCCCAAATAATATTCCTTTACGTGCTAAGTGGTATCTAGAGAGTGGGACAGGTTTAATAAATACCCTAATCCTAACGTGTACCCTAACCCTAACCCATACCCTAACCCTAACGCGTACCCTAACCCTAACCCAAACACTAACCCTAAAACGTACGCTAATCCTAACCCGTACCCTAAACCAAACCCTAACCCTAACCCTAACGCTAACCCATCCCCTACGCCGTACCCTCACCCGTACCCTAAACCGTACCCTAAGACGTACCCTAACCCTAACCCTAACCCATACCCTACAACGTATCCTCACACTTACCCTAAACCGTACCCTAAGTCGTTCCTTAACCCTAACCCTAACCGTAAACTATACCTTACACCCTACCCTCACTCGTACCCTAAACCGTACCCTAACCCGTACCCTAACCCTAACCCTATCCCTAGCCCTAACCCTATCCCATAACCTACGCGGTACTCTCACACGTACCCTAACGCGTACCCTAAGCCCTACCCTAACCCTAACCCATACCCTACGCCGTAACCGCACACGTATCCCAACCCGTACCCTAAGCCGTACCCTAACCCTAACCCTAACCCATACGCTATGCATTACCCTTACCCGTACCCTAACCCATACCCTAAGCCGTACCCTAACCCTAACCCTAACCCATACCCTACAACGTACCCTCACACTTACCCTAAACCGTACCCTAAGCCGTACCCTAAACCTAACCCTAACCCTAACACATACAGTACACCGTACCCTAACCCATACCCTAACCCTTATCCTAAGCCGTAACCTAACCCTAACCAATACCCTACGCAGTACTCTCACCCATACCCTCACCCGTACCCTAACCCTAACCCTAACCGTAACCCTAACCCATACCCTACGCCGTACCCTCACCCATACCCTAAACCGTATCCTTAGCCGTACCCTAACCCTAACGCTAACCCTAACCTATACCCTACACCGTACCCTCTCCCGTACCCTAACCCGTACCCTAAGCCATACCCTAACCCTAACCCTAATCCTAACCCTAACCCATACCCTATGCGGTACCCTAACCCGTACCCTAATCCGTATCCTAAGCCGTAACCTAACCCTAACCAATACCCTACGCAGTACCCTCACTCGTACCCTCAATCGTACCCTAAGCCGTACCCTAACCCTAACCCTAAACCTAACCCTAACCCCTACCGTACGCCGTACTCTCACCCGTACCCTATCCCATACCCTAATCCGTACCCTAACCCTAACACTAACCCTAACCCTAACCCCAACCCTAAAGTACCCTTGACTGCTTTTGCCTCCATTAGATTTCCTAAGCACTAGTGTATTATGGAACAGGATAAAAAGAAAATCTTAATGTGATTTTTTTATAATGTGTTTATTCTTTATCTTATCCTAGTGACTAAAATCTTCTCCATGGCTGGACCCCAAATAATATTCCTTTACGTGCTAAGTGGTATCTAGAGAGTGGGACAGGTTTAATAAATACCCTAATCCTAACGGGTACCCTAACCCTAACCCATACCCTAACCCTAAGGCGTACCCTAACCCTAACCCAAACACTAACCCTAAAACGTACGCTAATCCTAACCCGTACCCTAAACCAAACCCTAACCCTAACCCTAACGCTAACCCATACCCTACGCCGTAACCTCACCCGTACCCTAACGCGTACTCTAAGCCGTACCCTAACCCTAACCCATACCCTACGCCGTAACCGCACACGTATCCCAACCCGTACCCTAAGCCGTACCCTAACCCTAACCCTAACCCATACGCTATGCCGTACCCTCACCCGTACCCTAACCCGTACCCTAAGCCATACCCTAAACCTAACCCTAACCGTAACACATACACTACGCCGTACCCTAACCCTTACCCTAACACTTATCCTAAGCCGTACCCTAACCCTAACCAATACCCTACACAGTACCCTCACCCATACCCTCACCCGTACCCTAAGCCATACCCTAAACCTAACCCTAACCCTAACCCTAACGCATACGCTATGCCGTACCCTCACCGGTACCCTAACCCGTATCCTAAGCCGTACCCTAACCCTAACTTTAACCCTAACCCCTACCCTATGCCGTACCCTCACCCATACCCTAACCCGTACCCTAAGCTGTACCCTAACCCTAACCCTAACCGTAACCCTAATCCATAGCCTACGCCGTACCCTAACCCATACCCTAACCCGTATCCTACGCCGTACCCTAACCCTAACCAATACCCTACGTAGTACCCTCACCCGTACCCTAAACCGTACCCTAAGCCGTACCCTAACCCTAACCCTAACGCGAACCCATACCCTACAACTTACCCTCACACTTACCCTAAACCATACCCTAAGCTGTACCCTAAATCTAACCCTAACCCTAAACTATACCTTACGCCCTACCCTCACTCGTACCCTAACACGTACCCTAAGCCATACCCTAACCCTAACCCTAACCCTAGCCCTACCCCTAACCCATACCCTACGCCGTAACCTCACACGTACCCTAACGCGTACCCTAAGCCATACCCTAACCCTAACCCTAACCCTAGCCCTAACCCTAACCCATACCGTACGCCGTACCCTAACCTGTATCCTAAGCCGTACCCTAACCCTAACCCTAACCCTAACCCTAACCCTAACCCATACGCTATGCCGTACCCTCACCCGTACCCTAACCCGTATCCTAAGCCGTACCTCAACCCTAACCTTAACCCTAACCCCTACCCTATGCTGTACTCTCACCCGTACCCCAACCCGTACCCTAAGCTGTACCCTAACCCTAACCCTAACCGTAACCCTAACCCATACCCTACGCCGTAACCTAACCCATACCCTAACCCGTATCCTAAGCCGTACCCTAACCCTAACCAATACCCTACACAGTACCCTCACACGTACCCTCACCCGTACCCTAACCCATACCCTATGCCGTACCCTAACCTGTATCCTAAGCCGTACCCTAACCCTAACCAATACCCTACGCAGTACCCTCACCTGTACCCTAAACCGTACCCTAAGCCGTACACTAAACCTAACCCTAACCCGAAGCCATACCCTACAACGTACCCTCACACTTACACTAAACCGTACCCTAAGCCGTACCCTAAATCTAACCCTAACCCTAAACTGTACCTTACGCCCTACCCTCAATCGTACCCTAATCCATACCCTAAGCCATACCCTAACCCTAACCCTAACCCTAGCCCTACCCCTAACCCATACCCTACGCCGTACCCTCACACGTACCCTAACGCGTACCCTAAGACGTACCCTAACCCTAACCCTAACCCTAGCACTAACCCTAACCCATACCCTACGCCGTACCCTAACCTGTATCCTAAGCCGTACCCTAACCCTAACCAATACCCTACGCAGTACCCTCACCCGTACCCTCAATCGTACCCTAAGCCGTACACTAACCCTAACCCTATCCCTAACCCTAACCCTAACCCTAACCCCTACCGTACGCCGTACCCTCACCCGTACCCTATCCCATACCCTAAGCCGTACCCTAACCCTAACACTAACCCTAACCCTAACACCAACCCTAAACTACCCTTGACTGCTTTTGCCTCCATTAGATTTCCTAAGCACTAGTGTTTTAAGGAACAGGATAAAAAGAAAATCCTAATGTGATTTTTTTATAATGTGTTTATTCTTTATCTTATCCTAGTGACAAAAATCTTCTCCATGGCTGGACCCCAAATAATATTCCTTTACGTGCTAAGTGGTATCTAGAGAGTGGGATAGGTTTAATAAATACCCTAACCCTAACGCGTACCATAACCCTAACCCAAACCCTAACCGTAACACGTACGCTAATCCTAACCCGTACCCTAAACCAATCCCTAACCCTAACCCTAACGCTAACCCATACCCTACGCCGTACCCTCACCCGTACCCTAAACCGTACCTTAAGACGTACCTTAACCCTAACCCTAACCGTAAACTATACCTTACACCCTAGCCTCACTCGTACCCTAACCCGTACCCTAAGCCGTACCTAACCCTAACCCTAACCCTAACCCATACCCTACAACGTATCCTCACACTTACCCTAAACCGTACCCTAAGCCGTACCTCAACCCTAACCCTAACCATAAACTATACCATACGCCCTACCCTCACTCGTACCCTAAACCGTATCCTAACCCGTACCCTAACCCTCAACCTAACCCTAACCTAACCCTATCCCATAACCTAGGCGGTACTCTCACACGTACCCTAACGCGTACCCTAAGCCGTACCCTAACCCTAACCCAGAGCCTATGCCGTAACCGCACACGTATCCCAACCTGTACCCTAAGCCGTACTCTAACCCTAACCCTAACCCATACGCTATGTCGTACCCTCACCCGTACCCTAACCCGTACCCTAAGCCGTACCCTAACCCTAACCCTAACCCTAACCCTAACCGATACCCTACAACGTACCCTCACACTTACCCTAAACAGTACCCTAAGCCGTACCCCAAACCTAACTCTAACCCTAACACATACACTACGCAGTACCCTAACCCGTACCCTAACCCTTATCCTAAGCCGTAACCTAACCCTAACCAATACCCTACGCAGTACCCTCACCCATACCCTCACCCGTACCCTAAGTCTAACCCTAACCCTAACCCTAACCCTAACCCTAACCCATACGCTATGCCGTACCCTCACCCGTACCCTAACCCGTATCCTAAGCCGTACCCCAACCCTAACCTTAACCCTAACCCCTACCCTATGCTGTACTCTCACCCGTACCCCAACCCGTACCCAAAGCTGTACCCTAACCCTAACCCTAACCGTAACCCTAACCCATACCCTACGCCGTACCCTAACCCATACACTAACCCGTATCCTAAGCCGTACCCTAACCCTAACCAATACCCTACACAGTACCCTCACCCGTACCCTCACCCCTACCCTAACCCATACCCTACGCCGTACCCTAACCTGTATCCCAAGCCGTAACCTAACCCTAACCAATACAATACGCAGTACCCTCACCCGTACCCTCAATCGTACCCTAAGCCGTACCCTAACCCTAACCCTAACCGTAACCCTAACCCTAACCCCTACAGTACGCCGTACCCTCACCCGTACCCTATCCCATACCCTAAGCCGTACCCTAACCCTAACACTAACCCTAACCCTAACCCCAACCCTAAACTATCCTTGACTGCTTTTGCCTCCATTAGATTTCCTAAGCACTAGTGTTTTCAGGAACAGGATAAAAAGAAAATCCTAATGTTATTTTTTTATAATGTGTTTATTCTTTATCTTATCCTAGTGACAAAAATCTTCTCCATGGCTGGACACCAAATAATATTCCTTTACGTGCTAAGTGGTATCTAGAGAGTGGGTTAGGTTTAATAAATACCCTAACCCTAACGCGTACCCTAACCCTAACCCAAACCCTAACCCTAACACGTACGCTAATCCTAACCAATACCCTATACCAATCCCTAACCCTAACCCTAACGCTAACCCATACCCTACGCCGTACCCTCACCCGTACCCTAAACCGTACCCTAAGCCGTACCCTAACCCTAACCCTAACCCATACCCTACAACGTATCCTCACACTTACCCTAAACCGTACCCTAAGTCGTTCCTTAACCCTAACCCTAACCGTAAACTATACCTTACACCCTACCCTCACTCGTACCCTAAACCGTACCCTAACCCGTACCCTAACCCTAACCCTATCCCTAGCCCTAACCCTATCCCATAACCTACGCGGTACTCTCACACGTACCCTAACGCGTACCCTAAGCCCTACCCTAACCCTAACCCATACCCTACGCCGTAACCGCACACGTATCCCAACCCGTACCCTAAGCCGTACCCTAACCCTAACCCTAACCCTAACCCATACGCTATGCCTTACCCTAACCCGTACCCTAACCCATACCCTAAGCCGTACCCTAACCCTAACCCTAACCCATACCCTACAACGTACCCTCACACTTACCCTAAACCGTACCCTAAGCCGTACCCTAAACCTAACCCTAACCCTAACACATACAGTACACCGTATCCTAACCCGTACCCTAACCCTTATCCTAAGCCGTAACCTAACCCTAACCAATACCCTACGCAGTACTCTCACCCATACCCTCACCCGTACCCTAACCCTAACCCTAACCGTAACCCAACCCATACCCTACGCCGTACCCTAACCCATACCCTAAACCGTATCTTTGCCGTACCCTAACCCTAACCCTAACCCGAACACATACCCTACAACGTACCCTCACACTTACCCTAAACCGTACCCTAAGCCGTACACTAAATCTAACCCTAACCCTAAACTATACCTTACGCCCTACCCTCACTCGTACCCTAACCCGTACCGTAAGACATACCCTAACCCTAACCCTAACCCTAGCCCTACCCCTATCCCATACCCTACGCCGTACCCTCACGCATATCCTAACGCGTACCCTAAGCCGTACCCTAACCCTAACCCTACCCCATACGCTATGCCGTACCCTCACCCGTACCCTAACCCGTATCCTAAGCCGTACCCTAACCCTAACCCTAACCCTAACCTATACCCTACGCCGTACCCTCACCCGTACCCTAACCCGTACCCTAAGCCGTACCCTAACCCTAACCCTAACCCATACCCTACGCGGTACCCTAACCCTTACCCTAATCCGTATCATAAGCCGTACCCTAACCCTAACCAATACCCTACGCAGTACCCTCACCCGTACTCTCAATCTTACCCTAAGCCGTACCCTAACCCTAACCCTAACCCTAACCCTAACCCCTACCGTACGCAGTACCCTCACCCGTACCCTATCCCATACCCTAAGCCGTACCCGAACCCTAACACTAACCCTAACCCTAACCCCAGCCCTAAATTACCCTTGACTGCTTTTGCCTCCATTAGATTTCCTAAGCACTAGTGTTTTAAGGAACAGGATAAAAAGAAAATCCTAATGTGATTTTTTTATAATGTGTTTATTCTTTATCTTATCCTAGTGACAAAAATCTTCTCCATGGCTGGACCCCAAATAATATTCCTTTACGTGCTAAGTGGTATCTAGAGAGTGGGATAGGTTTAATAAATACCCTAACCCTAACGCGTACCCTAACCCTAACCCAAACCCTAACCCTAACACGTACGCTAATCCTAACCCGTACCCTAAACCAATCCCTAACCCTAACGCTAACCCATACCTACGCCGTACCCTCACCCGTACCCTAACCCGTACCCTAAGCCGTACCTAACCCTAACCCTAACCCTAACCCTAACCCATACGCTATGCCTTACCCTCACCCGTACCCTAACCCGTACCCTAAGCCGTACCCTAACCCTAACCCTAACCCTAACCCTAACCCATACCCTACAACGTACCCTCACACTTACCCTAAACTGTACCCTAAGCCGTACCCTAAACGTAACCCTAACCCTAACACATACACTACGCCGTACCCTAACCCGTACCCTAACCCTTATCCTAAGCCGTAACCTAACCCTAACCAATACCCTACGCAGTACCCTCACCCATACCCTCACCCGTACCCTAAGCCGTACCCTAACCCTAACACTAACCCTAACCCTAACCCTAACCCATACGCTATGCCGTACCCTCACCCGTACCCTAACCCGTATCCTAAGCCGTACCCTAACCCTAACCTTAACCCTAACCCCTACCCTAACCCTAACCTTAACCCTAACACCTACCCTATGCCGTACTCTCTCCCGTACCCTAACCCGTACCCTAAGCTGTACCCTAACTCTAACCCTAACCGTAACCCTAACCGATACCCTACGCGGTACCCTAACCCATACCCTAAACCGTATCCTTAGCCGTACACTAACCCTATCCCTAACCTGAACACATACCCTACAACGTACCCTCACACTTACCCTAAACCGTACCCTAAGCCGTACACTAAATCTAACCCTAACCCTAAACTATACCTTACGCCCTACCCTCACTCGTACCCTAAACCGTGCCCTAAGCCGTACCCTAAGCCTAACCCTAACCCTAGCCCTACCCCTAACCCATACCCTACGCCGTACCCTCACACGTACCCTAACGCGTACCCTAAGCCGTACCCTAACCCTAACCCTAACCCTAACCCATACACTATGCCGTACCCTCACCTGTACCCTAACCCGTATCCTAAGCCGTACCCTAACCCTAACCCTAACCCTAACCTATACCCTACGCCGTACCCTCTCCCGTACCCTAACCCATACCCTAAGCCGTACCCTAACCCTAACCCTAACCCTAACCCTAACCCATACCCTATGCGGTACCCTAACCCGTACCCTAATCCGTATCCTAAGCCGTACCCTAACCCTAACCAATACCCTACACAGTACCCTCACCCGTACCCTCACCCGTACCCTAACCCATACCCTATGCCGTACCCTAACCTGTATCCTAAGCCGTACCCTAACCCTAACCAATACCCTACGCAGTACTCTCACCCGTACCCTCACCCGTACCCTAAGCCATACCCTAACCCTAACCCTAACCCTAACCCAAACCCTAACCCTAACCCTAAACTACCCTTGACTGCTTTTGCCTCCATTGGATTTCCTAAGCACTAGTGTTTTAAGGAACATGTTAAAAAGAAAATCCTAATGTGATTTTTTTATAATGTGTTTATTCTTTATCTTATCCTAGTGACTACAATCTTCTCCATGGCTGGACCCCAAATAATATTCCTTTACGTGCTAAGTGGTATCTAGAGAGTTGGGTAGGTTTAATAAATACCCTAATCCTAACGTGTACCCTAACCCCTACCCTAGCCCTAACGCGAACCCTAACCCTAACCCAAACCCTAACCCTAACACGTACGCTAATCCTAAACCGTACCCTAAACCAATCCCTAACCCTAAAACTAACCCTAACCCAAACCTTAACCCTAACCCATACCCTACAACGTACCCTCACACTTACCCTAAACCGTACCCTAAGCCGTACCCTAACCCTAACCCTAACCCTAAACTATACCTTACGCCCTACCCTCACTAGTACCCTAACCCGTATCCTAAGCCGTACCCTAACCCAAACACTAACCCTAACCCATACCCTTTGCCGTACCCTCACCCGTACCCTAACCCGTACCCTAAGCCGTACCCTAACCCTAACTCTAACCCTAACCCATATCCTAAGCCGTACCCTAACCCTAACCCTAACCCTAACCCTAACCCTAAACCTAAACTATACCTTACGCCGTACCCTCACCTGTACCCTAACACGTACCCTAAGCCGTACCCTAACCCTAACCCTAAACCTAACCCTAACCCTAACCCTAACCCTAACCCTAAACCTAAACTATACTTTACGTCCTAACCTCACTCGTACCCTAACGCGTACCCTAAGCCATACCCTAACCCTAACCCTAACCCTAAACTATACCTTACGCCCTACCCTCACTCGTACCCTAACCCGTACCCTAAGCCGTACCCTAACACTAACCCTAAACCTAGCCCTAACCGTAACACATACCCTACGCTGTACCCTCACACGTACTCTAACGCGTACCCTAAGCCGTACCCTAACCCTAACCCTAACCCTAACCCATACCCTATGCCATAACAGCACACGTATTCTAACCCGTACCCTAAGCCATACCCTAACCCTAACCCTAACCCATACGCTACGCCGTACCCTCACCAGTACCCTAACCCATACCCTAAGCCGTACCCTAACCCTAACCCTAAGCCTAACCCTAACCCATACCCTACGCCGTATCCTAACTCGTACCCTACCCCGTATCCTAAGCCGTACCCTAAACCTTACCAATGCGCTACGCAGTACACTCACCCGTACCCTCACCCGTACCCTAAGCCGTACCCTAACCCTAACCCTAACCCTAAACTATACCTTACGCCCTACCCTCACTCGTACCCTAACCCGTACCCTAAGCCATACCCTAACACTAACCCTAACCCTAGCCCTAACCCATACCCTACGCCGTACACTCACACGTGCCCTAACGCGTACCCTAAACCGTACCCTAACCCTAAACCATAACCCATACTCTACGCCGAAACCGCACACGTATCCTAACCCGTGCCCTAAGCCGTACCCTAACCCTAACCCTAACCCTAACCCATATGCTACGCCATACGCTCACCCGTAACCTAACCCGTATCCTAAGCCATACTCTAAACCTAAACCTAACCCTAACCTATACCCTACGCCATACCCTCACCCGTACCCTAAGCCGTACAGTAAAGCTAACCCTAATCCTAACCCATACGCTACACCGTACCCTCACCCGTACCCTAACCCGTACCCTAAGCCATACCCTAACCTAACCCTAACCCTAACCCTAACCCATAACCTACGTCGTAAACGCACACGTTTCCTAACCCGTACCCTAACCCTAACCCTAACCATAGCCCTAACCCTAACCCATACCCTACGCCGTACCCTCACACGTACCCTAACGCGTACTCTAAGCCGTACTCTAACCCTAACCCTAAACCTAACCCATACCCTAGGCCGTAACCACACACGTATCCTAACCCGTACCCTAACCGTAACCCTAACCCTAACCCATACGCTACGCCGTACCCTCACCCGTAACTAAACCGTATCCTAAAACGTACCCTAACCCTAACCCTAACCCTAATCTATACCCTACGCCATAACCTCATCCTTACCCTAACCCGTACCCTAAGCCGTACCCTAACCCTAACCCTAACCCTAACCCATACCCTACGCTGTACCCGCACCCGTACAGTAACCCGTACCCTAAGCCGAACCCTAACACTAACCCTAACCCATACCTTACAACGTACCCACACACTTACCCTAAACTGTACCCTAAGCCGTACCCTAACCCTAACTCTAACCCTAAACTATACCTTACGCCCTACCCTCACTCGTACCCTAACCCGTATCCTAAGCCGTACCCTAACCCTAACCCTAACCCTAACCCATCCCCTATGCCATAACCGCACATGTATCCTAATCCGTACCCTAAGCCGTACCCTAACTCAAACCCTAACCCTAACCCATACGCTACGCCGTACCTTCACCCGTATCATAAGCCGTACCCTAACCCTAACCCTAACCCTAACCTATACCCTACGCCGTACCCCCACCCGTACCCTAAACCGTACCGTAAGCCGTACCCTAACCCTAACCCTAACCCATACCCTACGCCGTACCCTAACCCGTACTCTAACCCGTATCCTAAGCCGTACCCTAACCCTAACCAATACCCTACGCAGTACCCTCACCCGTACCCTAAGCCATACCCTAACCCTAACCCTAACCCTAACCCCTACCCTACGCCGTACCCTCACCCGTACCCTAAACCGTACCCTAAGCCGTACCCTAACCCTAACACTAACCCTAACCCTAACCCATACCCTAATCCTAACGCGTACCCTAACCCTAACCCAAACCCTAATCCTAAATCGTACGCTAATCCTAACACGTACCCTAAACCAATCCCTAACCCTAAAACTAACCCTGGCCTTAACCCTAACCCAAACCCTACGCCGTACCCTCACGCGTACCCTAACGCGTACCCTAAGCGTACCCTAACCCTAAACCTAACCCTAACCCATACCCTATGCCGTAACCGCACACGTACCCTAACCCGTACCCTAAGCCGTACCCTAACCCTAAACCTAAACCTAACCCATACGCTACACCGTACCCTCACCCGTACCCTAACCCGTACCCTAAACCTAACCCTAACCCTAACCCTAACCCTAACCTATACGATACGCTGTACCCTCACCCTTACCCTAACCCGTACCCTAAGCCGTACCCTAACCCTAACCCTAACCCTAACCGTAACCCATACCCTACGCCGTACCCTAACCCGTACCCTAACCCGTATCCTAAGCTGTACCCTAACCCTAACCAATACCCTACGCAGTACCCTCACCCGTACCCTCACCCGTACCCTAACCAGTACCCTAAGCCGTAACTTAACCCCAACCCTAACCCTAACCCCTACCCTACGCCGTACCCTCACCCGTACCATATCCCATACCCTAAGACGCACCCTAACCCTAACACTAACCCTAACCCTAACCCTAAACTACCCTTGACTGCTTTTGCCTCCATTAGATTTCCTACGCACTAGTGTTTTAAGGAACAGGTGAAAAAGAAAATCCTAATGTGATTTTTTTATAATGTGTTTATTCTTTATCTTATCCTAGTGACTAAAATCTTCTCCATGGCTGGACCCCAAATAATATTCCTTTACGTGCTAAGTGGTATCTAGAGAGTGGGATAGGTTTAATAAATACCCTAATCCTAACGTGTACCCTAACCCTAACCCATACCCTAACCCAAACCCTAACCGTAACACGTACGCTAATCCTAACCCGTACCTTAAACCAATCCCTAACCTTAAAACTAACCCTAACCCTAACCCTAACCCATATCCTACATCTTAACCTAACCCGTACCCTAACCCATACCCTAAGCGGTACCCTAACCCTAACCCTAACCCTAACCCTAACCCTAACCCCTACCCTACGCCGTACCCTCACCCGTACCCTATCCCATACCCTAAGCCGTACCCTAACCCTAACACTAACCCTAACACTAACCCATACCCTATGCCGTAACCGCACACGTATCCTAACCTGTACCCTAAGCCGTACCCTAACCCTAACCCTAACCCATACCCTACACCGTAACCGCACATGTATCCTAACCCGTACCCTAAGCCGTACCCTGACCCTAACCCTAAAACTAACGCATTTGATACGCCGTACCCTAACCCGTACCCTAACCCGTATCCTAAGCCGTACCCTAACCCTAACCCTAACCCTAAACTATACCCTACCCCGTACCCTCACCCGTACCCTAACCCGTACCCTAAGCCGTACCCTAACCCTAACCAATACCCTACGCAGTACCCTCACCCGTACCCTCACCCGTAACCTAAGCCGTACCCTAACCATAACCCTAACCCTAACCCTAAATCTAATCCTACCCCTACCCTACGCCGTACCCTCACCCGTACCCTATCCCATACCCTAAGCCGTACCCTAACTCTAACACTAACCCTAACCCTAACCCTAACCCTAAACTACCCTTGACTGCTTTTGCCTCCATTAGATTTCCTAAGCACTAGTGTTTTAAGGAACAGGTTAAAAAGAAAATCCTAATGTGATTTTTTTATAATGTGTTTATTCATTATCTTATCCTAGTGACTAAAATCTACTCCATGGCTGGACCCCAAATAATATTCCTTTACGTGCTAAGTGGTATCTAGAGAGTGGGATCGGTTTAATAAATACCCTAATCCTAACGTGTACCCTAACCCTAACCCATACCGTAACCCTAACGCGTACCCTAACCCTAACCGAAACCCTAACTCTAACACGTACACTAATCCTAACCCGTACCCTAAACTAATCCCTAACCCTAAAACTAACCCTAACCCTAACCCATACCCTACACCGTACCCTCACCCGTACTCTAACCCATACCCTAAGCCGTACCGTAACCCTAACCCTAACTCATACCTTACGCCGTACGCTCACCCGTACCCTAACCCGTATCCTAAGCCGTACCCTAACCCTAACACTAACCCTAACCCTAACCCTAACCCATACCCTATGCCGTAACCGCACATGTATTATAAACCGTACCCTAAGCCCTACCCTAACCCTAACCCTAAACCTCACCCTTACCCTATCACGTATCCTAAGCTGTAACCTAACCCTAAACCTAACCCTAAACTATACCCTACGCCGTACCCTCACCCGTACCCTAACCCGTATCCTAAGCCGTACCCTAACCCTAACCCTAACCCTAATCCTAACCCATACCCTACGCCGTACGCTCACCCGTACCCTAACCCGTATCCTAAGCCGTACCCTAACCCTAAACAATACCTTACGCAGTACCCTCACCCGTACCGTCACCCGTACCCTAAGCCGTACCCTAACCCTAACACTAACCCTAACACATACCCTAAGCCGTAACCACACACGTATCCTAACCCTAACACTACGTCGTACCCTAACCCTAACGCTAACCATAACCCATACGCTACGCCGTAACCTCACACGTACCCTAACCCGTATCCTAAGCCGTACCCTAACCCTAACCCTAACCCTAACCTATACCCTACGCCGTACCCTCACCCGTACCCTAACCCGTACCCTAAGCCGTACCCTAACCCTAAACCTAACGCTAAACCTAACCCATACACTACGCCGTAACCTAACCCGTACCCTAACCCGTATCCTAAGCCGTACCCTAACCCTAAACAATACCCTACGCAGTACCCTCACCCGTACCCTCACCCGTAACCTAAGCCGTACCCTAACCATAACCCTAACCCTAACCCTAAACTTAACCCTACCCCTACCCTACTCCGTACCCTCAACCGTACCCTATCCCATACCCTAAGCCGTACCCTAACCCTAACACTAACCCTACCCCTAACCCTAACCCATACCCTATGCCGTAACCGCACACGTATGAAAAACCGTACCCTAAGCCGTACCCTAACCCTAACCCTAAACCTCACCCGTACCCTAACACGTATCCTAAGCCGTAACCTAACCCTAACCCTAACCCTAACCTATACCCTACGCCGTACCCTCACCCGTACCCTAACCCGTATCCTAAGCCATACCCTAACCCTAACCAATACCGTACGCAGTACCCTCACCCGTACTCTCACCCGTACCCTAAGCCGTACCCTAACCCTATCCCTAACCCTAACCCTAACTCTAAACCATACCCTACGCCATACGCTCACCCGTACCCTAACCCGTATCCTAAGCCGTACCCTAACCCTAACCAATACCTTACGCAGTACCCTCACCCGTACCGTCACCCGTACCCTAAGCCGTACCCTAACCCTAACCCTAACCCAGCCCTAACCCTAACCCATACCCTACGTCGTACCCTCACACGTACCCTAACGCGTACCCTAAGCCGTACCCTAACCCTAACCCTAACCGTAACCCTAACGCTAAACCTACCTCATACACAAGGCCGTACCCTAACCCGTATCCTAAGCCGTACCCTAACCCTAACCAATATCCTACGCAGTACCCTCACCCGTACCCTCACCCGTACCCTAAGCCATACCCTAACCCTAACCCTAACCCTAACCCTAACCCTAACCCCTACCCTACGCCGTACACTCATCTGTACCCTATCCCATACCCTAAGCCGTACCCTAACCCTAACACTAACCCTAACCCTAACCCTAAACTACCCTTGAGTGCTTTTGCCTCCATTAGATTTCCTACGCACTAGTGTTTTAAGGAACAGGTTAAAAAGAAAATCCTAATGTGATTTTTTTATAATGTGTTTTTTCTTTATCTTATCCTAGTGACTAAAATGTTCTCCATGGCTGGACCCCAAATAATATTCCTTTACGTGCTAAGTGGTATCTAGAGAGTGGGATAGGTTTAATAAATACCCTAATCCTAACGTGTACCCTAACCATAACCCATACCCTAATCCTAACGCGTACCCTAACCCTAAACCAAACCCTAATCCTAAATCGTACAGTAATCCTAACACGTACCCTAAACCAATCCCTAACCCTAAAACTAACCCTAGCCCTAACCCTAACCCATACCCTACGCCGTACCCTCACGCGTACCCTTACGCGTACCCTAAGCCGTACCCCAACCCTAACCCTAACCCTAACCCGTACCCTATGACGTAACCGCACACGTATCCTAACCCGTACCCTAAGCCGTACCCTAAGCCGTACCCTAACCCTAACCCTAACACTAACCCATACCCTATGCCGTAACCGCACACGTATCCTAACCTGTACCCTAAGGCGTACCCTAACCCTAACCAATACCCTACGCAGTACCGTCACCCATACCCTCACCCGTACCCTAAGCCGTACCCTAACCCTAACACTAACACTAACCCTAACCTTAACCCTAAACTACCCTTGACTGCCTTTGCCTCCATTAGATTTCCTAAGCACTAGTGTTTTAAGGAACAGGTTAAAAAGAAAATCCTAATGTATTTTTTTTTTTATGTGTTTATTCTTTATCTTATCCTAGTGACTAATATCTTCTCCATGGCTCTACCCCAAATAATATTCCTTTACGTGCTAAGTGGTATCTAGAGAGTGGGATAGGTTTAATTAATACCCTAATCCTAACGTGTACCCTAACCCTAACCCATACCCTAACCCTAACGCGTACCCTAACCCTAACCCAAAACCTAACCCTGACACGTACGCTAATCCTAACCCGTAACCTAAACCAATCCCTAACCCTAAAACTAACCCTAACCCTAAACCTAACCCATACCCTATGCCGTACCCTCACCCGTACCCTATCCCGTACCCTAAGCCGTACCCTAACCCTAACACTAACGCTAACCATACCCTACAACGTACCCTCACACTTACCCTAAACCGTACCCTAAGCCGTACCCTAACCCTAACCTTAACCCTAAACTATACCTTACGCCCTACCCTCATTCGTACCCTAACCAGTACCCTAAGCCGTACCCTAACCCTAACCCTAACCCTAACCCATACCCTACACCGTAACCGCACATGTATCCTAACCCGTACCCTAAGCCGTACCCTGACCCTAACCCTAAAACTAACGCATATGCTACGCCGTATCCTAACCCGTACCCTAACCCGTATCCTAAGCCGTACCCTAACCCTAACCCTAACCCTAAACTATACCCTACGCCGTACCCTCATCCGTACCCTAACCCGTACCCTAAGCTGTACCCTAACCCTAACCCTAACGCTAAACCTAACCCATACACTACGCCGTACCCTAACCCGTACCCTAACCCGTATCCTAAGCCGTACCCTAACCCTAACCAATACCCTACGCAGTACCCTCACCCGTACCCACACCCGTAACCTAAGCCGTACCCTAACCATAACCCTAACCCTAACCCTAAATCTAATCCTACCCCTACCCTACGCCGTACCCTCACCCGTACAATATCCCATACCCTAAGCCGTACCCTAAACATAACACTAACCCTAACCCTAACCCTAACCCTAAACTACCCTTGACTGCTTTTGCCTCCATTAGATTTCCTAAGCACTAGTGTTTTAAGGAACAGGTTAAAAAGAAAATCTAATGTGATTTTTTTATAATGTGTTTATTCTTTATCTTATCCTAGTGACTAAAATCTACTCCATGGCTGGACCCCAAATAATATTCCTTTACGTGCTAAGTGGTATCTAGAGAGTGGGATCAGTTTAATAAATACCCTAATCCTAACGTGTACCCTAACCCTAACCCATACCCTAACCCTAACGCGTACCCTAACCCTACCGAAACCCTAACTCTAACACGTACGCTAATCCTAACCCGTACCCTAAACTAATCCCTACCCCTAAAACTAACCCTAACCCTAACCCATACCCTACGCCGTACCCTCACCCGTACTCTAAACCGTACCCTAAGCCGTACCGTAACCCTAACCATAACCCTAACCCATACCCTACGCCGTACGCTCACACGTACCCTAACCCGTATCCTAAGCCGTACCCTAACCCTAACCCTAAACCTCACCCGTACCCTATCACGTATCCTAAGCTGTAACCTAACCCTAAACCTAACCCTAAACTATACCCTACGCCGTACCCTCACCCGTACCCTAACCCGTATCCTAAGCTGTATCCTAACCCTAACCAATACCCTACGCAGTACCCTCACCCGTACTCTCACCCGTACCCTAAGCCGTACCCTAACCCTAACCCTAACCCTAACCCTAACCCTAACCCTAACCCATACACTACGCCGTACGCTCACCAGTACCCTAACCCGTATCCTAAGCCGTACCCTAACCCTAAACAATACCTTACGCAGTACCCTCACCCGTACCGTCACCCGTACCCTAAGCCGTACCCTAACCCTAACACTAACCCTAACCCGTACCCTATGCCGTAACCGCACACGTATCCTAACCCATACCCTAAGCCGTACCCTAAGCCGTACCCTAACCCTAACCCTAACACTAACCCATACCCTATGCCGTAACCGCACACGTATCCTAACCTGTACCCTAAGCCTAACCCATACACTATGCCGTACCCTAACCCGTACCCTAACCCTTATCCTAAGCCGTACCCTAACCCTAACCAATACCCTACGCAGTACTCTCACCCATACCCTCACCCGTACCCTAAGCCGTACCCTAACCCTAACCCTAACCCTAACCCTAACCCATACCCTACACCGTAACCGCACATGTATCCTAACCCGTACCCTAAGCCGTACCCTGACCCTAACCCTAAAACTAACGCATATGCTACGCCGTACCCTCACCCGTACCCTAACCCGTACCCTAAGCCGTACCCTAACCCTAACCCTAACGCTAAACCTAACCCATACACTACGCCGTACCCTAACCCGTACCCTAACCCGTATCCTAAGCCGTACCCTAACCCTAACCAATACCCTACGCAGCACCCTCACCCGTACCCTCACCCGTAACCTAAGCCGTACCCTAACCATAACCCTAACCCTAACCCTAAATCTAATCCTACCCCTACCCTACGCCGTACCCTCACCCGTACCCTATCCCATACCCTAAGCCCTACCCTAACCCTAACACTAACCCTAACCCTAACCCTAACCCTAAACTACCCTTGACTGCTTTTGCCTCCATTAGATTTCCTAAGCACTAGTGTTTTAAGGAACAGGTTAAAAAGAAAATCCTAATGTGATTTTTTTATAATGTGTTTATTCATTATCTTATCCTAGTGACTAAAATCTACTCCATGGCTGGACCCCAAATAATATTCCTTTACGTGCTAAGTGGTATCTAGAGAGTGGGATCGGTTTAATAAATACCCTAATCCTAACGTGTACCCTAACCCTAACCCATACCCTAACCCTAACGCGTACCCTAACCCTCACCGAAACCCTAACTCTAACACGTACGCTAATCCTAACCCGTACCCTAAACTAATCCCTAACCCTAAAACTAACCCTAACCCTAACGCATACCCTACACCGTACCCTCACCCGTACTCTAACCCGTACCCTAAGCCATACCGTAACCGTAACCCTAACCCATACCCTACGCCGTACGCTCACCCGTACCCTAACCCGTATCCTAAGCCGTACCCTAACCCTAACACTAACCCTAACCCTAACCTTAACCCATACACTATGCCGTAACCGCACACGTATGATAAACCATACTCTAAGCCGTACCCTAACCCTAACCCTAAACCTCACCCGTACCCTATCACGTATCCTAAGCTGTAACCTAACCCTAACCCTAACCCTAACCTATACCCTACGCCGTACCCTCACCCGTACCCTAAACCGTACCCTAAGCCGTACCCTAACCCTAACCCTAACCCTAACCCATACCCTACGCCGTAACCTAACCCGTACCCTAACCCGTATCCTAAGCCGTACCCTAACCCTAACCAATAGCCTACGCAGTACCCTCACCCGTACCCTCACCCGTACCCTAAGCCGTACCCTAACCCTAACCCTAACCCTAACCCTCACCCTAACCCATACCCTACAACGTACCCTCACACTTATCCTAATCCTTACCCTAAGCCGTAACCTAACCCTAACCCTAACCCGAAACTATACCTTACGCCCTACACTCACTCGTACCCTAACCCATACCCTAAGCTGTACCCTAAACCTAACCCTAACCCTAGCCCTAACCCTATCCCATACCCTACGCGGTACTCTCACACGTACCCTAATGCGTACCCTAAGCCGTACCCTAACCCTAACCCTAACCCCAACCCTAACCGGTACCCTACGCCGCACCCTCACTCGTACCCAAACCCTTACCCTAAGCCGTAACCTAGCCCTAACCCTAACCCTAACCCATATCCTACACCGTAGCCTCACCCATACCCTAACCTGTGCCTTAAGTCGTACCCTAACCCTGACCCTAATTCTAACCGTAACCCTAACCCATACCCTACGCCGTACCCTCAACCGTACCCTAACCTGTACCCTAAGCCGTACCCTAACCCTAACCCTAACCCTAACCTAACCCATCCCCTAGGCCATACTCTCATCCGTACCATAAACCGTACCCTACGCCGTACACTAACCCTAAATCCAACTCTAAACGTAATCCTAAACCTAACCTATACCACACGCCGTACACTCACCCGTACCCTAAACCATACCGTAAGCCGTACCCTAACCCCAGACCTAACCCTAACCCATATCCTACATCTTAACCTAACCCGTACCCTAACCCATACCCTAAGCGGTACCCTAACCCTAACCCTAACCCTAACCCATACCCTATGCGGTAACCTCAACCGTACCCTCACCCGTACCCTAAGCCGTACCCTAACCCTAACACTAACCCTAACCCTAAACCTAAACTTAACCTTAACCTACCGTACGCCGTACCCTCACCCGTACATTAAACCGTACTCTAAGCCATACCCTAACCCTAACCAACCGTAACCCTAACCCTAACCAATACGCTACGCCGTACCCTCACCCGTACCCTAACCCGTATCCTAAGCCGTACCTTAACCCTAACCCTAACCCTAACCTATACCCTACGCCTTACCCTCACTCGTACCCTAACCCGTACCCTAAGCTGTACCCTAACCCTAACCCTAACCCTAAACTATACCTTACGCCCTACCCTCACTAGTACCCTAACCCGTACCCTAAGCCGTACCCTAACCCTAACTCTAACCCTAGCCCTATCCCTAACCCATACCCTACGCCGTACCATCACACGTACCCTAACGCGTACCCTAAGCCGTACCCTAACCCTAACCATAACCCTAACACATACGCTATGCTGTACCCTCACCCGTACCCTAACCCGTATCCTAAGCCGTACCCTAACCCTAACCCTAACCCTAACCGTAACCTATACCCTACGCTGTACCCTCACCCGTACCCTAACCCGTACCCTAAGCCGTAACCTAACCCTAACCCTAACCCTAACCCATACCCTACGCCGTACCCTAACCCGTACCCTAACCCGTATCCTAAGCCGTACCCTAACCCTAACCAATACCCTACGCAGTACCCTCACCCGTACCCTAACCCGTACCCTAAGCCGTACCCTAACCCTATCCCTAACCCTAGCCCTACCCCTAACCCATACCTTACGTCGTACCCTCACCCGTACCCTAAACCTTATCCTAAGCTGTACCCTAACCCTAACCAATACCCTACGCAGTACCCTCACCCGTACCCTCACCCGTACCCGAAGCCGTACCCTAACCCTAACCCTAACCCTAACCCTAACCCATACGCTATGCCGTACCCTCACCCGTACCCTAACCCGTGTCCTTAGCCGTACCCTAACCCTAACCCTAACCCTAACCCATACCCTACGCTGTAACCTAACCCGTACCCTAACCCGTATCCTAAGCCGTACCCTAACCCTAACCAATACCCTACGCAGTACCCTCACCCGTACCCTCACCCGTACCCTAAGCCGTACCCTAACCCTAACCCTAACCCTAACCTATACCCTACGCCGTACCCTCACCCGTACCCTAAACCGTACCCTAAGCCGTACCCTAACCCTAACCCTAACCCTAACCCATACCCTACGCCGTAACCTAACCCGTACCCTAACCCGTATCCTAAGCCGTACCCTAACCCTAACCAATAGCCTACGCAGTACCCTCACCCGTACCCTCACCCGTACCCTAAGCCGTACCCTAACCCTAACCCTAACCCTAACCCTCACCCTAACCCATACCCTACAACGTACCCTCACACTTATCCTAATCCTTACCCTAAGCCGTAACCTAACCCTAACCCTAACCCGAAACTATACCTTACGCCCTACACTCACTCGTACCCTAACCCATACCCTAAGCTGTACCCTAAACCTAACCCTAACCCTAGCCCTAACCCTATCCCATACCCTACGCGGTACTCTCACACGTACCCTAATGCGTACCCTAAGCCGTACCCTAACCCTAACCCTAACCCCAACCCTAACCGGTACCCTACGCCGCACCCTCACTCGTACCCAAACCCTTACCCTAAGCCGTAACCTAGCCCTAACCCTAACCCTAACCCATATCCTACACCGTAGCCTCACCCATACCCTAACCTGTGCCTTAAGTCGTACCCTAACCCTGACCCTAATTCTAACCGTAACCCTAACCCATACCCTACGCCGTACCCTCAACCGTACCCTAACCTGTACCCTAAGCCGTACCCTAACCCTAACCCTAACCCTAACCTAACCCATCCCCTAGGCCATACTCTCATCCGTACCATAAACCGTACCCTACGCCGTACACTAACCCTAAATCCAACTCTAAACGTAATCCTAAACCTAACCTATACCACACGCCGTACACTCACCCGTACCCTAAACCATACCGTAAGCCGTACCCTAACCCCAGACCTAACCCTAACCCATATCCTACATCTTAACCTAACCCGTACCCTAACCCATACCCTAAGCGGTACCCTAACCCTAACCCTAACCCTAACCCATACCCTATGCGGTAACCTCAACCGTACCCTCACCCGTACCCTAAGCCGTACCCTAACCCTAACACTAACCCTAACCCTAAACCTAAACTTAACCTTAACCTACCGTACGCCGTACCCTCACCCGTACATTAAACCGTACTCTAAGCCATACCCTAACCCTAACCAACCGTAACCCTAACCCTAACCAATACGCTACGCCGTACCCTCACCCGTACCCTAACCCGTATCCTAAGCCGTACCTTAACCCTAACCCTAACCCTAACCTATACCCTACGCCTTACCCTCACTCGTACCCTAACCCGTACCCTAAGCTGTACCCTAACCCTAACCCTAACCCTAAACTATACCTTACGCCCTACCCTCACTAGTACCCTAACCCGTACCCTAAGCCGTACCCTAACCCTAACTCTAACCCTAGCCCTATCCTTAACCCATACCCTATGCCGTACCATCACACGTACCCTAACGCGTACCCTAAGCCGTACCCTAACCCTAACCATAACCCTAACACATACGCTATGCTGTACCCTCACCCGTACCCTAACCCGTATCCTAAGCCGTACCCTAACCCTAACCCTAACCCTAACCGTAACCTATACCCTACGCTGTACCCTCACCCGTACCCTAACCCGTACCCTAAGCCGTAACCTAACCCTAACCCTAACCCTAACCCATACCCTACGCCGTACCCTAACCCGTACCCTAACCCGTATCCTAAGCCGTACCCTAACCCTAACCAATACCCTACGCAGTACCCTCACCCGTACCCTAACCCGTACCCTAAGCCGTACCCTAACCCTATCCCTAACCCTAGCCCTACCCCTAACCCATACCTTACGTCGTACCCTCACCCGTACCCTAAACCTTATCCTAAGCTGTACCCTAACCCTAACCAATACCCTACGCAGTACCCTCACCCGTACCCTCACCCGTACCCGAAGCCGTACCCTAACCCTAACCCTAACCCTAACCCTAACCCATACGCTATGCCGTACCCTCACCCGTACCCTAACCCGTGTCCTTAGCCGTACCCTAACCCTAACCCTAACCCATACGCTATGCCGTACCCTCACCCGTACCCTAACCCGTACCCTAAGCCGTACCCTAACCCTAAAACTAACACTAACCCTAACCCTAACCCTAACCCTAAACTACCCTTGACTGCTTTTGCCTCCATTAGATTTCCTAAGCACTAGTGTTTTAAGGAACAGGTTAAAAAGAAAATCCTAAAGTGATTTTTTTATGATGTGTTTATTCTTTATCTTATCCTAGTGACTAAAATCTTCTCCATGGCTGGACCCCAAATAATATTCCTTTACGTGCTAAGTGGTATCTAGAGAGTGGGATAGGTTTAATAAATACCCTAATCCTAACGTGTACCCTAACCCCTACCCTAGCCCTAACGCGAACACTAACCCTAACCCAAACCCTAACCCTAACACGTACGCTAATCCTAACCCATACCCAAAACCAATCCCTAACCCTAAAACTAACCCTAACTCAAACCCTAACCCTAACCCATACCCTACGCCGTACCCTCACCCGTACCCTAACCCGTACCCTAAGCCGTACCCTAACCCTAACCCTAACCCTAACCCTAACCCATACCCTACAACGTACCCTCACACTTACCCTAAACCGTACCCTAAGCCGTACCCTAACCCTAACCCTAACCCTAAACTATACCTTACGCCCTACCCTCACTAGTACCCTAACCCGTACCCTAAGCCGTACCCTAACCTTAACCCTAACCCTAGCCCTAACCCTAACCCATACCCTACGCCGTACCCTCACACGTACCCTAACGCGTACCCTAAGCCGTACCCTAACCCTAACCCTAACCCATAGGCTATGCTGTACCCTCACCTGTACCGTAACCCGTATCCTAAGCCGTACGCTAACCCTAACCCTAACCCTAACCTATACCCTATGCCGTACCCTCACCCGTACCCTAAGCCGTACCCTAACCCTAACCCTAATCCTAACCTTAACCCATACCCTACGCCGTACCATAACCCGTACCCTAACCCGTATCCTAACCCGTACCCTAACCCTAACCAATACCCTACGCAGTACCCTCACCCGTACCCTAACCCGTACCCTAAGCCGAACCCTAACCCTATCCCTAACCCTAGCCCTACCCCTAACCCATACCTTACGCCGTACCCTCACCCGTACCCTAACCCTTATCCTAAGCTGTACCCTAACCCTAACCAATACCCTACGCAGTACGCTCACCCGTACCCTCATCCGTACCCTAAGCCGTACCCTAACCCTAACCCCAACCCTAACCCTAACCCATATGCTATGCCGTACCCTCACCCGTATCCTAAGCTGTACCCTAACCCTAACCCTAACCTAACCCGTACCCTAAACCAATCCGTAACCCTAAAATTAACCATAACCCTAACCCTAACCCATACCCTACGCCGTACCCTCACACGTACTCTAACCCTAACCCTAAGCCGTACCCTAACCCTAACCCTAACCCTAAACTATACCTTACGCCCTAACCTCACTCGTACCTTAACCCGTACCCTAAGCTGTACCCTAACCCTAACCCATATACTACGCCGTACCCTCACCCGTACCCTAAGCCGTACCCTAAGCCGTACCCTAACACTAACCCTAACCCTAAACCTAACCCTAACCCCTACCATACGCCGTACCCTCACCCGTACCCTATCCCATACCCTAAGCCGTACCCTAACCCTAACACTAACCGTAAGCCTAACCCTAAACTACCCTTGACTGCTTTTGCCTCCATTAGATTTCCTAAGCACTAGTGTTTTAAGGAACAGGTTAAAAAGAAAATCCTAATGTGATTTTTTTATAATGTGTTTATTCTTTATCTTATCCTAGTGACTAAAATCTTCTCCATGGCTGGACCCCAAATAATATTCCTTTACGTGCTAAGTGGTATCTAGAAAGTGGGATAGATTTAATAAATACCCTAATCCTAACGTGTACCCTAACCATAACCCATACCCTAACCCTAACGCGTACCCTAACCCAAACCCTAACCCTAACACGTACGCTAATCCTAAACCGTACCCTAAACCAATCCTTAACCCTAAAACTAACCCTAACCCTAACCCTAACCCTAACCTATACCCTACGCCGTACCCTCACCCGTACCCTAACCCATACACTAAGCCGCACCCTATCCCTAATCCTAACGCTAAACCTAACCCATACACTACGCCGTACCCTAACCCTAACCAATAGCCTGCGCAGTACCCTCACCCGTACCCTCACCCGTAACCTAAGCCGTACCCTAACCCTAACCCTAACACTAACCCTAACCCGTATCCTAAGCCGTACCCTAACTCTAACCAATACCCTACGAAGTACCCTCACCCGTTCCCTCACCTGTACCCTAAGCCGTACCCTAACCCTAACCTCTACCCTACGCCGTACCCTCACTCGTACCCTATCCCATACCCTAAGCCGTACCCTAACACTAACACTAACCCTAACCCTAACCCTAACCCTAAACTACCCTTGACTGCTTTTGCCTCCATTAGATTTCCTAAGCACTAGTGTTGTAAGGAACAGGTTAAAAAGAAAATCCTAATGTGATTTTTTTATAATTTGTTTATTCTTTATCTTATCCTAGTGACTAAAATCTTCTCCATGGCTGGACCCCAAATAATATTCCTTTACGTGCTAAGTGGTATCTAGAGAGTGGGATAGATTTAATAAATACCCTAATCCTAACGTGTACCCTAACACTAACCCATACTCTAACTCTAACGCGTACCCTAAACCTAACCCAAACCCTAACCCTAACCCTAACCCATACCCTACAACGTACCCTCACACTTACCCTAAACCGTACCCTAAGCCGTACACTAACCCTAACTCTAACACTAAACTATACCTTATGCCCTACCCTCACTCTTACCCTAACCCGTACCCCAAGCCGTACCCTAACCCTAACCCTAACCCTAGCCCTAACCCTAACCCATACACTACACTGTACCCTCACACGTACCTAACGCGTACCCTAAGCCGTACCCTAACCCTAACCCTAACCCTAACCCATACCCTATGCCGTAACCGCACACGTATCCTAACCCGTACCCTAAGCCGTACCCTAAACCTAACCCTAACCCATACGCTACGCCGTACCCTCACCCGTACCATAACCCGTATCCTAAGCCGTACCCTAACCCTGACGCTAACCCTAACCTATACCCTACGCCGTACCCTCACCCGTACCCTAACCCGTACCCTAAGCCGTACCCTAACCCCAACCCTAACCCTAGCCTTAACCGTAACCCATACCCTACACCGTACCCTCACACGTACCCTAACACGTACCCTAAACCTAACCCTAACCCTAACCCATACCCTATGCCGTAACAGCACACGTATGATAACCCGTACCCTAAGCCGTACCCTAACCCTAACCCTAAACCTCACCCGTACCCTAACACGTATCCTAAGCTGTAACCTAACCCTAACCCTAACCCTAACCTATACCCTACGCCGTACCCTCACCCGTACCCTAACCCATATCCTAAGCCGTACCCTAACCATAACCAATACCGTACGCAGTACCCTCACCCGTACTCTCACCCGTACCCTAAGCCGTACCCTAACCCTAACCCTAACCCTAACCCTAACCCATACCGTACGCCGTACCCTCACCCGTACCCTCACCCATAACCTAAGCCATACCCTAACCCTAACCCTAACCCTAACCCTAACCCTAACCCCTACCCTACGCCGTACCCTCACCCGTACCCTATCCCATACCCTAAGCCGTACCCTAACCCTAATACTAATCCTAACCCTTACCCTAAACTACCCTTGACTGCTTTTGCCTCCATTAGATTTCCTAAGCACTAGTGTTTTAAGGAACAGGTTAAAAAGAAAATCCTACTGTGATTTATTTATAATGTGTTTATTCTTTATCTTATCCTAGTGACTAAAATCTTCTCCATGGCTGGACCCTAAATAATATTCCTTTACGTGCTAAGTGGTATCTAGAGAGTGTGATAGGTTTAATAAATACCCTAATCCTAACGTGTACGCTAACACTAACCCATACCCTAACCCTAACGCGTACCCTAACGCTAACCCTAACCCTAACCCTAACCCTAACCTGTATCCTAAGCCGTACCCTAACCCTAACCTTAACCCTAACCTATACCCTACGCCGTCCCCTCAAGCGTACCCTAACCCGTACCCTAAGCCGTACCCTAACCCTAACCCTAACCCTAACCTATTCACTACGCCGTTCCCGCACCTGTACCCTAACCTGTACCCTAAGTCATACCCTAACCCTAACCCTAACCCTAACCCTAACCCTAACCTATACCCTATGCAGTACCCTCACCCGTACCCTAAGCCTTACCCTAAACCTAACCCTAACCCTCACCCGTACCCTAACCCGTACCCTAAGCCGTACCCTAACGCTAACCATACCCTACAACGTACCCTCACACTTACCCTAAACCGTACCCTAAGCCGTACCCTAACCCTAACCCTAACCCATACACTACGCCGTTCCCGCACCCGGACCCTAACCCGTACCCTAAGCCATACCCTAACCCTAACCCTAACCCTAACCCTAACCCTAACCCATACCCTACGCCGTACCCTAAACCGTACCCTAACACGTATCCTAAGCCGTACCCTAAGCTGTACCCTAACCCTAACCCTAACCCTAACCCATACCCTACGCCGTAACCGCACACGTATCCTAAACTGTACCCTAAGCCGTACCCTAACCCTAAGCCTAACCCATACGCTACGCCGTACCCTCACCCGTACCCTAACCCGTATCCTAAGCCGTACCCTAACCCTAACCCTAACCCTAACACATACCCTATGCCGTACCCTAACCCGTACCCTAACCCGTATCCTAAGCCGTACCCTAACCCTAACCAATACCCTACGCAGTACCCTCACCCGTACCCTAAGCCGTACCCTAACCCTAACTCTAAACCTAACCCTCACCCATACCCTACGCCGTACCCTCACCCGTACCCTAACCCGTACCCTAAACCTAACCCTATCCCTAACCCATAAAGTACGATGTACACTCACCCGTAGCCTCACCCATATCCTAAACAGTACCCTAACCGTAATCCTAACCCTAACCCATAATCTACGCCATACCCTCACCCATACCCTAACCCGTACCCTAAGCCTTAACCTAACGCTAACACTAAATCTAACCCTAAACCTAACCCCTGCCCTACGCCGTACCCTCATCCATACCCTAACCTGTACCCTAAGCCATACTCTAACCCTAACCCTAAACCTAACCCATACCCTATGCCGTACCCTCACCCGTACTCTAAGCCGTACCCTAACCCTAACCCTAACCCTAACCCATACGATACGCCGTACCCTCACCCGTACCCTAACCTGTATCCTAAGCCGTACCTTAACCCTAACCCTAACCCTAAACTATACCTTACGCCCTACCCTCACTCGTACCCTAACCCGTACCCTAAGCCGTGCCCTAACCCTAACCCTAACCCTAGCCCTAACCCTAACCTATACCCTACGCCGTACCCTCACACGTACCCTAACGCGTACCCTAAGCCGTACCCTAACCCTAACCCTAACCCTAACCTATACGCTAAGCCGTACCCTCACCCGTACCCTAACCCGTACCCTAACCCTAACCCTAACCCCTACCCTACGCCGTACCCTCACCCGTACCCTATCCCATACCCTAAGCCGTACCCTAACCCTAACACTAACCCTAAACCTAAACTACCCTTGACTGCTTTTGCTTCCATTAGATTTCCTAAGCACTAGTGTTTTAAGGAACAGGTTAAAAAGAAAATGTTAATGTGATTTTTTTATAATGTGTTTATTCTTTATCTTATCCTAGTGACTAAAATCTTCTCCATGGCTGGACCCCAAATAATATTCCTTTACGTGCTAAGTGGTATCTAGAGAGTGGGATAGGTTTAATAAATACCCTAATCCTAACGTGTACCCTAACCCTAACCCATACCCTAACCCTAACGCGTACGCTAACCGTAACCCAAACCCTAACCCTAACACGTACGCTAATCCTAACCCGTACCCTAAACCAATCCCTAACCCTAACCCTAACCCTAACCCATACCCTACACCGTACCCTCACCCGTACCCTAACCCGTACCCTAAGCCGTAACCTAACCATAACCCTAACCCTAACCCTAACCCATACCCTACAACTTACCCTCACAGTTACCCTAAACCATACCCTAAGCCGTACCTTAACCCTAACCCTAACCGTAAACTATACCTTACGCCCTACCCTCACTGGTACCCTAACCCTTACCCTAACCCGTACCCTAACCCTAAACCTAACCCTAGCCCTAACCCTAACCCATACCCTACGCCGTACCCTCAAACGTACCCTAATGCGTAACCTACGCCGTAACCTAACCCTAACCCTAACCCTAACCCATACCCTACGCCGTAACCGCACATGTATCCTAACCCGTATGCTACGCCGTACCGTAACCCTAACCCTAACCCTAACCCATACGCTACGCCGTACCCTCACCCGGACCCTAACCCGTATCCTAAGCCGTACCCTAACCCGAAACCTAACCCTAACCCCTACCCTACGCCGTACCCTCACACGTACCCTAACCCATACCCTAAGCTGTACCCTAACTCTAACCCTAACCCTAACCCTAACCCATACCCTACGTCGTAACCTAACCCGTACCCTAACTCGTATCCTAAGCCGTACCCTAACCCTAACCAATACCCTACGCAGTACCCTCACCCGTACCCTAAGCCGTACCCTAACCCTAACCCTAACCCTAACCCTAAACCCTACCATACGCCGTACCCTCACCCGTACCCTATCCCATACCCTAAGCCGTACCCTAACCCTAACACTAACTCTAACCCTAACCCTAACCCTAAACTACCCTTGACTGCTTTTGCCTCCATTAGATTTCCTTAGCACTAGTGTTTTAAGGAACAGGTTAAAAAGAAAATCCTAATGTGATTTTTTTATAATGTGTTTATTCTTTATCTTATCCTAGTTACGAAAATCTTCTCCATGGCTGGACCCCAAATAATATTCCTTTACGTGCTAAGTGGTATCTAGAGAGTGGGATAGGTTTAATAAAGACCCTAATCCTAACGTGTACCCTAACCCTAACCCATACCCTAACCCTAATGCGTACCCTAACCCTAACCCAAACCCTAACCCTAACACGTATGCTAATCCTAACCCGTACCCTAACCCAATCCCTAACCCTAAAACTAACCCTAACCCTAACCCTAACCCTAACCCATATCCTACAACGTACCTGCACACTTACCCTAAACCATACCCTAAGCCGTAACCTAACCCTAACCTTAACCCGAAACTATACCTTACGCCCTACCCTCACTCGTACCCTAACCCATACCCTAAGCTGTACCCTAACCTTAACCCTACCCCTAGCCCTAACCCTATCCCATACCCCACGCGGTACTCTCAAACGTACCCTAACGCGTACCCTAAGCCGTACCCTAACCCTAACCCATACCCTACGCCGTAACCGCACACATATCACAACCCGTACCCTAAGCCGTACCCTAACCCTAACCCTAACCCTAATCCATACGCTATGCCATACCCTCACCCGTACCCTAAACCGTATCCTAAGCCGTACCCTAACCCTAACCAATACCCTACGCAGTACTCTCACCCATACCCTCACCCGTACTCTAAGCCGTACCCTAACCCTAACCCTAACCCTAACCCTAACGCATACCCTACGCCGTACCCTAACCCGTACCCTAACCCGTACCCTAAGCCGTACCCTAACCCTAACCCTAACCCCTACCCTACGCCGTACCCTCACCCGTACCCTATCCCATACCCTACGCCGTACCCTAACCTGTATTCTAAGCCGTACCCTAACCCTAACCAACACCCTACGCAGTACCCTCACCCGTACCCTCACCCGTACACTAAGCCGTACCCTAACCGTAACCCTAAGCCTAACCCCACCCTATGCCGTACCCTCATCCGTAACCTAACCCGTACCCTAAGCTGTACCCTAACCCTAACCGTAACCCTAACCCATACCCTACGCCGTACCCTAAACCGTACCCTAACCCGTATCCTAAGCCGTACCCTAAACCTAACCAATACCCTACGCAATACCCTCACCCGTACCCTAACCCGTACCCTAAGCCGTACCCTAACCCTAACCCTAAACCTAACCCTAAATCATAGCCTACGCCGTACCGTAACCCGTACCCTAACCCGTATCCGAAGCCGTGCCCTAACCCTAACCCTAACCCTAACCCTAACCCTAACCCTAACCCATACGCTACGCCGTACCCTCACCCGTACCCTAACCCGTATCCTAAGCCGTAACCTAACCCTAACCCTAACCCTAACCTACACCCTACGCCGTACACTCACCCGTACCCTAACCCGTACCCTAAGCCGTACCCTAACCCTAACCCTAACCCTAACCCATACCTACGCCGTACCCTAACCCATACCCAAACCCGTATCCTAAGCCGTACCCTAACCCTAACCAATACCCTACGCATTACCCTCACCCGTACCCTCACCCGTACCCTAACCCTAACCCTAACCCTAACCCTAACACTAACCTTAACCCCTACCCTACGCCGTACCCTCACCCGTACCCTATCCCATACCCTAAGCCGTACCCTAACCCTAACCCTAACCCTAACCCTAACCCTAAACTACCCTTGACTGCTTTTGTCTCCATTAGATTTCCTAAGTACTAGTGTTTTAAGGAACAGGTTAAAAAGAAAATCCTAATGTGATTTTTTTATAATGTGTTTATTCTTTATCTTATCCTAGTGACTAAAATCTTCTCCATGGCTGGACCCCAAACAATATTCCTTTACGTGCTAAGTGGTATCTAGAGAGTGGGGTAGGTTTAATAAATACCCTAATCCTAACGTGTACCCTATCCCCTACCCTAGCCCTAACGCGTACCCTAACCCTAACCCAAACCCTAACCCTAACACGTACGCTAATCCTCATCCGTATCCTAAACCAATGCCTAACCCTAAAACTAACCCTAACCCAAACCCTAACCCTAACCCATACCCTACAACGTACCCTCACACTTACCCTAAACCATACCCTAAGCCGTAACCTAACCCTAACCTTAACCCGAAACTATACTTTACGCCCTACCCTCACTCGTACCCTAACCCATACACTAAGCTGTACCCTAACCTTAACCCTAACCCTAGCCCTAACCCTATCCCATACCCTACGCGGTACTCTCAAACGTACCCTAATGCGTACCCTAAGCCGTACCCTAACCCTAACCCATACCCTACGCCGTAACCCCACACATATCCCAACCCGTACCCTAAGCCGTACCCTAACCCTAACCCTAACCCTAACCCTAACCCATACGCTACGCCATACCCTAACCCGTACCCTAAACCGTATCTTAAGCCGTACCCTAACCCTAACCCTAACACGAACCCATACCCTACAACGTACCCTCACACTTACCCTAAACCGTACCCTAAGCCGTATCCTAACCCTAACCCTAACCCTAAACTATACCTTACGCCCTGCCCTCACTCGTACCCTAACCCGTACCCTAAGACGTACCCTAACCCTCACCCTAACCCTAGCCCTACCCCTAACCCATACACTACGCCGTACCCTCACACGTACCCTAACCCGTACCCTAAGCCGTACCCTAACCCTAACCCTAAGCCTAACCCATACGCTACGCCGAACCTTCACCCGTACCCTAACCCGTATTCTAAGCCGTACACTAACCCTAACCCTAACCCTAACCTATACATTACGCCGTACCCTCACCCGTACCCTAAACCGTACCCTAAGCCGTACCCTAACCCTAACCCTAACCCTAACCCTAACCCATACCCTACGCCGTACCCTAATCTGTACCCTAACCCGTATCCTAAGCCGTACCCTAACCCTAACCAATACCCTACGCAGTACCCTCACCCGTACCCTAAGCCGTACCCTAACCCTAACCCTAACCCTAACCCCTACCCTACGCCGTACCCTCACCCGTACCCTATCCCATACCCTAACCCGTACCCTAACCCTAACCCTAACCCTAACCCTAAACTACCCTTGACTGCTTTTGTCTCCATTAGATTGCCTAAGCACTAGTGTTTTAAGGAACAGGTTAAAAAGAAAATCCTAATGTGATTTTTTTATAATGTGTTTATTCTTTATCTTATCCTAGTGACTAAAATCTTCTCATGGCTGGACCCCAAATAATATTCCTTTACGTGCTAAGTGGTATCTATAGAGTGGGGTAGGTTTAATAAATACCCTAATCCTAACGTGTACCCTAACCCCTACCCTAGCCCTAACGCGTACCCTAACCCTAACACAAACCCTAACCCTAACACGTACGCTAATCCTAAACCATACCCTAAAACAATCCCTAACCCTAAAACTAACCCTAACCCAAACCCTAACGCTAACCCATACCCTATGCCGTACCCTAAACCTAACCCTATCCCTAACCCATACCCTACAACGTACCCTCACACTTACCCTAAACCTTACCCTAAGCCGTACCCTAACCCTAACCCTAACCCTAAACTACACCTTACGCCCTACCCTCACTAGTACCCTAACCCGTACCCTAAGTCGTAACCTAACCCTAACCCTAACCCTAGCCCTAACCCTAACCCATACCCTACGCCGTACCCTCACACGTACCCTAACGCGTACCCTAAGCCGTAACTTAACCCTAACCCTAACCCTAACCCGTACGCTATGCCGTACCCTCACCCGTACCCTAACCCGTATCCTAAGCCGTACCCTAACCCTAACCAATACCCTACGCAGTACCCTCAACTGTACCCTCAACCGTACCCTAAGCCGTACCCTAACCCTAACCCTAACACTAACCCTGACCCCTACCGTACGCCGTAGCCTCACCCGTGCCCTATCCCATACCCTAAGCCGTACCCTAACCCTAACACTAACCCTAACCCTAACCCTAACCCTAAACTACCCTTGACTGCTTTTGCCTCCATTAGATTTCCTAAGCACTAGTGTTTTAAGGAACAGGTTAAAAAGAAAATCCTAATGTGATTTTTTTATAATGTGTTTATTCTTTATCTTATCCTAGTGACGAAAATCTTCTCCATGCCTGGACCCCAAATAATATTCCTTTACGTGCTAAGTGGTATCTAGAGAGTGGGATAGGTTTAATAAATACCCTAATCCTAACGTGTACCCTAACCCTAACCCATACCCTAACCCTAACGCGTACGTTAACCGTAACCCAAACCCTAACTCTAACACGTACGCTAATCCTAACCCGTTCCCTAAACCAATCCCTAACCCTAACCCTAACCCTAACCCATACCCTACACCGTACCCTCACCCGTACCCTAACCCGTACCCTAAGCCGTACCCTAACCCTAACCCTAACCCTAACCCTAACCCATACCCTACAACGTACCCTCACACTTACCCTAAACCATACCCTAAGCCGTAACCTAACCCTAACCTTAACCCGAAACTATACCTTACGCCCTACCCTCACTCGTACCCTAACCCATACCCTAAGCTGTACCCTAACCTTAACCCTACCCCTAGCCCTAACCCTATCCCATACCCTACGCGGTACTCTCAAACGTACCCTAACGCGTACCCTAAGCCGTACCCTAACCCTAACCCATACCCTACGCCGTAACCGCACACATATCCCAACCCGTACCCTAAGCCGTACCCTAACCCTAACCCTAACCCTAATCCATACGCTACGCCATACTCTCACCCGTACCCTAAACCGTATCCTAAGCCGTACCCTAACCCTAACCCTAAACCTAACCTATACCCTACGCCGGACCCTCACCCGTACCCTAAACTGTACCCTAAGCCGTACCCTAACCCTAACCCATACACTATGCCGTACCCTAACCCGTACCCTAACCCTTATCCTAAGCCGTACCCTAACCATAACCAATACCCTACGCAGTACTCTCACCCATACCATCACCCGTACCCTAAGCCGTACCCTAACCCTAACCCTAACCCTAACCCTAACCCATACCCTACGCCGTACCCTAACCCGTACCCTAACCCGTATCCTAAGCCGTACCCATCCCTAACCAATACCCTATGCAGTACCCTGACCCGTATCCTCACCCGTAACCTAAGCCGTACCCCAAACCTAACCCTAACCCTAACCCTAACCCTAACCCTAACCCTAACCCTAAGCCTAACCCAAACCCTATGCCGTACCCTCACCCGTACCCTAACCCGTACCCTAAGCCGTACCCTAACCCTAACCCTAACCCCTACCCTACGCCGTACCCTCACCCGTACCCTATCCCATACCCTACGCCGTACCCTAACCTGTATTCTAAGCCGTACCCTAACCCTAACCAATACCCTACGCAGTACCCTCACCCGTACCCTCACTCGTACACTAAGCCGTACCCTAACCGTAACCCTAAGCCTAACCCCACCCTATGCCGTACCCTCACCCGTACCCTAACCCGTACCCTAAGCTGTACCCTAATCCTAACCGTAACCTTAACCCATACCCTACGCCGTACCCTAACCCGTACCCTAACCCGTATCCTAAGCCGTACCCTAAACCTAACCAATACCCTACGCAATACCCTCACCCGTACCCTAACCCGTACCCTAAGCCATACCCTAACCCTAACCCTAAACCTAACCCTAAATCATAGCCTACGCCGTACCGTAACCCGTACCCTAACCCGTATCCGAAACCGTGCCCTAACCCTAACCCTAACCCTAACCCTAACCCTAACCCTAACCCATACGCTACGCCGTACCCTCACCCGTACCCTAACCCGTATCCTAAGCCGTAACCTAACCCTAACCCTAACCTATACCCTACGCCGTACACTCACCCATACCCTAACCCGTACCCTAAGCCGTACCCTAACCCTAACCCTAACCCTAACCCATACCTACGCCGTACCCTAACCCATACCCAAACCCGTATCCTAAGCCGTACCCTAACCCTAACCAATACCCTACGCAGTACCCTCACCCGTACCCTCACCCGTACCCTAACCCTAACCCTAACCCTAACCCTAACACTAACCTTAACCCCTACCCTACGCCGTACCCTCACCCGTACCCTATCCCATACCCTAAGCCGTACCCTAACCCTAACCCTAACCCTAACCCTAACCCTAAACTACCCTTGACTGCTTTTGTCTCCATTAGATTTCCTAAGTACTAGTGTTTTAAGGAACAGGTTAAAAAGAAAATCCTAATGTGATTTTTTTATAATGTGTTTATTCTTTATCTTATCCTAGTGACTAAAATCTTCTCCATGGCTGGACCCCAAACAATATTCCTTTACGTGCTAAGTGGTATCTAGAGAGTGGGGTAGGTTTAATAAATACCCTAATCCTAACGTGTACCCTATCCCCTACCCTAGCCCTAACGCGTACCCTAACCCTAACCCAAACCCTAACCCTAACACGTACGCTAATCCTAACCCGTACCCTAAACCAATCCCTAACCCTAACCCTAACCCTAACCCATACCCTACACCGTACCCTCACCCGTACCCTAACCCGTACCCTAACCCTAATGCGTACCCTAACCCTAACCCAAACACGTATGCTAATCCTAACCCGTACCCTAACCCAATCCCTAACCCTAAAACTAACCCTAACCCTAACCCTAACCCTAACCCATACCCTACAACGTACCCTCACACTTACCCTAAACCATACCCTAAGCCGTAACCTAACCCTAACCTTAACCCGAAACTATACCGTACGCCCTACCCTCACTCGTACCCTAACCCATACCCTAAGTTGTACCCTAACCTTAACCCTACCCCTAGCCCTAACCCTATCCCATACCCTACGCGGTACTCTCAAACGTACCCTAACGCGTACCCTAAGCCGTACCCTAACCCTAACCCATACCCTACGCCGTAACCGCACACATATCCCAAACCGTACCCTAAGCCGTACCCTAACCCTAACCCTAACCCTAATCCATACGCTACGCCATACCCTCACCCGTACCCTAAACCGTATCCTAAGCAGTACCCTAACCCTAACCCTAAACCTAACCTATACCCTACGCCGGACCCTCACCCGTACCCTAACCTGTACCCTAAGCTGTACCCTAACCCTAACCCATACACTATGCCGTACCCTAACCCGTACCCTAACACTTATCCTAAGCCGTACCCTAACCCTAACCAATACCCTACGCAGTACTCTCACCCATACCCTCACCCGTACCCTAAGCCGTACCCTAACCCTAACCCTAACCCTAACCCTAACCCATACCCTACGCCGTACCCTAACCCGTACCCTAACCCGTATCCTAAGCCGTACCCCAACCCTAACCATAACCCTAACCCTAACCCTAACCCTAACCCTAACCCTAACCCTAACCCAATCCCTATGCCGTACCCTCACCCGTACCCTAACACGTACCCTAAGCCGTACCCTAACCCTAACCCTAACCCCTACCCTACGCCGTACCCTCACCCGTACCCTATCCCATACCCTACGCCGTACCCTAACCTGTATTCTAAGCCGTACCCTAACCCTAACCCTAACCCCACCCTATGCCGTACCCTCACCCGTACCCTAACCCGTACCCTAAGCTGTACCCTAACCCTAACCCTAACCCTAACCGTAACCCTAACCCATACCCTACGCCGTACCCTAACCCGTACCCTAACCCGTATACTAAGCCGTACCCTAAACCTAAACAATACCCTACGCAATACCCTCACCCGTACCCTAACCCGTACCCTAAGCCGTACCCTAACCCTAACCCTAAACCTAACCCTAAATCATAGCCTACGCCGTACCGTAACCCGTACCCTAACCCGTATCCGAAGCCGTGCCCTAACCCTAACCCTAACCCTAACCCTAACCCATAATCTACGCCATACCCTCACCCATACCCTAACCCGTACCCTAAGCCTTAACCTAACGCTAACACTAAATCTAACCCTAAACCTAACCCCTGCCCTACGCCGTACCCTCATCCATACCCTAACCTGTACCCTAAGCCATACTCTAACCCTAACCCTAAACCTAACCCATACCCTATGCCGTACCCTCACCCGTACTCTAAGCCGTACCCTAACCCTAACCCTAACCCTAACCCATACGATACGCCGTACCCTCACCCGTACCCTAACCTGTATCCTAAGCCGTACCTTAACCCTAACCCTAACCCTAAACTATACCTTACGCCCTACCCTCACTCGTACCCTAACCCGTACCCTAAGCCGTGCCCTAACCCTAACCCTAACCCTAGCCCTAACCCTAACCTATACCCTACGCCGTACCCTCACACGTACCCTAACACGTACCCTAAGCCGTACCCTAACCCTAACCCTAACCCTAACCTATACGCTAAGCCGTACCCTCACCCGTACCCTAACCCGTACCCTAACCCTAACCCTAACCCCTACCCTACGCCGTACCCTCACCCGTACCCTATCCCATACCCTAAGCCGTACCCTAACCCTAACACTAACCCTAAACCTAAACTACCCTTGACTGCTTTTGCTTCCATTAGATTTCCTAAGCACTAGTGTTTTAAGGAACAGGTTAAAAAGAAAATGTTAATGTGATTTTTTTATAATGTGTTTATTCTTTATCTTATCCTAGTGACTAAAATCTTCTCCATGGCTGGACCCCAAATAATATTCCTTTACGTGCTAAGTGGTATCTAGACTGGGATAGGTTTAATAAATACCCTAATCCTAACGTGTACCCTAACCCTAACCCATACCCTAATCCTAACGCGTACCCTAACCCTAACCCAAACCCTAATCCTAACACGTACGCTAATCCTAACCCGTACCCTAAACCAATCCCTAACCCTAAAACTAACCCTAACCCTAACCCTAACCCTAACCCTAACCCTAAACTACCCTTGACTGCTTTTGCCTCCATTAGATTTCCTTAGCACTAGTGTTTTAAGGAACAGGTTAAAAAGAAAATCCGAATGTGATTTTTTTATAACGTGTTTATTCTTTATCTTATCCTAGTGACTAAAATCTTCTCCATGGCTGGACCCCAAATAATATTCCTTTACGTGCTAAGTGGTATCTAGAGAGTGGGATAGGTTTAATAAATACCCTAATCCTAACGTGTACCCTAACCCTAACCCATACCCTAAACCTAACGCGTACCCTAACCCTAACCCAAACCCTAACCCTAACACGTACGCTAATCCTAACCCGTACCCTAAACCAATCCCTAACCCTAAAACTAACCCTAACCCTAACCCTAACCCTAACCCTCACACTTACCCTAAACCGTACCCTAAGCCGTACCCTAACCCTAACCCTAACCCTAACCCTAACCCTAACCCTAACACTAACCCTAACCCTAACCCTAACACTAACCCTAACCCTAACACTAAACTACCCTTGACTGCTTCTGCCTCCAATACATTTCCTAAGCACTAGTGTTTTAAGGAACAGGTTAAAAAGAAAATCCTATGGTTATTTCCTTATAATGTGTGTGTCCTTTAACTTATCCTAGTGTCTAAAATCTGCTCCATGGCTGGACCCCAAAAAATATTCCTTTATGTGCTAAGTGGTATCTAGAGAGTGGGATAGGTTTAATAAATACCCTAAACCTAACACGTATCATAACCCTAACCCGTACCCTAATCCTAACCCGTACCCTAATCCTAACCCATACACTAAACCTAGCCGTAACCCTAACCCTAAAACTAACCCTAACCCTAACCCATACCCTATGGCGTACCCTCACCCGTACCCTAACCTGTACACTAAGCCGTACCATAACCCTAACCCTAACCCTAACCCATACGCTACGCCGTAGCCTCACCCGTACCCTAACCCGTATCCTAAGCCGTACCCTAACCCTAACCCTAAACCTAACCTATACCCTACGCCGGACCCTCACCCGTACCCTAACCTGTACCCTAAGCTGTACCCTAACCCTAACCCATACACTATGCCGTACCCTAACCCGTACCCTAACCCTTATCCTAAGCCGTACCCTAACCCTAACCAATACCCTACGCAGTACGCTTACCCGTACCTTCACTATTAACTAAGCCGTACCCTAACCCTAACCCTAACCCTAACCCTAACCCTAACCCTAACCCTAACCCTAACGTGTGCCCTAAGCCGTACCCTAACCCTAACCCTAACCCTACCCTATATCCTATGCCGTACCCTCACCCGTACCCTAACCCATACCCTAAGCCGTACCCTAACCCTAACCCTAACCGTAACCAATACCCTACGCCGTACCCTAATCCGTACCCTAACCCGTATCCTAAGCCAAACCCTAACCCTAACCCATACCCTACGCCGTACCCTCACCCGTACCCTAACCCGTACCCTAAGCCGTACCCTAACCCTTACCCTAACCCATACCCTACAACTTACCCTCACATTTACCCTAAACCGTACCCTAAGCCGTACCGTAACTCTAACCCTAACCCTAACCCATACGCTACGCCGTACCCTCACCCGTACGCTAACCCCTATCCTAAGCCGTACCCTAACCCTAACCCTAACCCTAAACCATACCCTACGCCGGAACCGCACACGTATCCGAACCCGTACGCTAAGCCGTACCCTAACCCTAACCCATACCCTACGCCGTAAACGCACACGTTTCCTAACCCGTACCCTAACCCTAACCCTAACCCTAACCCTCAACTATACCTTACGCCCTACCCTCACTCGTACCCTAACCCGTACACTAAGCCGTACCCTAACCCTAACCCTAACCCTAGCTGTAACCCTAACCCTTACCCTACGCCATACCCTCACACGTACCCTAACGCGTACTCTAAGCCGTACCCTAACCCTAACCCTAACCCTAACCCATACCCTATGCCGTAACCGCACACGTATCCTAACCCGTACCCAAAGCCGTAACCTAACTCTAACCCTAAAGCATACGCTACGCCGTACCATCACCCGTACCCTAACCCGTACCCTAACCCTAACCCTAACCCTAAACCTAACCCTAACCCTAACCCTAACCCTAACCCATACCCGTACCCTAACCCGTATCCTAAGCCGTACACTAACCCTAACCAATACCCTATGCAGTACCCTCACCCATACCCTCACCCTTACCCTAAGCCGTACCCTAACCCTAACCCTAACACCTACCCTACGCCTTACCCTCACCCGTACCCTATCCCATACCCTAAGCCGTACCCTAATCCTAACACTAACCCAAAACTACCCTTGACTGCTTTTGCCTCCATTAGATTTCCTAAGCACTAGTGTTTTAAGGAACAGGTTAAAAAGAAAATCCTAATGTGATTTTTTTATAATGTGTTTAGTCTTTATCTTAACCTAGTGACTAAAATCTTCTCCATGGCTGTACCCCAAATAATATTCCTTTACGTGCTAAATGGTATCTAGAGAGTGGGATAGGTTTAATAAATACCCTAATCCTAATGTGTACCCTAACCCTAACCCATACCCTAAACTTAACGCGTACACTAGCCCTAACCCAAACCCTAACCTTAACACGTACGCTAATCCTAACCCGTACACTAAACCAATCCCTAACCCTAAACCTAACACTAACCCTAACCTATACCCTACGCCGTACCCTCACCCGTATCCTAACCCGTACCCTAAGCCATACCGTAACCCTAACCCTAACCCTAAACCTAAACCTAACCCATATCCTAACCCGTATCCTAAGCCGTACCCTAACCCTAACCAATACCCCACGCAATACCCCCACACGTACCCTAACGTGTACTCTAAGCCGTAACCTAACCCTAACCTTAACCCTAACCCATACCCTATGCCGTAACCGCAGATGTATCCTAACCCGAACGCTAAGCCGTACCCTAACCGTAACCCTAAACCTAACCTATACCCTACGCCGTACCCTCACCCGTACCCTAAGCCGTACCCTAATCCTAACCCTAACCCATACCCTACAACTTACCCTCACACTTACCCTAAACCATACCCTAAGCCGTACCCTAACCCTAACCCTAAACCTAACCCTAAACTATACCTTACGCCCTACCCTCACTCGTACCCTAACCCGTACCCTAAGCCGTACCCTAACCCTAACCCTAACACATACCTTACGCCGTAACCGCACACGTATCCTAAACCTTACCCTAAGCCATACCCTAACCCTAACCCCAACCCATACGCTACGCCGTACCCTCACCCGTACCCTAACTCATACCCTAAGCCGTACCCTAACCCTAACCCTAACCCTAGCCCTAACCCTAACCCATACCCTATGCCGTACCCTCACACGTACCCTAATGCGTACCCTAAGCCTTACCCTAACCCATACGCTACGTCGTACTCTCACCCGTACCATAACCCGTATCGTAAGCCGTTCCCTAACCCTAACCCTAACCCATATCCTAAGCCGTACTCTAACCCTATCCCTAACCCTAACCCATACGCTAAGCCGTACCCTCACCCGTACCCTAACCTGTATCCTAAGCGGTACCCTAACCCTAACCAATACCCTATGCAGTACCCTCACCCGTACCCTCACACGTACCCTAACGGGTGCCCTAAGCCGTACCCTAACCCTAACCCTAAACCTAACCCATACCCTACGCCGTAACCGCACACGTATCCTAACCCGTACCCTAAGCCGTACCCTAACCCTAACCCTAACCCATACCCTACGCCGTAACCGAACACGTATCCTAACCCGTACCCTAAGCCGTACCCTAACCCTAACCCATACCCTACGCCGTACTCTCACACGTACCCTAACGTGTGCCCTAAGCCGTACCCTAACCCGTATCCTAAGCCGTACCCTAACCCTAACCCTAACCCTACCCTATATCCTATGCCGTACCCTCACCCGTACCCTAACCCGTACACTAAGCCGTACCCTAACCCTAACCCTAACCCTACCCTATATCCTATGCCGTACCCTCACCCGTACCCTAACCCGTATCCTAAGACGTACCCTAACCCTATCCAATACCCTACGCAGTACCCTCACCCATACCCTCACCCGTACCCTAAGCCGTCCCCTAAACCTAACCCTAACCAAAACGAATACAGTACAGCGTACCCTCACACTCACCGTAAACCGTACCCTAAGCCGTACCCTAACCCTAACCCTAACCCTAACCTTTACCCTACGCCGTACCCTCACCCGTACCCTATCCCATACCCTAAGCCGTACCCTAACCCGTATCATAAGCCGTACCCTAACCCTAACCAATACCCTACGCAGTACCCACACCCATACCCTCACCCGTACCCTAAGCCGTACCCTAACCCTAACCCTAACCCCTACCCTACGCCGTACCCTAACCCATACCCTAACCCCTATCCTAAGCCGTACCCTAACCCTAACCAATACCCTACGCAGTACGCTTACCCGTACCTTCACTATTAACTAAGCCGTACCCTAACCCTAACGCTAACCCTAAACCTAACCCTAACCCTAAGCCATACCCTACACCATACCCTCACCCGTACCCTAACCCGTACCCTAAGCCGTACCCTAACCCTAACCCTAACCCAAACCCATATCCTACAACGTACCCTCACACTTACCCTAAACCGTACCCTAAGCCGTACCCTAACCCTAACCCTAACTGATACGCTACGCCGTACTCTTACCCGTACCCTAACCCGTATCCTAAGACGTACCCTAACCCTAACCAATACCCTACGCAGTACCCTCACCCATACCCTCACCCGTACCCTAAGCCGTACCCTAACCCTAACCCTAACCCTAAACTATACCTTACGCCCTACCCTCACTCGTACCCTAACCCGTACCCTAAGCCGTACCCTAACCCTAACCCTAACCTTAGCCCTAACCCTAACCCATACCCTACGCCGTACCTTCACACGTACCCTAACCCGTACCCTAAGCTGTACCCTAACCCTAACCCTAACCCTAACCTATACCCTACGTCATAACTTCACCCTTACCCTAACCCGTACCCTAAGCCGTACCCTAATCCTAACCCTAACCCTAACCCTAACACATACCCTACGCCGTACCCTCACCCGTACCCTAACCCGTATCCTAAGCCGTACCCTAAACCTAACCCTAACCCTAACCTATATCCTACGCTGTACCCTCACCCGTATCCTAACCCGTGCCCTAAGCCGTACCTTAACCCTAAACCTAACCCTAACCCTAACCCATACCCTAACCCGTATCCTAAGCCGTACTGTAACCCTAACCAATACCCCACGCAGTACCCTCACCCGTACCCTCACCCGTACCCTAACCCGTATCCTAAGCCATACCCTAACCCTAACCCTAACACTAACCTTACCCTATGCCGTAACCGCACACGTATCCTAACCCGTATCTTAAGCCATACCCTAACCGTAACCCTAACCCATACGCTACGCCGTACCCTCACCCGTACCCTAACCCGTACCCTAAGCCGTACCGTAACCCTAACCCTAACCCTAAACCTAACCCTAACCCATATCCTAACCCGTATCCTAAGCCGTACCCTAACCCTAACCAATACCCCACGCAGTACCCTCACACGTACCCTCACCCGTACCCTAAGCCGTACCCTAACCCTAACCCTAACCTTAACCTATACCCTACGCCGTACCCTCACCCGTACTCTAACCCGTATCCTAAGCCGTTCCCTAACCCTAACCCTAACCCTAACTGATACGCTATGCCGTACCCTCACCCGTACCCTAACCCGTACCCTAAGCCATCCCCTAACCCTAACCCTAATCCTAACCCTAACCAACACAGTACAGCGTACCCTCACACTTACCGTAAACCGTACCCTAAGCCGTACCCTAACCCTAACCCTAACCCTAACCCATACCCTACAACTTACCCTCACACTTACCCTAAACCGTACCCTAAGCCGTACCCTAAACCTAAACCTAACGCTAACCCTAAACTATACCTTACACCCTACCCTTACTTGTACCCTAACCCGTACCCTAAGCCATAGCCTAACCCTAACCCTAACCCTAACCCTAAACCTAATGCTAACTCTAACACCTACCCTATGCCGTACCCTCATCCATACCCTATCCCATACCCTAAGCCGTACCCTAACCCTAACACTAACCCTAACCCTAACCCTAACCCTAAACTACCCTTGACTGCTTTTGCCTCCATTAGATTTCCTAAGCACTAGTGTTTTAAGGAACAGGTTCAAAAGAAAATCCGAATGTGATTTTTTTATAATGTGTTTATTCTTTATCTTATCCTAGTGACTAAAATCTTCTCCATGGCTGGACCCCAAATAATATTCCTTTACGTGTTAAGTGCTATCTAGAGAGTGGGATAGGTTTAATAAATACCCTAACCCTAACGTGTACCCTAACCCTAACCCATACCCTCACGCTACCACGTAACCTATTCCTAACCCGTACACTAAACCTATCCCTAACCCTAAACCTAACCCTAACCCTAACCCTAACCAATACCCTATGCCGTACCCTCACCCATATCCTAACCCGTACCCTAAGCCGTAACCTAACTCTAACCCTAACTCTAAACCATACCCTATGCCGTACCCTCACCCATACCCTAACCCATACCCTAAACCATACCCTAACCCTAAAGCTAACCCTAACCCTAACCCATACCTTACGCCGTACCCTCATCCGTACCCTAACCTGTACCCTAAGCCATACCCTAACCCTAACCGTAAACCTAACCCATACCCTACGCCGTACCTTCACCCGTACAATAACCCGTACCCTAAGCCATACCGTAAACCTAACCCTAACCCTAACCCTAACCCTAACCTAGCCCTAACCCTAAAACTAAACCTAACCCTAACCCTAACCCTAAACTACCCTTGACTGCTTCTGCCACCAATAGATTTCCTAAGCACTAGTGTTTTAAGGAACAGGTTAAAAAGAAAATCCTAATGTCATTACTTTGTAATGTGTGTGTTCTATATCTTATCCTAGTGTCTAAAATCTTCTCCATGGCTGGACCCCAAAGAATATTCCTTTACGTGCTAAGTGGTATCTAGAGAGTGGTATAGGTTTAATGAATACCCTAACCCTAACCCTAAACCTAACCCTAACCCATATCCTAACCCGTATCCTAAGCCGTACCCTAACCCTAACCAATACCCCACGCAGTACCGTCACACGTACCCTCACCCGTACCCTAAGCCGTACCCTAACCCTAACCCTAACCTTAACCTATACCCTACGCCGTACCCTCACCCGTACTCTAACCCGTATCCTAAGCCGTTCCCTAACCCTAACCCTAACCCTAACTGACACGCTACGCCGTACCCTCACCCGTACCCTAACCCGTACCCTAAGCCGTCCCCTAACCCTAACCCTAACCCTAACCCATACCCTACAACTTACCCTCACACTTACCCTAAACCGTACCCTAAGCCGTACCCTAACCCTAAACCTAACGCTAACCCTAAACTATACCTTACACCCTACCCTTACTCGTACCCTAACCCGTACCCTAAGCCGTAGCCTAACCCTAACCCTAACCCTAACCCTAAACCTAATGTTAACTCTAACACCTACCCTATGCCATACCCTCATCCATACCCTATCCCATACCCTAAGCCGTACCCTAACCCTAACACTAACCCTAACCCTAACCCTAACCCTAAACTACCCTTGACTGCTTTTGCCTCCATTAGATTTCCTAAGCACTAGTGTTTTAAGGAACAGGTTCAAAAGAAAATCCGAATGTGATTTTTTTATAATGTGTTTATTCTTTATCTTATCCTAGTGACTAAAATCTTCTCCATGGCTGGACCCCAAATAATATTCCTTTACGTGTTAAGTGCTATCTAGAGAGTGGGATAGGTTTAATAAATACCCTAACCCTAACGTGTACCCTAACCCTAACCCATACCCTCACGCTACCACGTAACCTATTCCTAACCCGTACACTAAACCTATCCCTAACCCTAAACCTAACCCTAACCCTAACCCTAACCAATACCCTATGCCGTACCCTCACCCATATCCTAACCCGTACCCTAAGCCGTAACCTAACTCTAACCCTAACTCTAAACCATACCCTATGCCGTACCCTCACCCGTACCCTAACCCGTACCCTAAGCCATACCCTAACCCTAACCGTAAACCTAACCCATACCCTACGCCGTACCTTCACCCGTACAATAACCCGTACCCTAAGCCATACCGTAAACCTAACCCTAACCCTAACCCTAACCCTAACCTAGCCCTAACCCTAAAACTAAACCTAACCCTAACCCTAACCCTAAACTACCCTTGACTGCTTCTGCCACCAATAGATTTCCTAAGCACTAGTGTTTTAAGGAACAGGTTAAAAAGAAAATCCTAATGTCATTACTTTGTAATGTTTGTGTTCTATATCTTATCCTAGTGTCTAAAATCTTCTCCATGGCTGGACCCCAAATAATATTCCTTTACGTGCTAAGTGGTATCTAGAGAGTGGTATAGGTTTAATAAATACCCTAACCCTAACACGTACCCTAACCCTAACCCATACCCTAACCCATACCCTAATCCTAACCCGCACCGTAAACCTAACCCAAACCCTAAAACTAACCCTAATTCTAACTGTAACCGATACCTTAAGCCGTACCCTAACCCGTAATATAAGCCGTACCCTATCCCTAATCCGAACCCTAAACCCTAAACCCTAAACCCAACCCTAACCCTAACCCTAACCCTAACCCTGACACTCTCCCTATTTAAGGCCTTGACACTTTCTTTAAATAATGTCCTGATGCAGTTCCTACCTGAGATGCTGATGCTCTCACTGAGACCTTGAAGTCTCTATCTGAAAAGCTGACACTGTCTGTAAGTAATTTCCTGACTTTTTCCTTAACTAACCTCCTAATTTTGTCCCTAAATAACGCCCTGAAACTGGTCCTAACTATGGCCCTGATGCTGACCCTATCTAAGGCCCTGACGATGTCCCTAATAGACTTAGATGTCCCTCACTGTTGTCCTGATCCTGTCCATTACTAATGCCCTGAATATGTGCCTACGTAAGTCTCTAACCCTGTCCTAAGGCCCTGACCCTGTTCCTAAGTAAGGGCCTTGACGCTGTCTCTACAGAATTCCCTGACACTGCCCCTAAATAACGGCCTGACACTGGTCCCAAGTATGGACCTGATCCTGTCCATAACTAAGGCCCTGAAGTTGTCCCTCATTAAGTCTCTGACACTGCCCTTAATAAGCCCCTGACCGTGTCCCTAGCTAATGGCCTAAGCTATAACTTACAAAGTCCCTAACACTATCCCCAAGACGCTGACACCCTGCCTAACTTAGGCTTTGATGTTGTCCCTTAGTGCTTAAGTGGTCACCAAATAACACCCTGATTCTATTACTAAGGCCCTGAATATATCCCTAAGAAAGTCTCTGAAGTGTCCCTAACTAATGGCCTAAACTGTCTCTTACTAAGGCCTTCAAGTTATCTCTGAGGGCCTGACAACACTGTCCCTAACAAAGGGCCTGTTGCTGGCCCTAACTAACGTCCTGATGCTGAACCTTACTGAGGCCCTGATGCTCTTCCTAACTAAGGCCTTGATGCCGATTCTACCTGAGGCCCTAAAACTGTCTGTGACTAATGGCCTGACTCTTTCCCTAACTAACACCCTAATTTTGTCCCTCATTAATGCCCTGACAATGGTCGACACTACAGCCCTGATGCTGGCCCAATCTAAGACCTTGACGATGTCCCTAATAGCCTTAGATGTCCCTCACTGTTGGCCTGACCCTGTCCCTAACCAAGGCCCTGACCCTCTTCCTAAAGCTGTGATGATGTCTCTACCTGAGGCACTGACACTGTCTATAATAATGGCCGACTCTTTCCCTAACACCCTGATGCTGCCCCTAATAGCCTCATGTATCTCTCAGTAATGCCCTAATCCTGTCCATAACTAAGGCCCTGAATATGTCCTTAAGTAAGTCTCTGATGCTGTCCTTAACTAAGGCCCTGATACTCTCTATAACTAAGGCACTGACACTATCTATAATAATGGCCTGACTCTTTCCCTAACTAACACCCTGATGCTATCCCTAATTGAGGCCCTGAAGATGTCCCTAATACCTTTAGGTGTTCCTCAGTATCACCCTGATCCTGTCCATAACTAAGGCCCTGAATATGTCCCTAGGTACATCTCTGACGCTGTCCCTAACTAAGGCCCTGATGCTGTCTCTACCTTAGAACCTGACATTCTAATGTCCTGACTCTCCCTAACTAACATCCTGACGCTGCCCCTAAGTGAGGCCCTGACACTCTTCTTAACTAAGGACTTGCCGCTGTCCCTACCTAAAACTCTGACACTGCCTGTAACTAATGACCTGACTCTTTCCCTAATTAACACCCTAGTTTTGGCCCTAACTAAAGCCCTGACACTGGTTCTAATTATGGCCATGATGCTGGCTCTAAGGCCCTGAAGATATCCCTAAGTAACAGCCTGAATTGTGTCTAACTAAGGCTCTCACGGTATCTCTAACTTAGGCCCTGACGCTGTCCCTTATAGTCTAAGCTGTCATTAAATAATGCCCTGATCCTGTCCATAACTAAGGCTCTGAATATGTCCCTAAGTACATCTCTGATGATGTCCCTAACAGCCTGAACCGTCTCTTCAAGTTATCTCTGAGGATCTGACACTGGCCCTTACTAAGGCCTCACCCCGGGGTTGTCCCAGGCTGCTGGGCAGTTTTCTCTTGTCCTCATCTCTAGCCAGCTGCCTGCCATTGGCCACTCTAAGATTCTGCGATGCAGTGGTCCCACGTGGGATGTGCCTGTGTAGGCTCACCTGTGGGAGGAGAGTCATGGCCACTCCGCCCTCCAGGGGACTGCGGCTCAGGGTAGGAATCGCTCAGCCAGCGTCTGGACACAGGGTTCTGTGTCCTTGTTTGTTGTAAACCCCTTGGAGTTACCTCTAACATTTTTTAAATGGATCTCCCCCTCAGCATATTTATGATTTAAATTATTTACCACATTAAAATTCAGGAATGACATTATTAGAATGAGCAGGAAGACACAGGATGCCCCCCCCCCCCAATGATCTATTACTGGGAGGATTTAAAATTCTAATGAGAAAACACTCACTCTCCTCATCCTCTTGGGCGTCAGCACAAGGCGGGAATCAGCTGCATTCTTTATTTATCCCTCTGATTTTCCAGAACCTTTCCTTCAAGGAGAAATCTCTGGGCTCTGTGGGAACTGTGAGTGGTGACCATCCAGTAAATCTGAGACTGAAAAGAAAGAGGAAAAGAGATAGAGGAGGAGATGAGAATTGGTGATGGGGAGAAACAGGGGCATCCACGTTCAATCTCAGGCTGAGAGTCTGGGTTAATCTCCAACGAACCTAAGGACCACCAGGAGCTGGTCCCACTGGCCTTGTCACCTGGTATGGGGATTGGGGACAGCCAAACCACCATGGCCACTTTCAGAGAAATAAAGAAGGTGGGAGGGCACCCCTGGGAGCCAGGTTGAAAATGGTCATGCTGTGAAATAATAAGATGCCCTTTTCAGAAAAGTGAAGACGGTTCTCTTGGTTCTCAAAGACTTGCAAATACTGTGTCCTTCTGGAGGCATGCTGAAGGCTTCAGCCTTTGAGGGCAGTAATGCGAGTGCATCTGGGCTCAAAACCATCCAGCACTCACTCCTTGAGGGTGCAGAGGATGACCAGTGTCCACCCCTCGGGTGCTGTGGGGCCTGAGATCCCCTGATCACCGAGGACGGGAGGGGCCGCACAGACACTCCACTGGACCACCGGGGGCTTGGCTGGTGGGCTACAGTCCTTTATCAGATACATGGTTTGCAAACATCTTGTGCCATTTTGGATGGTGGATTATCTTATTCCTTGCTCCTTTTATACACAACTGTTTTTCATTTTGAGGAAGTCCAATTCATCTATCTTGTCTTTTGTTGCTTGTGCTTTTGGTAGCAGATCTAAGAAATCATGACCAAATCCAAGGTCATGAAGATTTACTCTCATGTTTTCTTCTACGAGTTTTATAATTTTGGTTCTTGCATCTAGGCCTTTGGTCCATTTTGCATTGATTTTTGTATAAGGCGTGAGGGGAGGTAAGGGTCCAAGTTTATTCTTCTGCATGTGGGTATCCAGTCGTTCCAGAACCTGTGCTAACTGTTTGGGAGAAAATACGTGCAAATGATGCGACCAACAAGGGCCTAATTCTAAAATATACAAACAGCTCATACAACTCAAAAAAGAAAAAAGAATCAAAAAATAGGCAGAAGGTCTAAATAGACATTTCTGCAAAGACATACAGATGGCCAATAGGCACATGAAAAGATGCTCCACATCGCTAATTATTAGAGAATGCAAATCAAAACTACAGTGAGTTATCACTTCATAGTGGTCAGAATGGCCATCATTAAAATGTCTAGAAATAAATGCTGGAGGGGGTGTGGAGAAAAGGGAACCCTCCTACACTACTGGTGGGAATGTAAATTGATGCAGCCACTATGGAAAACAGTATGGAGGTTCCTCAAAAACTAAAAATAGAATTACCATATGAACCAGCAATCCCACTCCTGGGCACATATCCAGACAAAACTATAATTTGAAAAGATACATGCACCCCAGCATTCACAGCAGCACTATTCACAATAGCCAAGACATGGAAGCAACCTGAATGTCCCTCAACAGATGAATGGATATAGAAGATGTGATACATATATACAATGGAATATTACTCAGCCATAAAACAGAATGAAATAATGCCATCTGCAGCTACATGGATGGACCTAGAGATTATCATACAAAGTGAAGTAAGTCAGACAGAGAACGACAAATACCATATGATATCACTTATATGTGGATTATAAAATGAGACCCAAATGAACCTATCTACAGAACAAAAACAGACTCTCAAATATAGAAAACAGACTTGTGGTTGTCAAGGGGAAGACAGGCGAGAGAGATGGATTGGGAGTTTGGGATTAGTAGATGCAAATTATTATATATAGGATGGATAAACAAGGTCTTACTGTACAGCACAGGGAACTATATTCAATACCCTGTAATAAACCATAATGGAAAAGAATACGAAAAATATGTATATATGTATGTATATATATATGAATCACTTTGCTGTACAGTAGAAATTAACACAACATTGTAGGTCAACTATACTTCAGTATCAATTAGTTTGAAGGCACTTTTATAAATTAGGCCTTATTTCTCTTGTCCTTTCATCCTGGGACAAATGTATAACAGAAACTAACCTGGATTACTCCGGGATGAACTCATATCACACAGAACTTTAATTGTTGAACAAACTATGAATACCAGTTACACCATGGGATGTCCTGATCCAATATGAAGTTTGTATACCTTGTATCAAGCCTGCAGATTCCACTAAATTTGGAAATTCAAACTGAAATGAAGCCACCTATCCCATGACTTCTCCACAACTAGTTATACAACATCAATTGGAAACCATATACAATCAAATGAATGCAGACAGAAACAACTATAGCCTTCCTTTTTTTTCCTTTTAGATAAAGACGGTATTTAAGGTGATGTCTTGGGCCGTTTCAGGGTGTTACTCAATTTCCTGGGTATCTGCCATGCACACAGGAAGTACACGTTAGTTAACTTGTTTGTGCAACTATATGAAGGTAGTTAATACCACAAAACTGTATACGTAAAGTGAATTAAATGCTAGTCATGTTTTGTATTTTTAATGACAAAGAAAAAAAAAGTGTAGCGCTGATATTTGTTACAGAAATGAACATTAAAAACAGTCTTAGTGAAAAAGCCATACAGAAAAGGCCACCTAGATCCCATATTCATCTTGCCTGCTTCAAATCCATCAAGGTTGTCCAAATGAGGGGGAAACTCAGTAATGGTTCCAGAAAAAGAAAACTGGATCAGGATGGAAAAAGACATTTTCATACAGTTGGGACAGCAGGTGAAAGTTGAAGTGGGGCTGAGTATTAAATTATAATGTGGACACCAGGATTTCCTCATTTAGGGGTTATGTGCTGGTTCCTTGGGCAAAACACACTGAGCATTTTGTGTGAAGTGGCAAATGTGAGTACTTTTTGCCATTATTGCAACTTTTCTGTACATTTTAAATTACTGGAAAGTAAATTACTTTTCTAGACAACCATGTCAGTATCATGCCAGAAAATCAGATAAGACAGACATCAAATTTTGTTATAGGGGCCAAGACTCACCCAGACCAAGTTCAACCAAAGTTGTGATACTTATTTCCCTTGTAGGAGTCCGCATGGTATTAAGAGGCACTGTGGGAAGAGTATATTAGTAGCTACCATGTCTTGGGTCCTGTGGATTACCTGGGGTGCAGTAGAAACTGAGATTTTAGTATTGCAATTTTTCACATTACTTCAAAAAATATGTTAAAAAATAAATTCAGTAAAGTTGCAAAATATGGAATCAATATACACAAATCAGTTTTGTTTCTATACACTAATAATGAACCACCAGCAAGAAAAATTAAGAAAACAATCCCATTTACAATTCCATCAAAAAGAACAAACTATTTAGCAATAAATTTAACCAAGGACATGAAAGACGTATACTCAGAAAACTATAAAGCATTGATAAAGAAACTGAAGACACAATAGAAAACAATATTCCATGCTCATGCATCAGAAAAATTACTATTATTAAAATGTTTATTCTACCCAAAGCCATCAACAAACAGTGCCAGGAAAACTAGACACCAGACTCCAAAGAACGACACTGGTCACCATCTACACTGCACATAAAACTAACTAAAAGCGCACAGTATTCCACATTAAACCCTTTCTCTCCTGAGGCCCCTGAAGATGCACCCCACCCACCCAGCAGTCAGCTGCACAGGAAGATTCTCCACACTTGCTCATTTTTTCCTCTTGTGGAGTCTCCTCACCAGTGGTTCCTGAGAAAACCCAGCTCCTGTCAGTGTGGACAATGCCTCATGGTCCAGAAACCTAAGCCCTGACAGGAGACAAAGCTCCTGTCTGCTTGTCACAGAGCAAAGTCTGTGGGCAGGGTGCACCTGTGCCCCCAGGGTCAGACAGGTGGGTTCAGCGCCCCCTGTGGGACGTCAGAGAAGTGCCGGGAGCACCGCACTCACAAACCCAGAGGCCTCATCTGGAAGGCAGTTCTGCTGTATATACTAAAGTTTGGAAATCCAAACTGAAATGGAGCCAAGTATCTCACTGTATCTTCTCAAAAGATGGTTAAGGAGCAATTCATTACAAACCATATGTAATGAAATGAATGTAAACACAAACTTTACAACTTAAACCAAAATTCACTCAAAATTGCCCATAGACAAATTTAAATTACCAAACTATAAAAATCCTAGGAAAAAAAAAGATAATCTACATGATTTTGGATCTGGTGACCTTATTCAGAAAACCGGAAGACAAACCACAAACTGCAAGAAACTATTTCCAAAACACATATCTGATAAAGGATTTGTACTCAAATTATGCCAACAACGCCATTAAAATTTGGTAAAGATTGAAACACACACCTGGCCCAAGAAGATAAACAGGCAGTAAATAAGCATACAAGAATATACTCAAGACGCTGGTGGAATGCATGCACAACCAACTTCGGAAGACAGTTTGGCAGTTTTTTCCAAATCTAAAAAGTCTCACCTTAGGATCCAAGAAGTGTACCTCTTGTATTTAGACAACTGCTTTGAAAAACTGTGTTCAAACCGAAACTAGCATCAAGTAATGCACAGCAGCTCTATTCATAATGGCTAAAAACTTAAAGATATCAATATGTCCTTCTGTAGATGAATTCATAAGCAAATTAGGGCACATACATGTCAAGGGGGGAAGAATACACCACCCCAAAATATGCCCATTTGACAAAAGGATTATTTTGCACTGATTAAGAAACAGCAGACTCAAGAGAATCTTTCAAAACCAAGTAGAAAATGCCCTATTGGAGGTAAATTTATATTTATTAAGGATATCTCCATTTGTAAGGGTATGTCCCTCTCTGGACCAGGAATTGAATGATGACTAAGTATCAAGAAAAGCTTGTTGGGACTTCCCTGCTGGTCCAGTGGTTAACACTCCATGCTCCCAATGCAGGGGACCAGGGTTCAAGCCCTGGTCAGGGAACTAGATCCCGCAAGCTGCAATTAAGAGCCCACATGCCGCAACTAAAGATTCCACAGGCCGCAACTGAGACCCAGCGCAGCCAAATAAATAAATGTTTTAAAAAAAAAAAAAAAACCTTGTCAACGAAATAGGCCTGGATGTAAATCTGTGTAACAACCATACCCTTGTTTACTGTGCTTTGCCTAATAACCTCCCTTAAATGGCTTCCTCCATTCCCTAATATCTTTCTTTTGTTCTCAGTGGAAGATAGCATTTAAGGTAACGTCTTGGGCCATTTCAGGGAGTGACTCAGTTTCCCTGGGTATCTTTCAAGTATACAGGAGGTATGCATGGTATATATTAAACTTCTGATTGTTTTCTCTAGTTTATCTCTTTTTCATTACAAGGGAGATCTCAATAAAGAACATAGAAGGGTAGAGGGAAAATTATTTTTCCTCTAATATACATGCAATGCAATAGTATTCAGAGATATAAAGGAATGGACCATCAAACCGTGCAAAAAAAAAAAAAAGATACATCTAACACTTACATTGCTAAGTGAAAGAATCCAGTCTGAAGTGCTACACACTGTATGGCCTCATTTATATGACATTCTAGAAAAGGCAAAACTGACATGGTAAACAGCGTATGGAATATGTGGTTGAAATAGTCCACATGATACTTTAGTGGTGAATACCTGTCACTATGCATTTGTCTACACCCACAGATTTTTACAACCCAACAAGTAAATTACAATCTATTCAAACTTAGCTACTTAGGATATGGGAGTGTCAAAGACTGGAATACAGAATGTAACAAAGAATCTAACTGATTCAGAAATGTATGAAAAAACTCACTGTTGGTAGTGGGACAAATGGGCTGACCTAAGTTAACTTTGGAAATACACAGAACCTGTAGGCCAAAGACAAAATGTGCCATACATACACAGTGGACTCTATGTTCTTTCCATGAGGGGTAGTAGCTAATAGTACTGAAACTACTATATCAGTAATTGAATGGAACAAGCACTGAATTTAATAAATGAAAAATGGTGGAAGCCAGGTTTCCTACCACTGGAGTGGGATGTTACAGTCAAACAAAGGGAGAAGGTTACAATATCCATGTCATAACAGATCCAGTTGGAGATACCAGTATAAACTATCTTTAGCCTACACATAGTTCCACATGGAAATCTTTATAATTATGTGTATATGCATAGGCTGGGATACATGCATATATTTCCACGCACTGTCAGCTGAGCATATTTAGCTCCCACATGTAAGTTTTTAATACCATTCTCTAATAAACGGAACAAGGGCTCTTTGAAGAAAGGGCTGATGCTAGGACTGAGACAGTAAATATATGAAGCAGGATAATCTTAAAATATCAGAAAGTAAAGAAGTACCCAAAATTTTAAAAACCCACAAAAGAAAAATTATGTAAAATGAAAACAGGAGCAAATGCAAAAATCTCTCAACAGCCAAAGCAAGAATTAACTAAGCAGTCTAATAATGTAGTGCTGGATTATAACCAAAAGTATATAATAATTATTCATGTGTCCAAACTGGTAAAAATAAATTACATAGTTTTTGATGAATGGTGTTAAATAGAAATCTCCTATGCAGAAAGCTTCTAAACAATTTATATAGCCACTCAGCTGTCCATCAAGGGTGTGAAGCTAACCCCTCTCTCCTCAAGTGTGGGTTCTGCATTATGACTTCCTCCTAAATAAGACACACAGGATGAACATGGGAAAATATTAACTTCACTGTGGGAACACTTGACAAACACTACCTCAGCTAGGTGACCGAAGTTGAGAATATAAGTGAGAAGTTCCCTTGAGAGCCTGTCCTCTTGATATACAGTGAAGAGGAAGCACTTCACCTCTGTGATCTGCTTTTTCAAAGCCAAGTCTAACCACGACAAAAACACCAAGCAAATCCCAGTGCCCGGCAGTCTATAAAATACCTGACCAGTCCTCCTCCACACTGTCAAGGTCATGGAAACAAGGAGAGTCTGAGCAACTGTCAAAGCCCAGAAGAGACTAAACAGACATGATGACCCCATGGCCTTTGAGATCCTGGAACAAGGAAAGGTATAACAAAGGGAACATGAATAGGGACTTCGGTTAATGATAGAGTATCAATATTTGTTCATTATTTGTCATGATTCTGTAGAAAATTAGACAGGAAAAATTAAACGTCAAATAAGAGAAACCTACTGTAACAAACTGGAAATCCAGAAGAAACGGGTGATTTCTTTGTAAAAACTCATTACCAAAATGAACACTAAATTAAGGAAAATACAAAAAGACCAATTAATCACTGAGGAACCTCTTCCCCATACTGGTTATCCTATCACTGTTCCAGGGTTTCCCTCTCCCGGGACAGGGAAGGAACAGGGACAGAGCTGTTTGGCAGCTCCACTAATATCTGGTCCCACCCAGAATCTTCATCTCCCCCAGCCATGCCTACCCAGTGAGGACACCTGAGGAAGGATCAGGGATTATTGATTCAGATGTATCAACTACAAATTTTTCTTTTCCCAGCGACTGGACACACTTACTGAAGTAAAATAAATTAGTATTTACTTACTGTCCTCCCAAGACTGCAAGAAGTTCTTTCACTTACTGACAAGTCAGGATCGTTGGTGGTGGTAAACTCAAGTCTCTCTCCTTGGGCATCAGGTCCTCACATCTCAGAGGCTGGCCCAAAACATCCCATGTGCCCTCAGAAGACACACAGACCTCATTCCTGCCCCTGAGAGGTGGGAGCCCTTGAGTTATGCCATCTCCCTGGCCATATTAATTGCCCATCCCTGAAAAACAATACTGCTCATTTTCTAGTATCTTCTCTCTCATTTACCAAGTGAAGAAACCAAATGCTAGGGTGGTAAGGAAACTCTTGTGCAATGAAGTAATGGGAGGCTCAAGAATTATTCCATGCCATGGAACCCATAATTGGCAGGCTTTCCAGAGGCCACATGGATGCATATGGCTCTCCAAGACAATGCAGCCTCAGTGTGAACCTCCCATTGGGAGGTCCAGGTGCTCCCATATCTTTGATTCTTAATGAATATGAATGTCAAAAGTTTCTAACGACTGAAAAGACAAAGGATTGCAGGGCCATGGTCTCCTGTATGGTTGTTGTGTCAGGGACACACTCCAATGTTTAGAGGATTATTACTTCTCTTGGCAGCCTATGAGGCTGTGAGGGGGAGGCCTTTTTCTCAACCACATGGATGTTGGTAGTTGAAACTTCTCAAAGGAATGTCTACACTGCCCAGGTAGCTGTTGAATTGCCCGGGATCATGGTCAGCTCCGTAACTATACATGAGGGCCTGACAATGCCCAGGCTGGACTGAGTTAGAGGACCACAGATGCCTGCCTGGATAGTCAGAGGTCAAGGGCTGTCCTGCTTGAGGCTTGATCATCTACTCATGCCCACTCAGATGGGACAAAGGATGCCTCCAGTGCCAGGAGTGCCCCACCAGCCCTTAAGAAGGCAGCATCTGGGGGCTGGCAGGTCACTGCACCCAGTCCTGTATAAATCCACACATGTCCACTGAGTGCCCTCCTGTCTGGGCTGTGCTGGAATCTGGGGCTGCCCAGGCAGAGTAGGGCCAGCATCACCCTTCCCAGGTAGGAGGGCAGAAGGAAACCATGCATGACTTCTGACACCCTCTCCAATCCTTGACAGAGGTTGAGTTGGATAAGAAACAGTCCGAGACAAGAACAGACATTTCATTCTTCTTTCAGAGCCCAGGACTGAGGGAAGGGAGGCCAGAAAAACAGTTATTGACCTCAGCTCCCTGACTCTTGTTTGACCCTGGGCAAGTCCTATCCATTCTGAGGGCTTGAGAGAGAAAGAGAGGGGAGGGCAATGAGGGCCAATTGTGCTTAAACCTAACTCTAACCTTTACCCTAAGAACTCTAACCTCTAACCTTAACCCCCTAACAACCCTAGCCCCAGACCCCTAGACCCTCGCCCCTGACCCCTAAACTCTAATCCCCGGCCCTGACCCTTTAACCACAACCCTCTACCATGACTCTCCAACAATGACCCATAACCCTAAACCGTGACCCCTGAACCCTCACACTGACTCAATCCCAGGCCTAAAGCCCGGCCTAGTGGGTACCGAGGGATGACTGTATGAACTCTCAAATAAACCAAGGAACTAAATCTTCCTGACCATGAATTTAGCAATGGTTTCTTAGATTTGACAGTAAAGCATAAGAAATGAAAGAAAAAAATAGATAACTTGGATTTCCTCAAGATTACAAACCTTTGTGCAACAAAAGAGGCTCTCCAGAAAGTAAAAAGACAGCCCACAGAATGGAAGATAATATTGGCACATTATATATCTGATAAGACTCTTTACCGAGAATATACCCAGGACTTTTACAACTCATCAACAAAAAGACAAACAATAAAATTTTTGAAACAGACAAATGACTTGCATGGACTGCTCTCCAGGCAAGACATACAAATGGTCAACAAGGACATGAAAAGATGTCAAACATCAGTAGTCATGATGAAAATGCAAATTAAAGCCACAGTGTGATGCCCCTTCACACACACTAGAATAAAAATAAATTTTTAAATAAATTTTTAAATCAATTTTTAAATATATAAATAAAAATAACAAATGTTGGCAACAATGTAGAGAAATTAGAACCCTTAAAAGTTACTTGTGGAGATGTACAATGGTGTAGTCTATGTGTACAAAACTTTAGCATTTACTCAAAAATATAATTACCATGTGGTTCAACAACTCCACTCCTAGATATATACCCAAAATATGGAAAACAGGTGTTCAAACAAAAACTTGTTCACCAATTATTCATAGCAGCACTGTTCACAATAGCCCAAGGTAGAAAAGATTTAAATGTCCATCAGCAGGTAAACGGATAAGCAAAATAAGGTAGATCCATAAGCTGCATTATTCTGTCATATAAAAGAATAAAGTAAAATTATACAGCCACTGTGGAATACTGTATGGTGGCTCCTCAAAAACATGGAAAATGTATGATCCCTTGATTCTGCTCCAGGGTGTACACCCAAAATATTAGAAAGCAAGGACTGGAACAGATATCTGTACCCCATATTCATAGCAACATTATTCACAATTTCCAGCCAAAAGGTGGAAGCAACACAACACATCCTTCAACAGATGAATGGATAAGTACAGTGTAGTATATACACAATGGAATATGATTCAACCTTTAAAACTAAGGTAATTCTCACACATGCTACAATGTGGATGAACCTTGAAGTCATTATGCTAAGTGAAACAAGCCAGACACAAAAAGGACAAACGTTCTATGATTCCACGAGTATGAGGTATCCAGATAAGTCAAATTCAAAGACAAAGTAGAATAAGGTTGCCAGGGGTTGAGGTGAGTTAGTGTTTAATGCCTACGGTTTCACATGGGGAAAATATCTGGAGATGGATGGTGAGGATATTTTTACAACAATGTGAATGTAGTTAATGCCATAGAACTGTATACTTAAAAATGGTTTAAATGGGGCTTCCCTCGCGGCACAGTGGTTAAGAATCCGCCTGCCAATGCAGGGGACATGGGTTCAAGCGCTGGTCCTGGAAGATCCCGCATGCCGTGGAGCAACTAAGCCCGTGTGCCACAACTACTGAGCCTGCGTTCTAGAGCCTGCGAGCCACAACTACTGAAGCCCGTGTGCCTAGAGCCCGTGCTCCACAACAAGAGAAGCCACCACAACGAGAAGCTTGCACACAGCAATGAAGAGTAGCCCCCGCTCGCCGCAACTAGAGAAAGCCTGCACACAGCAACAAAGACACGACACAGCCAAAAAATAAAAAATAAAATAAAATTTTTAAAAAAGCTTTAAAAAAATGGTTTAAATGGTAAATGTTATGTGTTTTTAATCACGATGGAAAAAATGAATGAAATAATCATCAATGTTACAATGTGGATAAACACTGCAAACATCCTAAGTGAAAGAAGCCACACAGAAAAACCACCCAGATCATGCTCATCTTGTACACTTTAAGTCCAGCAAGGTTTTTAAAGTGAGGAAAAGCCCCAGTGATGGTTCCAAGAAAAGAAAACTGGATTCGAATGGAAAATACATTTCCACAAAGCTGGGGCAGCTGGTGAAAGTTGAAGCAGGTCTGGGGATAGGATTATAATGTGGAAACCATAATTATTCCTCATTTTGGGGTTATGTGCTGGTTCCCTGGGAGAGTGGCCCTCCCACTCTCACAGGGTAAAACAAACTGGAGTATTTTGTGAATGTGGAAAACTTGATACTGCTATTTGAAGTTTTTTATACACTTGAAATTTACTAGAAAATAAAGTACTTATCAAAACAACCATGCCATACCACGCCAGAAATACAGACATCAAACTTTGTTATAGAGGCCAAGCTGTACCCAGATCCAGCTCACCCACAGTGGTGATGCCCATCACCCTTGTAGGAGTCCACATACTACAAGAGGCACCATTGGAAGATTACATTGGGAGCCACTATGTCTTGGGTGCTGTGGATGACCTAGATGTAGTTGAAACAGTGGGATTTCTGAATTCTAGTTTTCCATATTCAACCACCAAAAAACTGTTACAACTAAAAAATGAATTCAGTAAAGCTGCAGGATACAAAAAAAAGAAAAATCAATGCACAAAAATCATTTGTGATTCTATACACTGATAATGAACCATCAGAAAAAGAATTTTTAAAAAAAATCCCACTTACAATTGCATCCAAAAAGATAACTAGGAGTAAATTTAACCAAGGACGTGAAGGACCTGCACACTGAAAACTGGAAGACACTGATAAAGGAAACTGAACAGACAAAAATAAATGGAAAGATACCCCGTGCTCATGGGTAAAAAGAATATTGTGAAAATATGCATTCTAAGGTGGGACTTTCCTGGCCGTCCAGGGGTTGGGACTCTGTGCTCCCACTGCAGGGGGCGCAGGTTCGATCCCTGGTTGGGGAACTAAGATCCCGCATCATGCATGCCACATGGTGTGGCCCAAAATTTTTTTAATTTTAAAAAATATGCATTCTAGCCAAATTAATGTACACATTCAACACGATCCCTACCAAAAGTCCAACGACATTTTCCATAGAAACAGAGCAAACAATCTTAAGATGTGTGTGGAACCACAAAGGACCCAGAAGAGCCAAAGCCACCCTGAGGAAGGAGAACGGGCTGGAGGCATCTCGCTCCCTGACTTCACACTTCATTACGAAGCTACAGTCCCAAAAAAGTGTGGAATTGGCACAAAAACAGGCGCACAGACCAGAGGAACAGAGCAGAGAGCCCAGGAATCAACCTACAGGTATGTGATCAGTTAATTCACAAGAAAGGAGCCAAGAACATACACCAGGGAAAGGACAGTCCCCTCAAGAAATGGTGCTGGGAAAACCAGGCTCCACACGCCAAAGAACAACACTGCACTCTGTCTACACCACACACAAAAGCGGCCAAAAACCCAGTTTTCCACATCAAGCCCTTCCTCTCCTGGGTCCTCTGAAGACAGACACCCTCAGCGGTCAGCCATGCACAGGAACCTTCTCCCCACATTTCCTCACCTTTTCCCTCAGTGGTGTCACCTCCCGGCAGGTCCTGAGGAGACCAGGCTCCTCTCAGCATGAACTGGACCCCACAGTGTCCCCAAGCTGAAGCCTCAGGGGATCCTGAGGAGACTCGGCCTCTGTTAGTGTGGACTCGACCCCAGCTTGTCCTGAAACCTGGCCGTCAGCGTGGACGCAACCCGCGTGTCCCAGAAGCCAAAGCCCCAGTGGGTCCTGAGGAGACAGGGCTCCTCTCAGCATGAACGTGAACAGCATGATCTGAACAGACATCCCGCCAAAAAAAGATATACAGATGGTAAACATCATACAGAAACAAGGTCAACATCATATACCATTAGGGAATTACAAATTAAAATCATGAGATATCACAGCACACCTATTAGCACTGCTAAACTCCAAAAATATGAAAATACCGATTGCTAGAGGGTGAGGAACAAAAGGAGCTCTCCCTCATAGCTGGGGGGATGCATGTGCAGCCACTTTGTAAAACAATTTGGCAGTTTTTTCCAAAGCTAAACAAGTCTCACGTTGGGATCCAACAATCATGCTTCCAGTATTCAGGCAACTGCTTTGAAAATCTATGTCCAAATGCAAACAAGGATGCAATTATGCACAGCAGCACTTTCATAATGGCTAAAAACTTGAAGAAATCAGGATATCCTTCAAAAGATGAATGTATAAGCAAATTGGGGTAGATCCATGTCAAGGTGAGTAGAATATGCCACCCCAAAATATGTCTCTCTGGCATAAGGATTATTGTTCTGCTTTAAAAAAAAGGGGGGCTTCCCTGGTGGCTCAGTGGTTAAGAGTCTGCCTGCCAATGCAGGGGACACGGGTTCGAGCCCTGGTCCGGGAAGATCCCACACGCCGCAGAGCAACAAAGCCCATGCTCCACAACTACTGAGCCTGTGCTCTAGAGCCCACGAGCCACAACTACTGACCCCGTGTGCCACAACTACTGAAGCCTGCACACCTAGAGCCTGTGCTCCACGACAACAAAAGCCACAATGAGAAGCCCATGCACTGCAAAGAAAAGTAGCCCCTGCTCACCACAACCAGAGAAAAGCCTGCACGCAGCAACGAAGACCCAATGCAGCCAAAAATAAAATAATATATTCAAAAAAAATCTCAGAAAACTGAGATTGCTGTTTTATGAAAGACATTTACAATACAGAAGTCGCCATTTATAAGGGTATGTCCCTCTTTGCACCAAAAATAGAAGGATAATTAAATCTTAAGTAACTCTTTTCAATGGAGAAGTCCTGACTTAAATGTGCAAACAATCATACCCTTGTTTACTGTGCTTTGCATGATAACCTGCCATAAGTGGTCTTCCTCCCTTCCCCAGCATATTTCTTCTGTTTTTAGCTGAAGAGCTATTTAAGGGGATGGTTTTGGTCATTTCAGGGAGTGACTCAGTTTTCCTTGCTATCCCCCCTGTATTCAGAAGGTAGACATGTAATTAAACTTCTGCTTTTCTCCTGGTAATCTGTCTTTTGTTACAGGGGCAGGGTGGCCTCAACCAAGAACCTGAAAAAGTAGAGGGAAAATTGTTTTTCCGCCCATACACATGCAGTGGAATACTACTCAGCAGAAAGGAATGCACCATCAGCCTATGGAAAGACATGGATAAATCCTCAGTATATACTGCTAAGTGAAAGCATCCAGGCTGAGGAGGCTGCACACAGTATGACCCCATTGGTGACATTCTGGGAAAGGCAAAGCTACATAGATGATAAGCAGATCATGGGGTGGGGGGTTTGAAGTATTCCATGTGACATTCTAGGATGGATACCTGTCACTATGCATTTGTCTAAGCCCACAGATGTGTATAGCCCAAGGGGTCAATCATAATCTATTCAAATTTAGTTATTTAGAATGTAGGCATGTGTCAGGATGGAATACATAATGTGACAGAGTCTAACTGTGTTAGAAATATATGGAAACAACTCACTGTAGGGGATGGGATAAAAGGTGCTGACCTAAGTTACCTTTGGAAATGAATGGAATCTGTAGACTAAAGGCAAAATGGACCGTATATAAAGAGTGGGCTTTATTTTACGAAGTTCTTTCCAGGGTGTAGTAGCTAACAACTCTGAAACCTCTGCACATGTAACCTGGAAAGGAGCAATGCATACATAAATGGCAGATGGTGGGAGCCAGGCTCCTCATTGTGGGAACGGGAAGTTACAGATAAGCAAGGGGAGAGCCTCTGCCCTCGTAAACCTGGATCTGGGCTTCCTGGGAGGTCGCTGACTGGCCGGGGGAAACACACAGATCTTCACGCTGGGAAGACCCTGCAGACACAGGAACTTCACACCCCATCTTTCCACCCATACCTGCTGGAAACACTCAGCCCTCCATCATCAGTCAATTGCAGCGTTTAAGACATTCTCACCCCCAGGCAGATAAAGGAACATGAGGGTCTTGCTTACCCCTAAGCTGTCCCAGAATCCAGGCCCTGGGGGTGGAGCCAGGATGGGGGTGCCTGGGCTCCTGACCAGCAGGTGAGAGGAAGGAGGAAGACCAGTCCCGAGGACAGAGGTTCCCTCAAGTCTGTGAGCCCAGGAGCCCCGATGGGATTCATTCCCAGTGCGGACATGGGCAGGGCCTGCAGTGGTTCTGTGTTCCCCCTGGGCCCCTTTGATGAAGCCATGGCAACACTGGGCCCAGACGTCTCCTGGCGGTGTCTCAAACTCTGACACAGCGGTTTTACAAAGGAACAAGAGAATGGAGCTGAGCCCCTGACGGCCACTCCTTTCTGGCTCTGAGTTGCTTCCAACAGGACCGCAATCACCTGCACATAGTCTGCTGTGACCTACCTGCCCCGAATGGCCTTTTCTCTCCCTCCCTGCGATGAGTCCCGTGACATTTCCAGCCTGGACCCCTCTCCCAGGCCAGACGCCTCTGTCCAGTCACTGCACCCCCATCTCACCTTGGGGGCTAACAGGGCCCTCAGGGGACCGGGATCCTGCAGGTCTCCACACCCAGGAGCAGCCCCATCTTCCCAGGTTGCTGAGCCCAGGCACCGGGTGTAACCGAGCAGGACCTTACGGGGCCTTCCCAGGACAGACCCCTCCCCCACATCCTCTGCTGGAGCTCCTCTCTGAAGTACCTGGATAACAGCATCTGATGCACGCTTCCTGAGTTGTTTTACAGATGCTGAAACCACCACCAAATGGAAGAAATTAACTACCTGATGATCATGAACAGGTAGCCCCGGAACTTCTGGTGCCTAAGAATTTAGAGTGTTAACCGCCTGTTACCTCACCATCAACCAGAGAATTGTGCACCAGCTGATCACATACCCTGCGACTCCCCTCCATCACTTGGCCTTTAAAATTCCTTTGCTGAAATCCTTCAGGGAGTTTGGGGTTTTAGAGCACAGGCCGCCTGGCCTCCTTGTATTGGCACTTTTACAATTAAAGCTGCACTTCCCTTCACCACACCCGGTGTCAGTAGACTGGCTTTACTGCACTTGGGCAAGCGGACCCAAGTTTCGTTTGGTAACACTGGGGTCTCCCAGGCTCCCACTCTCCTTGTGCCCCACTGACTGTCATCTGCTCCTCCAGAGTCTTGTTGCAGCAAAAATAGAAATGAAGTTTTCCCTCCCCTGAGAACAAGGAAAACAAAGGGAACAGCGAATAGGCTAGAGAAGAAACATAATCTGGCCTGAAAGAGTTAATCACTCCTTGTTTTACTTTGTCACTAATTTGTAGTAACTAGATGTGTACTTTACAAAGCTAACCTCACTTCCTGACGCTATGTCATTTACATTCGGCACCCATCACCCCTAACTCTGTGTGAGTTACATCCCCTGCCTCTCACTCCCTAACCTTATTATGTCCAGCACTTACATTCTATACGCCCTTCATAACAAGTCACCCCCTATAGTTTTTGCATTTCAGAAACAAGGTCACTGGTCGATAAACCAGAGGCAAACGGACGCAATTACCAGACTGCCGGACCCCAATTACCGGGCAGCCTGATGCCAGCTATGACTGTTTTGAAATAATGCAAAGGAAAGGAGGAATGCAAGACCTTCACTACTTTGATCCTCATCCTATACCCCGGACTGCGAGAGCGCCACGTATAAAATCTTCCCTGATTCTCAAGGAGGGGTGCCCAGTTCTTGAGGCGCTAGCTGGCTGTGTCTTCCCTGTTGTCTGGCAGAAGAATAAAGCCATCTCTCTCTTCCTCCAAAATCCCTGTCTCCGTATTTCTGTTTGGCCTCGGTGCACAGGGAAGCCGAGATTTCGACAACAGTCTGTGGCCAGTTCCCACACTAATTCACCTCTACACCCACAGCCCTGGCCCAAGCCCGATCTTGTGCCTGGTTCCTCCATCAGGCCCTGGTAAAACTCCCTGCCCACACGGTGCACCTCCCATCCCACCCCAACGTGGTCTTTCTGAAGCATAAATGAGACTGTGACCCTCTCCCACCCCAACGTGGTCTTTCTGAAGCATAAACGAGACTGTGACTCTCTCCCACCTGTAATCCCCCAAATGTTTCCCCACTTCCACTAGGGTATCTGCTGGGAGAGACATCTGCCAAGGCCCTGAGAGTCCCCGGCATCCCCACGAGGCTGCTGGCTCCTGGGTTCCCTGACAGTGAGCACCTCAGCTGGCCAGGCGACATGGCAGGAAACCCCAGAACTGCTCACCTCAGGAGGGGACTGGCACGGCCACTGCCTGATCAGAGAGAGCAGAGAAGGGCTCCCCAGCTGGGACACAGACTCTGCACAAGTGGCCTCTCCCTGAGCCACTACATCACCTCGTGTGACTTGAGGGAAGGAAGGACCGAGGCACACTTGGCTCTTAAGGAGGATGGGATAGGCTCAGCCATGTCCCCACAAATTCACATGCTGAATCCCTAACCCCCAGGACCTCAGGATGTGGCTGTATTTGGAGATGGGATTTTTAAAGAGGTGATCAAGGTAAAAATGAGGTCACTAGGGTGGATCCTAATCTAATAGGATTGGTGTCCTACAAGGAGAGATTAGGACACAGAGAGGCACAGGGGGAGACCATGACGACCTGGGGAGAAGATGGCTGTCTAAGCACCAAGTAGAGAGGCCTCAGGAGAAGCCAGTCTGCACACACCTTGATCTCAGACAGCATCCAGGACTGGGAGATAGGCCTGTTATTCAAGCTGCCCAGTCTGTGGTATTTGTTATGGAGGTCCTGAGCAGACTCACATGCAGGGTAACTCAGGGCTCACATTAGACAGAGCCCACTCTCCATCCCCCTGTACGTGAGTTACAGGATCCTCAGGATCTGAGGAGGGGGTCCCTGAGGAGAGGCACAAGATAGAAGATGCTAGGCATTAACATGACTGCATTCATGTTAAACGTGCCTGAAGTCCATTCACACGAGATGGTTTTGTCCTGTATGTACATCGGCACCTTCGGTCTGAACTGCAGATCTTTAGCTTCACCACCTCCACTGAGAGCATTAGCTTCACCTGCTGTGGACCGTCTCCTATAGGATTTCCAGAACCACAAAGCATCGAAGCTTCACAGGATCCAGAGTCTGTGCGCTAGCGTCCGGGCGACCCTCACAGCAGGGCCGCGCAGCTGCCCATCAGAACCCATTTCCCTTTTTCCTGTTCACAGCTACCCTGCACCTCCCAGCCTTCCCACCCCTTACAGCTAGGGTGTAGTGTCTCGTTTTACCAAGGGGAAGGGGTGGAGGTGGTGAGGGCCTTGGCCAGCCTGCATCCTAGGACGGAGGGCATGATGCCCACCTGGTCACCCCACCCTGCTGGTTGGAGCCCTCACCTGGAAGCAGGGAGGAGAAACAAGGGGGACAGAGCCTGGGACCTGACACCCACCTGTCCTGGACTCTCACAAGAAGGGGACAGAGACAGCTTGAGCTTCAGCCCAGTTTTGGGAGACACTTTGTTCCAGCAACAAACTTCTGCCTTAAAAGCCAAGGTGCTTTACAAACCCCTCCCCAGCTGTCACAGAAAGTCAGGCTTAATCTCATCACACTTTTCTCAAACCCCAGCTCACGGTGAGACCACCTCTCAGGTGATGGTGCTTCAGAGCAGCCCCTTTAAAAGATCCCTGGAGTTCAGCTCTCCCAGCCCTGCCGTCAGTTTAAGGGAGAAGTTTCCTTGACAACCTTGACAAACCTGCTCAGTTTCCTTGACAACCAAGCTTCACAATCTCCCAAACTCTTCTCCTTCAAACATCCCTATTCTAGGCTTGATGAGCCTAAAGTGACAGTGCTGTCATCATGTGCCAGAGAGTGACTCCTCCAAGCCCGTAGTTCCTGGTTACATGATGCTATTGATGATGAAATCCCAGAAGAGCCAGCTTTGCAAGGTAACCACTTCTGGACTCGGCACTGGGTCCCTTTCCACGGACAGAGTGGAGTGGCTGTTTCCACGGGGCCCGTGGTGGAAGAGCTCACCTAATGCTGCCAGGACTTCATCCCTTCCAGGTGATTCCAGGGTCCTCATTCTCCCCAGACCCCCACCCACATGGCTGCTGTCTGTGCCAGTCTATACGGGACCTTGGTAATCTCCTAAAATGAGGGTTATTTTATACACAGGTAATGGGTTGAATGCTGACCCCAAAAGATGTGCCCCCCCAGAACACGTGAACAGGACCATATCTGGGAAAAGGGTCTCTGTATATGTAGTTAAGGATCTCAGGGTGAGGTCATCTTGGGTTAGGGTGGCCCTCAATCCAACTGAGAGAGTCCTTATGAGAAACAAAAGAAGAGAAACACAGACTTAGAGAAGCCACGTGAAGACAGAGGCAGAGACGGGAGGGATGCAGCCACAGGCCTGGGGACGCCTGGAGCCCCCAGAAGCTGGAAAAGGCAGGAAGAACCCTATCCTGGAGCCTTTGGAGAGACTTCCGTCCTCCAACACCTTGATCTCAGATGTCTGGTCTCCAGGACTGGGGGAGGATGAATTCCTGTTGTTTTAAACCACCCATCTTGTGGTCATTTGTTACAGAAGCCACAGAACGGTCACACAGACCCTGCTCTGTAGGATCCTGGAAGTGTGGGTCTCATTAAAGGCCAACAGAGGCTGGATTGTAGAGTCCTTAGAGTCAGCATTGGGCCCCAGAAATCCTAAAGCAGTGGCTGGACACCAGAACGTTGAGGGGTCAGTCAGAAGCCCAACCCTAAGGGTGCCGGCTGCACACGGTCTCCCCAGGTTTTTACGCCTGTACATGCATAAAATAAGTATTTCCATCCTGATTCAGGACCTCTGTTATCACCGTTCACGTTGCTAATTAAGAACCCACTAGTTACACAGATGAAAACCCTATCAGGACACTTGCTCCAGTGGTAAACAATTCTGAAGTTGGTCACAGGTGGGGAATCGTCTCCCATGCAGCCAGCAGCCCCCACACAAGGAGCGTCCTCATTGCAAAGCTGGGGGACCGTGAGGAGGCGTCTCTGAGTAAACGTGAGCTGAGCCCCAGGCCAACTGCTGCTGAACTTTTCCCACCCTTCCCAGGTAAAACACCTGAATGTATGCAAGGACTTCAAAGCCTAGAGGAAGGGGCTTGGAGTCACACCAGCAACAACACGCAGGCCAACTTGGTGCCTGCAGGCCAGCCAGGATGGTCCTGGCCCCGGGCACTCTTCTGGAAGCTTTCCATTTCCCTGCCTGAGGTACCCCTCCTGTCCCAGCCCCCACTGCTTTTTTCCTTCCTCACCTCTGCCCGGGTAGAAATTCCAGCAGCAGGTATGGGTGACACATCCTCTTCTTTAGCAGGTGGCAGCCTGGCAACTCCTGCAGAAAGTCCAGCAGAGCCCCACTCACACCGGGCCACCCATAGAGCCGTGGGCCCTACTCCCTCCCACCAGCCCAGCCCCGAGACTGCTGACGGGGCAGAGAATATGGCGTCAGGCACAGCTGCAGGGGCTTTTGCTGCCTGGAGGGGTGTTTATATTGACCTCAACCCAGGCACACCTGTGGAGGGCTGGCCAGCCGGGTCAGGCTGCCCAGGTCAGCCAATCCTCGCCCCTCAGGGGCTCAGAGTTGCAGAAAATGGGCCTTGCTGCACCGGCCAGGTCCAAGGAACAGGTGTAGGGTCCTGAGAGTCAGGATAGACAAGAGGCGGCAGCCCTGGATTGTTTTCTAATCATTTTATCTGGTCCATGAGTGGGAGACAACTTCAAGAAGACCCTCTCCTAATGAGAGGAACCCAGGAGTCAGGGAGAGGAGGGGTGGTGGGTGGAGACAGAAGCCTGGTGCCCTGGCTGCAGTGGAAACCCCTGGAAGACCAGGCAGAGGGAGGCCACACAGAGTGAAGCCCAGGGTCACAGACCTGTCGGAGCTGCTGTTTGTTAGTTCAAGCCCTGCTCTGAGGTGCTCTGTGTCAGCTCTGAGCAACAGGTGAGCTGGGGGTGCTCTGCAATGAGGGCTATGTGCACGGTTCCTGTGTGCCCAGCCCTGCCGGGGTACCTGCCCAGGGGAGCTCCATATCCAGGGAGGGGCCTGCCCACGAGAACCCTGTGGGCTGCTGGGTACCTGCTCAGGTGAGCTCCATATCCTGGGAGGGGCCTGACCACGAGAGCCCCAGGTGCTGGAAGGAGGGCGTGTGTATGAGTGTCCTCTCTGTGCAGCCGGCACAGAGTTGCTTAGCAACTTCCCTGTGGGCAGTGCTGGGATGAAATGAGAACCAGGAGATGCTGCAGGCCCCATGAACCCCTGTCCATCCAGAGTGATGAGGTCAGTAGGTGGGTGCTGGCCACTGTGCTGCGTGAGGGAGGCCCCACAGGTACCTCTTGTGTCTTCCTCCTGACACCAGGGAGGTCTCCCCAGGACAGAGCAGACAGTCTGCCTGGGGCAGGTGGGAGCTCCTGGTGACACTGCAGGGGACATGAGAGGGACGGACCAGGCAGGAGGAGGTGGGATCCCAGGCAGAGCCATGGGGCTCGGGGCCGAGGGGGTTCTTCTGGGTTTGAGCTGGGAGTGGACGTGCAGGTGGTGAGTGTGATCCAAGAAAGCTGCCCTGGTGATGTGCGGCTGAACCTGCGTCAGAGTGACAAGCCTTCCGGATGATCCCAGAACACGATAGTGAGACGGATCCTGTTAGAAGAAGGTAAGTGAATCCCCCCAAGAGGAGGCTCTGTGAGCTGGTCCTGGGAGGGGGGGGCGAAGGGAACAGGTGTGGAAGCTGCGGGGAGTGGGCAGTCCCCCTGGGCAGGTGGCGGGTGCAGACCCCACTCCGTGGTCCCACACCTGTGCTTCCGGCTGGATTACTTGGCTTCTCAGAGCCTCAGCTTCCCAGTCACTATCGGATGATGGTAGCATGGATTGACTAGTAATTTCCTCAGAACAGGGTAGAAAGGGAAATGGAAAATGGACATTCCACAGAACACTGTCAGTATGGGAATCGCAGGCCCTGTTTCCCGCAGGTCTGTCTTCAAGATCAGGAGAGCAAATCCGAGCAGACTTGCAGCAGAGCCTGGGGATGGGCTCCGTTTGGTGGGTCCCCCAGTTTCCTGAATCTCGGAAGGGGCAGCTCCAGTGGACAGTGGCAGGTTCATCCCACACCTGGAAGCATCCAGACCTCAAGGCCCAGCAGCCCCCGAACCCTGTGTCTGGGCCCCCGGGAGGCAGACAGGACAGGCCGGCCTCCTCCTCAGCCCTCTTCCTGCCCAGAACAGGTGAGGTCCAGGCCGTCATTAGGAAGAAGCAGGGATGGGGGTGTCCCATGTGGGAAGAGGACATGGAGCAGCTTGTGTACGTGGACGTCCACACCAGGAATGTGGGGCGGTGGGATGTGGACACTGGGAGGGGCAGACAGTGGGCCTGAGGAAGCAGGGCGGGGCCGGGAGTCCTGAGGAGGGGGTGTGCGAGCTTTGCCTGTGCCGGGCCTCATACTCCACGGGGCTTCCCTCCCCTGGTCACTGGGGAGGAGGAGCCAAGCAGCGTTGGTGGGGTGACCACACGCGTCCCCAGGCCCTGCCAGCATCGGACCTTCAGGCTCGGGGTTGGGGAGCCTGAGGAGCGCAGGTCCAGCCGTGCCCACCAGGGAGGCATGGAGGGGTCGGGCAGGAAGCACTGGTGTGGTCATCCCCTGTGTGGAAGCTCCCGAGCCAGTGTCCAGTGGGAGCTCTCACCTCGCACGTGGGTTTCACGTCCACAGCTCAGATCACCTTCTAGCCGCTTGGTTTGTTTTCCAGACACAAAGTCCTAATATCTCCTATGTCCCTTGCCTGTGAAAAGGCGCGTCTGATCTGGCACCAGATGCTGCCCCTGGTCCCTCCTGACTGGATGCCCAGCAGCCAGTGTCACCGCGTCATGAATGTCAGGGGGTGTCAGGCGTGGGGGGACGAGAGCACACGGTCCAGGCCCACGAGGGGCCGTGCCATCCACGGAGCCGGTGCTGTGGCTGTACGTGTGCCATGTCCCCACCCCACAGGCAGAGACCACCGTCCCCTTACAGACTGTTACCAAGTGAAGTCACATGGACCCTGCTCGGGCCCTCACCTGGCGAGGCGCTCTGCCTCAGCAGGGAAGGTTTCCTTTTTCCATGTGGGTTCAAGTGGGCAAATAACAAAACCAAAGCTGAGACCACCACAGCACAGGCTCTGTTCAGTGGCCAAAGAATGGAGAAATGGGAACGAAGTTCACAGACCAACTTCTCGCTCTCCTGGAGAGAGTGGTTTAATTTTAAAGAGTAAAGACAAAGGGAGGAGGAGTGAGGCTAATGATGGGGATGAAGAGGCCTTCCAGGGAAGGGGCAGGGTTTTTCCCAAGCGAGTGGGGTACCACCTCCTTTCACCCGTCTTTGGTCCTTCAAGTCCAGTCATGGCCACTGATAGGTGTGTCACTTAATATGCTGATATAGTAAATTCAACATGTGATGAGACTCAGGGTCTGTTGGAGGTCACATTCGTTGCCATCTTGGTCCCAGCTGGTTTCATCTGTTTGTTTGTAGCTTCCTTTCTTATCTCTGGACCCCTTAACTTAAATACTTAGGTGAACTCCTGCCGAAGTTGGGGGGTGGAGGACAGCCCTGTGAAAGGTGGGTCCACGGGTTCTGAGCAGGGCCTGGAGCAGCTCTGACAACAAGAGGAGGAGGCTGAGACGGGGGGTCAGTCTGACGCCCGCACTGGGGCCTGTGGTCGGCATATGGAGGTGGTCAGCTGGGGCACGTGTCAGGGAAGGTTCTCGGTGTTTACACAGAAGATGTGAACGTAGGCCCAGATGCAGAGCTGCCTGCAGACGCTGCTACGGAACCCCCTGATTCTTTCCTGAGAAAACTGGTGGGGGGGCATTCAGGCAACAGGGCAAACAGGTTGCTCTGGACGTTCTTGTGGCGAAGTGGGGACTTAGCAATAAGGGCTCAGCCCGCATAACCCCAGAAGCCCTCCCAGGACAGCCCCAGAACCGCTTCTGGAATGGCAAGGAGAAGTGGGTCTTCCACCTACTAGACGTGGAGGAAAGAGCTGGGGTTTGCAGGGCCTCCCTCACCTTCAGGGACTGGCTGGGAGGCTCACAGGACCCAGCACATGCTTGTGGCTTGTGTGCTCACAGCTGAGATGGGTCACAGCATGCAGTAGGGATGCACGGGAGGGAGGGCCCCTGCTCCGGTCACCTCATGACCCTTCATGCCCACTCCTTCCCTCGAGGGTCTATAGGATGTCTCTTCCCGCAGCGACGAAGGGCAGAACCATGACAGTTACCCCCACCCCCGTCCCCCCAGGGAGGCTCATTAGAGACTTGGCACCCGGCTGGGGGCTGGTCACGTGGTGTTGTCTGCCCTCACCCTCCAAAATGCCAGTGCCCAGAAGGGGAGCCGGGGCTCAGCATGAACCACATGGTTTGTGCAAACAGCACAGGCGCAGAGAGCTGCCCCTAAAGGGAGGAGGGAAGGTTTAGATCAGGGAAGGGAGCTGCTCACCAGCTGCATTAGCTTCCTGGGGCAGCTGTAATAAACGACCACAAACGGAGGCTCAGAGCAACAGAAACCTGTCCTCTCTCAGTCCTGGAGACCAGACGTCTGAGGTCAAGGTGTCCCAGGGCCGCTCTCCCTCAGGAGGCTCCAGGGGAGGGTCCTGCCTGCCTCTTCCAGCTTCTGGGGGCTCCAGGCATCCCTGGGCTTGTGGCCGCATTCCTCCCGTCTCTACCTCCGTCTTCACATGGTGTCTCCTGTGTGTCTGTGTCTCTCCACTTGTCTCTTAGAAGGACACTGTCACTGATTTAGGGCCACCCTGATCCAGGATGACCTCATCTTCAGATCCGTAACTAATTATACCTGAAAAGACCCTACTTCCAAATAAGGTTCCATTCTCCGATTCTGGGGGGCATGACGTGGACATAACTTCTGGGGGACCCCCATTCAACCCACTATAGCACCCAGTTCCCAGATGCCAGCCGATCTTCCTCAGGACAGCATCAGGCTGGTGATGTTCTGTCTTTCTGCACGGAGTTGCCTCTTGTTTCTGGTGGTAACAGTGAGGTTGGGTGGGGAGCGCTTCCGGCTGACCTCCCGGTCATTCCAGGGACCACGCTGATGTGTCCTTCCCGGGAGAGTGCGAGCACGGCCAGGGCTCCCTGTGAACACTCCACACTGACCGCTCAGTGGTCAGACACCTGCATGGGCTGGACCGGTCCCTGGACCTCTGCACCTTCTAGCACATCCACAGCCTGGTGGACTCTGTGTGGGCCTATGACCAGGAGGTGGGGACTGGCAGGATGGGTGGGAGCCCTCCTGCCTGCCACGTGGCCTCCAGCCCACCACAGACCCTCCAGTCCTGCCATGGACACCCCCATCACATTAACCCCCAAGAGGGCTTCTGGGAGGGGTGAGAATTCGACCATGAAGAAGACAGGGCAGGCCCTAACTGCAACAGGTGAAGGCAAGGACTGGGGGTGCTTGGCTATTTGTCCCCCAAAGACCCAGGATGTGGGCTCTGACTTGATGGGTCCACCTCCACCTGGGCTCACCTGGGGGGTCGCTGCAGGAAGAGCATGTCCTTGGGTGATTTTCCAACTCTCCCCACATCAGCCTCACCCCCTGGGCCCCCCTGACCCCATTAATAGACTTTAAATAGTGTCTCTCATCCATCAGGCCTACGTGGGAGATTTTAATATTGTGTGGGAGTCCAGTGACCAGGGCCCATGTGTCCTGTGTGTCTAGGGAGGGGAGGGAGTCTCGCTCTCACATTCCTGCCCCAGTGCACCTGGGGTCGGGGACAGGAGACCCAGGCTTTGTTCTGGCAGAAGCTCCCTTTCTGTGAACAAGTCTTCCCCCAATCCCATTATCCTCACTGGAGGCTCAGGAGGCCACAGCATCGGGGCACCTCCAGCACCAGGACTCCACCTTAGGGAATTTCTTAAGAGCAAGGACCAGGCCTGGAGGCGGAGGGGAGGAGGGAGCCAGCCTCTTCAGGATCCCCGGGGCTAGGATGCCTCCTACCCAGGAGGGCCTTGGACTCAGTTTAACTTCCATCCGGGGTCTCCTACCCTCCCCTGGTAGAGGGCCCCTTCAGATTCCAGGGCTCCAAGATCCTCCCCACTGACTTCTGACCCCACCTGCAGAGTCGGGGACCCAGAGACCCCCTCCCCGGCTTCTTTTTTCTTGGAGGCTCCCAGAATTCCCTGAAGATGTTATACTCAGGGTTCATTATGCTGAAGGATGCAAGTTAAAATCAGCAAGGATGGGGGGATGAGCATGGTCCACCTTCCTCGGCTGTGGCAGCCCAGGGAAGCCCACCTGAGTCCTGAAGTGCAGGGTTTATTGGGGTCTGTCACGTCAATGTGGGGACCACCATGTGCCTGACCTTGGCCTCCAGCCCCTGGGGGCAACTCAGGAAGCCCCACCGTGTATCACGCTGTCAGCACAGACCAGCCTGGAGTGAGGCCCATGGAGCATGGACACTCCCAAAAGACTCAAGGTGACCTCCTAGAGCCAGGAGCAGAGGCCCGGCCTCTCTGTGGGCTGGTGAACCCACACCACACAGGCCCTGGTGCAGTGCCCGTTCCATGTGGTCAGCATGGGTGCACGTGGGTCAGCCAGTGTCTGTGTGTCTCAGCCTGTGACCGCTGACCACACTGTCCTGCTCTGCTTCCAAGAACAAGGCCAATGGAGGGACAACGTGTGTGGGAACAAAGCCGGGTCATGGTCAGGCTGGGTGAGAAAGGGTCCAAGGAGTGAGAACCCGGCTGCCCTTGCCTGGTGAGCTGAGAGCTGACGTTCGCCCTGTGGTCAGTCCATCTCCCCACATCCCGAGGTAGAGCTGCCTTTCCTGCACCCTGGGGCAGGGTCATGCCTGTGTATACAGCAGGATGCACAGCAGTGCATGCAGCAAGCCCGATGCCTGCCCTTGCCATGTAGTCAGGGGCTTGGTGAGGGTGGAACATCACGACAGAATGTGGGCCGACCCCGGGGAGGATGTAGGGGTGAAGTGTTTGGGAGCCTCTGGAGGGAACCCTCACCTGTCTGCACAGGTGGATTGAGGACACAGACCAAGGGTGGGCAGGCGGGCAGCCCAGTCCTGGGTCATCCCTGAGGCTGGAGGAGGGGTGTGGAGTGGGGGGTGATGGCGGTGGGGATGAGGGGCTGATCGCCGGACAGTGTGGAGACAGATCATTCGAGGCAGCAGGGAAGGTGGAAGACTGTGCCCAATGGCAGGACGAAGAGACCAGCAGGCTGCGCTGCAGGCGCGGGTAGCAGGGCTGCTCCCTGCAGGGCGGCGCCAGAGCCCCACACTGCTGAAAACCATGGGGTGTCCGGACAGAACCCCAAAGGATGGGGGGCCATATGGGCAGGAAGAGTTTGGAAAAGTCACCTTATCTCCACATGTCCTGGGGGAGGGTTCCCTGCTCCAGCCTCTTTCCTTAGAGTCTCCCCACCTGGGGAAGTCAGCACACTCAACAGCTGGTCGTGCAAGGCTTGGAATTCATCGGGAGGATGAAAGGGAAAAGGGGGGAAGGAATGAGAAATAAGCTCTATGTATTTGGACAGCACATGACACTCTAATTTCCAATCAGGAAGAGGAATTTCCTAAAGGCTCAGGCTGCCCCTGTAACCAGAATGGGGCTTGAAGCAATCCTGCCACTTTGTGGACGGTTTCAGAAACAAGTTGAAGACACTTGCTCAGGGGCACTGTAATCCACAACGCCTGCAAAGTTGTAAGTGACAACTATTGTAGAAAAATGTCTTGGGGTAAGTAACTGAAAAGAACTTGAAAACAAGGCAGAATTGCAGGAACTGGATTGCAAGAGGTAGATTGGACTTGCCGTTAAAGCACATGAAAGCTGCTCAATATTGCTTATGATTCAGTTGGCCAAAAAGGGTGTACAGGTTGAAACCCATACGACCTTTGTGGCCAAGCAAACATGCGGGAAACACAAATCAACACGACAAAGATGTAGCACTTTGCCCCAGTCAGAATGGCCAACCTCACAAAGTGTAAAAACAACAAATGGAGGAGAGGATGTGGAGAAAATGGAACCCTGCTACGCTGTTGGTGGGAATGTCAATTGCTAACAGCCACGCTGGAGAAGGGTATGATGTTTCCTAAAAATTCTAAAAAATAGAGCTACAGGGACTTCCTGGTGGTTCAGACATTAAGACTCCAACTGCCAAGGCAGAGGACACGGGATCGAGCCCAAGTCCAGAAAGATAACACATGCCACGGAGCAACTAAACCAATGCACCACAACTACTGAGCCTGTGCTCTAGAGCCCATGAGCCACAACTACTGAATCCTCACGCCTAAAGCCAGTGCACCACAAGAAGAGAAGTCACGGCAATGAGAAGCCCACACACTTCAACGAAAAGTAGCCCCAACTTCCTGCAACTAGAGAAACCCCACACGAAATAAGGAAGACCCAACACAGGCAAAATTAATTACTTAATTAATTAAAAAACAATAGAGTTACAGAGCATACGGCACTACCACTCCTGGGGATATATTTTGGGATAACCATAAATCAACAGGACACAGGAACTTCAACTATTACTGCAGCACTTTTGCAGGATCCTCGACTTGGAAACAATATAAATGTCCTTGGAAGGAAAAAATGGATAAAGACGATATGGTACTTATGTACAATGGAATAGTACTCAGCCATGAAATCAATGAAATAAGGCCAGTTGCAGCAACTCGAGTGGATTTAGATAAGATCATTCTAAGTGACAAAAGTCAGACACAAAAAGACACTTAGCGCAAGATACTATTACTAGGTGGAATATAAAATAGATACACATGAACTAAATTACAAAACAGAAACAGGGTCACATATTTACAAAACACACTTATGGCTGATAAAGTGGAAAGGTGGGGTGGGGTGAGACATAAACCAGAGGGTTGAAATTAACACAGATACCGTTCCAAAGATGAAATAGGTATTCGACAAAATCTACTCTACAGCTCAAGAAGTGGACTCAGCACACTCTAGTCACCAGAAAAGAATATATACGACGGGTAAGAATCTTAAAAGAATTTACGGATGTCTCTCTGTAAGTGAAACAAGTGGATGTGCAGCAGCAAGAAAGACAGCATTGAAAATCACCTTTACCAAATGATAAAAATAAATTAAAAAAAAAACAAAAAAAAGACACAGAAAGAAAATGTTACAAAATTCGTTCAGGGGACGTGATGCAACCTACATTGACCACATTTAGACCCACAGCTGGATGAGACAAAAGGCTGGACACTCCTGGGGCTGAGAGGATTGGTGAGGTTGGGTGAGCAAATGTAGAACCTTTAAAGTAATACTGTGTGGTACCCATTCCATGGGTCCCAAATCTCCAGGGTCAAGGGCATCTTCCTACAGCGAAAACATGCATGGGAAACCCTGAGGATGGTACCCGAGTGATCGGGAAAGGTTACTAAAACGCACCTCATTTCTCCTCTCATTGTGCTCGGGTTCGCCATTCCAGCCGCTTTACTACCAATCTCCCCATTGGAGACTCAGCACCTTTAACCTCCTGTTTCGTACAGTTTGCCATTTGTCCTCAGGAAGAACGGGAAGAGGGGGAACCAATGAGAGAGTACCTCTAGGTGTTAGGGACAGGCAAAGGTCACTCTAATTTCCCATCAGGAAGAAGAATTAACCACAGGCTCAGCCTGTCCCACGGAACCAGAATAGGGCCTGAAGCAATCTTGCGCTTTTGCGGCCAGCTCCCAAAAAAGCGAGTTGACAAATGGAGCTCAGGGGCACAGCAATTCACAAACCTGCAGAGTTATAAATGATAACTATCGTCCAAAAATATATTGAAGGAAGGCAACAAAGGATTTGAAAGCAAGGCAGAATTTCAGGAAACAGTTTTCAAGAGGTAGATTGGCTTCGCCTTTAAATCACACGGAAAGTGGCAAAACGTCGACAATGGTGCACTTGGCCAAAAAGGGCGTATGCGTTTTTTCCTGAATATATTCAGGAAAAAAACGCATACGCCCTTTTTGGCCAACCAAAGAAGCGGGCAATGCAAGTCAGCACTACAAAGAAGTCTCACATCCCATCCGTCAAAAGGGCCATCCTGGAAAACTATGAAAACCAAAAATGTAGGCGAGGCCAAGGAGAAAAGGGAGCCATTTTACGCTGATGTACGGGATGTATATTGGTAACAGCCACACTGGAGAAGTGTATGGTGTTTCCTAAAACATCTATAAAACAGAGCTACAGAACATACGGTACTTCCACTCATAAAGGTATATAGTCGGAAAAAAAAAAATCGACAAGACAGGGACCCCAAAGTTTAGGGCTGCTCTCTTTAAAAGAACCATGACTCAGGGACACCATAAATATCCTCAGAAAGAGAAAAATGGATAACCAAGTTGTGGTACGTATGTACAATGGAATATCACTCAGCCCTGAAATCAATGTCATAAGGCTAGTAGCAGCATAATGAGTGGATTTAGGTACGATGATTCTAAGAGAAATAAGTCACTAAGAAAAAGAAACATATCATAAGATATCACTTACAGAAGGAACGTAAAAATCGCTACACATGAACTGAATTACAAAAAAGAACAGAGTCACACCTTTAGAAAACACACTTATGCCTGCATAAGGGGAAAGGTGAGGTGGGGTGATGCATAAAACAAGAGTTTAAAATTAGCACGGATACCATTCCATAAAACAAATATGTAACAGACAAGACCTACACACTGCTAAATGAAAGGGACTCAAAACACCGTATTCACCGGAGAAGAATATATCTGCGTAGTAAGAATCTTAAAAAGTATGTATTGATATCTCTCTGTAATGAATCAAGTGGGTGTAAAGCGGTATAAACACAGCATTGAAAATCAGCTAAACCCCATTAAAAAAAATTAAAAACAAAACAAAACAAATCAAAACAAAACAAAGACAATGAAAGAGAGAGAAATTCTTACAAAATCCGTTCAGGGTCTCTGATGAAACCTGGATTGACCATATCTAGACCCACAGATGGATGACACATAAGGCTGGACATTCTTGGGGCTGAGAGGATTGGTGAGGTTGGGTGAACAAACGCAGACCCTTTAAAGTAATACCGCGGTGTACCCACCTCATAGGTCCCAAATCTCCAGGTTCAAGGGCATCTTCCTACATCGAAAACACACATGGGAAACCCAGAAGATGGTACACGGTGTGATCGGGACAGGTTTCTAAAACGCAATACATTTCTCCTCTCCCTGTGCTCGGGTTCATCATTCCAGCCACTTGACTAACCATCTCTCTACTTGGAGAAACAATATCTTTAACCTCCTGTTTCATACAGGTAGCAATTTGTCATGAGGATGAACGGGAAGAGGGGGAACCAACGAGAGACTAGCCCCAGGTTTTGGGACAGGCACCAGTCACTCCATTTTCCCATCAGGAAGAAGAAAGAACCGCAGGCTCAGCCTGCACACCGGACCCAGAATAGGGCCTGAAACAATCCTGCGCTTTTGCGGCCAGCTCCCAAAAAAGCGAGTTGACAAATGGAGCTCAGGGGCACTGCAATTCACAAAACTGCAGAGTTATAAATGATAACTCTCATCCACAAATATATTGAGGGAAGGAAACGAAGAGGACGTGAAAGCAAGGCAGAATTGCAGGAAACAGATTTCAGGAGGGAGAATCAACTAACCTTTAAAGCACATGAAAAGCGGAAAAACGTTGACAATGATGCCCTTGGCCAAAAAGGGCGTATGCGTTTTTTCCTGAATATATTCAGGAAAAAACGCATACGCCCTTTTTGGCCAACCAAGCAGGCCGGAAGGGCAAATCAGCGCTACAAAGAAGTCTCGCTTGCCCTCGGTCAAAAGGGCCATGCTGAAAAAAGTGTAAAAACCAGAGAATCAGGAAAGGCCATGGAGACATGGGAGCCTTGCTACGCTGATGGGCGGGATGTAAATTGCCAACAGGCACTCTGGAGAAGTGTACGGTGTGTCCTGAAACAAGTAATAAACACAGCTTAGAGAGCATAGGGCACGTCCACTCATGGGCGTATAAATTGGGAAAACTAAAAATCAAAAAGACACAGGCACCCCAAACTTTACGGCTGCTCTGTTTCCAAGAACCTCCACTTCAGTACACCTTCAATATCCCAGGAAAGAGAAAAATGGATAAAGAAATGGTGGTACTTGGCACAATGGAATATCACTCAGCCATGAAATCAATGTCATAAGGCTAGTTAGCAGCATGATGAGTGGATTTAGGTACGATGATTCTAAGTGAAATAAGTCACACAGAAAAAGACACTTATCCTAAGATATCGCTTAGAGAGGGAATGTCAAAATCGCTACACTTGAACAGAATTACAAAACAGAACAGAGTCACACCTTTAGAAGACACACTATGGCTGCTTAACGGGAAAGGTGAGGTGGGGTGATGCATAAAACAAGGGTTTGAAATTAGCTCAGAGACAGCTGCATAAGCCAAATATGTAATAGACAAGGCCTACGCCCTCCTCAGTGAACTGGACTCAACACCCCCTAGTCACCGCACAAGAATATATCTGACTAGTAAGAATCTGGAAACCTATCTATCAATATCTCTCTGCAAGTGAATCAAGAGGGTGTAAAGCGGCATAAACACAGCAGGGAAAAGCAGCCAAGCCCCATTCTAAACATAAATTACTTTAAAAAACCCACAAAACAAAGAACGTGAAAGAGAGAGAAATTCTTACAAAATCCATTCAGGGGTTCTGATGCAACCTGGATTGACGATATCTAGACCCACAGCTGGATGAGACATAAGGCTGGACACTCTTGGGGCTGAGAGGATTGGTGAGGTTGGGTGAGCAAACGCAGATACTTTAAAGAAACACCGCGGGGTACCCACCCAATGGGTCTCAAATCTCCAGGTACAAGGGCATCTTCCTACATCAAAACTTGCATGGGAAACCCAGAAGATGGTATGCCGTGAGATCGGGAAAGGTTTCTAAAACGCACCTCATTTCTCCTCTCCTTGTGCTCGGGTTCGCCATTCCAGCCGCTTGACTAACCATCTCCCTACTTGGAGAATCAGCACCTTTAACCTCCTATTTCGTACAGGTTGCAATTTGTCCTGAGGATGAACGGGAAGACGGGGAACCAACGAGAGACTAGCCCTAGGAGTTGGGACAGGCACAGGTCACTCCTTTTTCCCATCAGGAAGAAGAATGAACCACAGGCTCAGCCTGCCCCCCAGAACCAAAATAGGGCCTGAAGCAATCCTGCGCTTTTGCGGCCAGCTCCCAGAAAAGCGAGTAGACAAATGGAGCTCAGGGGCACTGCAATTCACAAACGTGCAGAGTTATAAATGAGAACTCTTGTCCACAAATATTTTGAGGGTAGGCAACGAAGAGGATTTGAAAGCAAGGCAGATTTGCAGGAAACAGATTTCAGGAGGTAGATTCAGACTCGCCTTTAAAGCACATGAAAAGCGGCAAAACGTTGACAATGATGCCCTTGGCCAAAAAGGGCGTATGCGTTTTTTCCTGAATATATTCAGGAAAAAACGCATACGCCCTTTTTGGCCAACCAAGCAAGCCAGAAGGGCAAATCAGCGCTACAAAGAAGTCTCGCTTGCCCTCGGTCAAAAGGGCCATGCTGAAAAAAGTGTAAAAACCAGAAAAGCAGGACAGGCCATGGAGACATGGGAGCCTTGCTACGCTGATGGGCGGGATGTAAATTGCCAACAGGCACTCTGGAGAAGTGTACGGTGTGTCCTGAAACAAGTAATAAACACAGCTTAGAGAGCATAGGGCACTTCCACTCATGGGCGTATAAATTGGGAAAACTAAAAATCAGCAAGACACAGGCACCCCAAACTTTACGGCGGCACTGTTTTCAAGAACCTCCACTTCGGTACACCTTCAATATCCCAGGAAAGAGAAAAATGGATAAAGAAATGGTGGTACTTGGCACAATGGAATATCACTCAGCCATGAAATCAATGTCATAAGGCTAGTTAGCAACATGATGAGTGGATTTAGCGACGATGATTCTAAGTGAAATAAGTCACACAGAAAAACACACTTATCCTAAGATATCGCTTATAGAGGGAATGTCAAAACCGCTACACTTGAACTGAATTACAAAACAGAACAGAGTCACACCTTTAGAAGACACACTATGGCTGCTTAACGGGAAAGGTGAGGTGTGGTGATGCATAAAACAAGGGTTTGAAATTAGTGCAGACACCACTCCATAAGCCAAATATGTAATAGCCAAGGCCTACGCCCTGCTCAGTGAACTGGACTAAACACCCCCACTTCACCGCACAAGAATATATCTGACTAGTAAGAATCTGAAAACCTATGTATCGATATCTCTCTGAAAGTGAATCAAGAGGTTGTAAAGCGGCATAAACACAGCAGGGAAAAGCAGCCAAGCCCCATTCTAAACATAAATTACTTTAAAAAACCCACAAAACAAAGACAGTGAAAGAGAGAGAAATTCTTACAAAATCCGTTCAAGGGTTCTGATGCAACCTGGATTGACCATATCTAGACCCACAGCTGGATGAGACATAAGGCTGGACACTTTTGGGGCTGAGAGGATGGGTGAGGTTGGGTGAGCAAATGCAGATACTTTAAAGAAATACCGCGGGGTACCCACTCAATGGTTCTCAAATCTCCAGGTACAAGGGCATCTTCCTACATCAAAACATGCATGGGAAACCCTGAAGATGGTATGCCGTGAGATCGGGAAAGGTTTCTAAAACGCACCTCATTTCTCCTCTCCTTGTGCTCGGGTTTGCCATTCCAGCCGCTTGACTAACCATCTCCCTACTTAGAGAATCAGCACCTTTAACCTCCTGTATCGTACAGGTTGCAATTTGTCCTGAGGATGAAGGGGAAGACGGGGAACCAACGAGAGACTAGCCCTAGGTGTTGGGACAGGCACAGGTCACTCCATTTTCCCATCAGGAAGAAGAATGAACCACAGGCTCAGCCTGCCCCCCAGAACCAAAATAGGGCCTGAAACAATCCTGTGCTTTTGCGGCCAGCTCCCAAAAAAGCGAGTAGACAAATGGAGCTCAGGGGCACTGCAATTCACAAACGTGCAGAGTTATAAATGAGAACTCTCATCCACAAATATATTGAGGGAAGGCAACGAAGAGGATTTGAAAGCAAGGCAGATTTGCAGGAAACAGTTTTCAGAAGGTAGATTCGACTCGCCTGTAAAGCACATGAAAAGCGGCAAAACGTTGACAATGATGCCCTTGGCCAAAAAGGGCGTATGCGTTTTTTCCTGAATATATTCAGGAAAAAACGCATACGCCCTTTTTGGCCAAACAAGTAAGACGGAAGGGCAAATCAGCGCTACAAAGAAGTCTCGCTTGCCATCGGTCAAAAGGGCCATGCTGAAAAAAGTGTAAAAACCAGAAAAGCAGGACAGGCCATGGAGACATGGGAGCCTTGCTACGCTGATGGGTGGGATGTAAATTGCCAACAGGCACTCTGGAGAAGTGTACGGTGTGTCCTGAAACAAGTAATAAACACAGCTTAGAGAGCATAGGGCACTTCCACTCATGGGCGTATAAATTGGGAAAACTAAAAATCAACAAGACACAGGCACCCCAAACTTTACGGCTGCTCTGTTTTCAAGAACCTCCACTTCGGTACACCTTCAATATCCCAGGAAAGAGAAAAATGGATAAAGAAATGGTGGTACTTGGCACAATGGAATATCACTCAGCCATGAAATCAATGTCATAAGGCTAGTTAGCAGCATGATGAGTGGATTTAGCGACGATGATTCTAAGTGAAATAAGTCACACAGAAAAACACACTTATCCTAAGATATCGCTTATAGAGGGAATGTCAAAATCGCTACACTTGAACTGAATTACAAAACAGAACAGAGTCACACCTTTAAAAGACACACTATGGCTGCTTAACGGGAAAGGTGAGGTGGGGTGATGCATAAAACAAGGGTTTGAAATTAGCGCAGACACCACTCCATAAGCCAAATATGTAATAGCCAAGGCCTACTCCCTACTCAGTGAACTGGACTCAACACCCCCTCTTCACCGCACAAGAATATATCTGACTAGTAAGAATCTGAAAACCTATGTATCGATATCTCTCTGCAAGTGAATCAAGAGGGTGTAAAGCGGCATAAACACAGCAGGGAAAAGCAGCCAAGCCCCATTCTAAACATAAATTAATTTAAAAAACCCACAAAACAAAGATAGTGAAAGAGAGAGAAATTCTTACAAAATCCGTTCAGGGTCTCTGATGCAACCTGGATTGACCATATCTAGACCCACAGCTGGATGAGACATAAGGCTGGACACTTTTGGGGCTGAGAGGATGGGTGAGGTTGGGTGAGCAAATGCAGATAATTTAAAAAAACACCGCGGGGTACCCACTCAATGGGTCTCAAATCTCCAGGTACAAGGGCATCTTCCTACATCAAAACATGCATGGGAAACCCTGAAGATGGTATGCCGTGAGATCGGGAAAGGTTTCTAAAACGCACCTCATTTCTCCTCTCCTTGTGCTCGGGTTTGCCATTCCAGCCACTTGACTAACCATCTCCCTACTTGGAGAATCAGCACCTTTAACCTCCTGCATCGTACAGGTTGCAATTTGTCCTGAGGATGAACGGGAAGACGGGGAACCAACGAGAGACTAGCTCTAGGTGTTGGGACAGGCACAGGTCACTCAATTTTCCCATCAGGAAGAAGAATGAACCACAGGCTCAGCCTGCCCCCCAGAACCAAAATAGGGCCTGAAGCAATCCTGCGCTTTTGCGGCCAGCTCCCAAAAAAGCGAGGAGACAAATGGAGCTCAGGGGCACTGCAATCCACAAACGTGCAGAGTTATAAATGATAACTCTCGTCCACAAATATATTGAGGGAAGGCAACGAAGAGGATTTGAAAGCAAGGCAGATTTGCAGGAAACAGATTTCAGGTGGTAGATTCGACTCGCCTTTAAAGCACATGAATAGCGGCAAAACGTTGACAATGATGCCCTTGGCCAAAAAGGGCGTATGCGTTTTTTCCGGAATATATTCAGGAAAAAACGCAAACGCCCTTTTTGGCCAACCAAGCAAGCCGGAAGGGCAAAGCAGCGCTACAAAGAAGTCTCGCTTGCCCTCGGTCAAAAGGGCCATGCTGAAAAAAGTGTAAAAACCAGAAAAGCAGGACAGGCCATGGAGACATAGGAGCCTTGCTACGCTGATGGGCGGGATGTAAATTGCCAACAGGCACTCTGGAGAAGTGTACGGTGTGTCCTGAAACAAGTAATAAACACAGCTTAGAGAGCATAGGGCACTTCCACTCATGGACGTATAAATTGGGAAAACTAAAAATCAGCAAGACACAGGCACCCCAAACTTTACAGCTGCTCTGTTTCCAAGAACCTCCACTTCGGTACACCTTCAGTATCCCAGGAATGAGAAAAATTGATAAAGAAATGGTGGTACTTGGCACAATGGAATATCACTCAGCCATGAAATCAATGTCATAAGGCTCGTTAGCAGCATGATGAGTGGATTTAGGTACGATGATTCTAAGTGAAATAAGTCACACAGAAAAAGACACTTATCCTAAGATATCGCTTAGAGAGGGAATGTCAGTACCGCTACACTTGAACTGAATTACAAAACAGAACAGAGTCACACCTTTAGAAGACACACTATGGCTGCTTAACGGGAAAGGTGAGGTGGGGTGATGCATAAAACAAGGGTTTGAAATTAGCTCAGAGACAGCTGCATAAGCCAAATATGTAATAGACAAGGCCTACGCCCTCCTCAGTGAACTGGACTCAACACCCCCTCTTCACCACACAAGAATATATCTGACTAGTAAGAATCTGGAAACCTATCTATCAATATCTCTCTGCAAGTGAATCAAGAGTGTGTAAAGCGGCATAAACACAGCAGGGAAAAGCAGCCAAGCCCCATTCTAAACATAAATTAATTTAAAAAACCCACAAAACAAAGAAAGTGAAAGAGAGAGAAATTCTTACAAAATCCATTCAGGGGTTCTGATGCAACCTGGATTGACGATATCTAGACCCACAGCTGGATGAGACATAAGGCTGGACACTCTTGGGGCTGAGAGGATTGGTGAGGTTGGGTGAGCAAACGCAGATACTTTAAAGAAACACCGCGGGGTACCCACCCAATGGGTCTCAAATCTCCAGGTACAAGGGCATCTTCCTACATCAAAACTTGCATGGGAAACCCAGAAGATGGTATGCCGTGAGATCGGGAAAGGTTTCTAAAACGCACCTCATTTCTCCTCTCCTTGTGCTCGGGTTCGCCATTCCAGCCGCTTGACTAACCATCTCCCTACTTGGAGAATCAGCACCTTTAACCTCCTATTTCGTACAGGTTGCAATTTGTCCTGAGGATGAACGGGAAGACGGGGAACCAACGAGAGACTAGCCCTAGGAGTTGGGACAGGCACAGGTCACTCCTTTTTCCCATCAGGAAGAAGAATGAACCACAGGCTCAGCCTGCCCCCCAGAACCAAAATAGGGCCTGAAGCAATCCTGCGCTTTTGCGGCCAGCTCCCAGAAAAGCGAGTAGACAAATGGAGCTCAGGGGCACTGCAATTCACAAACGTGCAGAGTTATAAATGAGAACTCTTGTCCACAAATATATTGAGGGTAGGCAACGAAGAGGATTTGAAAGCAAGGCAGATTTGCAGGAAACAGATTTCAGGAGGTAGATTCAGACTCGCCTTTAAAGCACATGAAAAGCGGCAAAACGTTGACAATGATGCCCTTGGCCAAAAAGGGCGTATGCGTTTTTTCCTGAATATATTCAGGAAAAAACGCATACGCCCTTTTTGGCCAACCAAGCAAGCCAGAAGGGCAAATCAGCGCTACAAAGAAGTCTCGCTTGCCATCGGTCAAAAGGGCCATGCTGAAAAAAGTGTAAAAACCAGAAAAGCAGGACAGGCCATGGAGACATGGGAGCCTTGCTACGCTGATGGGCGGGATGTAAATTGCCAACAGGCACTCTGGAGAAGTGTACGGTGTGTCCTGAAACAAGTAATAAACACAGCTTAGAGAGCATAGGGCACTTCCACTCATGGGCGTATAAATTGGGAAAACTAAAAATCAGCAAGACACAGGCACCCCAAACTTTACGGCGGCTCTGTTTTCAAGAACCTCCACTTCGGTACACCTTCAATATCCCAGGAAAGAGAAAAATGGATAAAGAAATGGTGGTACTTGGCACAATGGAATATCACTCAGCCATGAAATCAATGTCATAAGGCTAGTTAGCAACATGATGAGTGGATTTAGCGACGATGATTCTAAGTGAAATAAGTCACACAGAAAAACACACTTATCCTAAGATATCGCTTATAGAGGGAATGTCAAAACCGCTACACTTGAACTGAATTACAAAACAGAACAGAGTCACACCTTTAGAAGACACACTATGGCTGCTTAACGGGAAAGGTGAGGTGGGGTGATGCATAAAACAAGGGTTTGAAATTAGTGCAGACACCACTCCATAAGCCAAATATGTAATAGCCAAGGCCTACGCCCTGCTCAGTGAACTGGACTAAACACCCCCACTTCACCGCACAAGAATATATCTGACTAGTAAGAATCTGAAAACCTATGTATCGATATCTCTCTGAAAGTGAATCAAGAGGTTGTAAAGCGGCATAAACACAGCAGGGAAAAGCAGCCAAGCCCCATTCTAAACATAAATTACTTTAAAAAACCCACAAAACAAAGACAGTGAAAGAGAGAGAAATTCTTACAAAATCCGTTCAAGGGTTCTGATGCAACCTGGATTGACCATATCTAGACCCACAGCTGGATGAGACATAAGGCTGGACACTTTTGGGGCTGAGAGGATGGGTGAGGTTGGGTGAGCAAATGCAGATACTTTAAAGAAATACCGCGGGGTACCCACTCAATGGTTCTCAAATCTCCAGGTACAAGGGCATCTTCCTACATCAAAACATGCATGGGAAACCCTGAAGATGGTATGCCGTGAGATCGGGAAAGGTTTCTAAAACGCACCTCATTTCTCCTCTCCTTGTGCTCGGGTTTGCCATTCCAGCCGCTTGACTAACCATCTCCCTACTTAGAGAATCAGCACCTTTAACCTCCTGTATCGTACAGGTTGCAATTTGTCCTGAGGATGAAGGGGAAGACGGGGAACCAACGAGAGACTAGCCCTAGGTGTTGGGACAGGCACAGGTCACTCCATTTTCCCATCAGGAAGAAGAATGAACCACAGGCTCAGCCTGCCCCCCAGAACCAAAATAGGGCCTGAAACAATCCTGTGCTTTTGCGGCCAGCTCCCAAAAAAGCGAGTAGACAAATGGAGCTCAGGGGCACTGCAATTCACAAACGTGCAGAGTTATAAATGAGAACTCTCATCCACAAATATATTGAGGGAAGGCAACGAAGAGGATTTGAAAGCAAGGCAGATTTGCAGGAAACAGTTTTCAGAAGGTAGATTCGACTCGCCTGTAAAGCACATGAAAAGCGGCAAAACGTTGACAATGATGCCCTTGGCCAAAAAGGGCGTATGCGTTTTTTCCTGAATATATTCAGGAAAAAACGCATACGCCCTTTTTGGCCAAACAAGTAAGCCGGAAGGGCAAATCAGCGCTACAAAGAAGTCTCGCTTGCCATCGGTCAAAAGGGCCATGCTGAAAAAAGTGTAAAAACCAGAAAAGCAGGACAGGCCATGGAGACATGGGAGCCTTGCTACGCTGATGGGTGGGATGTAAATTGCCAACAGGCACTCTGGAGAAGTGTACGGTGTGTCCTGAAACAAGTAATAAACACAGCTTAGAGAGCATAGGGCACTTCCACTCATGGGCGTATAAATTGGGAAAACTAAAAATCAACAAGACACAGGCACCCCAAACTTTACGGCTGCTCTGTTTTCAAGAACCTCCACTTCGGTACACCTTCAATATCCCAGGAAAGAGAAAAATGGATAAAGAAATGGTGGTACTTGGCACAATGGAATATCACTCAGCCATGAAATCAATGTCATAAGGCTAGTTAGCAGCATGATGAGTGGATTTAGCGACGATGATTCTAAGTGAAATAAGTCACACAGAAAAACACACTTATCCTAAGATATCGCTTATAGAGGGAATGTCAAAATCGCTACACTTGAACTGAATTACAAAACAGAACAGAGTCACACCTTTAAAAGACACACTATGGCTGCTTAACGGGAAAGGTGAGGTGGGGTGATGCATAAAACAAGGGTTTGAAATTAGCGCAGACACCACTCCATAAGCCAAATATGTAATAGCCAAGGCCTACTCCCTACTCAGTGAACTGGACTCAACACCCCCTCTTCACCGCACAAGAATATATCTGACTAGTAAGAATCTGAAAACCTATGTATCGATATCTCTCTGCAAGTGAATCAAGAGGGTGTAAAGCGGCATAAACACAGCAGGGAAAAGCAGCCAAGCCCCATTCTAAACATAAATTAATTTAAAAAACCCACAAAACAAAGATAGTGAAAGAGAGAGAAATTCTTACAAAATCCGTTCAGGGTCTCTGATGCAACCTGGATTGACCATATCTAGACCCACAGCTGGATGAGACATAAGGCTGGACACTCTTGGGGCTGAGAGGATTGGTGAGGTTGGGTGAGCAAACGCAGATACTTTCAAGTAATACCGCGGGGTACCCACCCCATGGGTCTCAAATCTCCAGGTACAAGGGCATCTTCCTACATCAAAACATGCAAGGGAACCCCAGAAGATGGTATGCCGTGAGATCGGGAAAGGTTTCTAAAACGCATCTCATTTCTCCTCTCCTTATGCTCGGTTTCGCCATTCCAGCCGCTTGACTAACCATCTCCCTACTTGGAGAATCAGCACCTTTAACCTCCTGTTTCGTACAGGTTGCAATTTGTCCTGAGGATGAACGGGAAGATGGGGAAACAACGAGAGACTAGGTCTAGGTTTTGGGACAGGCACAGGTCACTCCATTTTCCCATCAGGAAGAAGAATGAACCACAGGCTCAGCCTGCCCCCCAGAACCAAAATAGGGCCTGAAGCAATCCTGCGCTTTTGCGGCCAGCTCCCAAAATAGCGAGGACACAAATGGAGCTCAGGGGCACTGCAATTCACAAACGTGCAGAGTTATAAATGAGAACTCTCGTCCACAAATATATTGAGGGAAGGCAACGAAGAGGATTTGAAAGCAAGGCAGATTTGCAGGAAACAGATTTCAGGAGGTAGATTCGACTCGCCTTTAAAGCACATGAAAAGCGGCAAAACGTTGACAATGATGCCCTTGGCCAAAAAGGGCGTATGCGTTTTTTCCTGAATATATTCAGGAAAAAACGCATACGCCCTTTTTGGCCAACCAAGCAAGCCAGAAGGGCAAATCAGCGCTACAAAGAAGTCTCGCTTGCCATCGGTCAAAAGGGCCATGCTGAAAAAAGTGTAAAAACCAGAAAAGCAGGACTGGCCATGGAGACATGGGAGCCTTGCTACGCTGATGGGCGTGATGTAAATTGCCAACAGGCACTCTGGAGAAGTGTACGGTGTGTCCTGAAACAAGTAATAAACACAGCTTAGAGAGCATAGGGCACTTCCAATCATGGGCGTATAAATTGGGAAAACTAAAAATCAACAAGACACAGGCACCACAAACTTTACGGCTGCTCTGTTTTCAAGAACCTCCACTTCGGTACACCTTCAATATCCCAGGAAAGAAAAAAATGGATAAAGAAATGGTGGTACTTGGCACAATGGAATATCACTCAGCCATGAAATCAGTGTCATAAGGCTAGTTAGCAGCATGATGAGTGGATTTAGCGACGATGATTCTAAGTGAAATAAGTCACACAGAAAAACACACTTATCCTAAGATATCGCTTATAGAGGGAATGTCAAAACCGCTACACTTGAACTGAATTACAAAACAGAACAGAGTCACACCTTTAGAAGACACACTATGGCTGCTTAACGGGAAAGGTGAGGTGGGGTGATGCATAAAACAAGGGTTTGAAATTAGCTCAGACACCACTCCATAAGCCAAATGTGTAATAGCCAAGGCCTACGCCCTGCTCAGTGAACTGGACTCAACACCCCCTCTTCACTGCACAAGAATATATCTGACTAGTAAGAATCTGAAAACCTATGTATCGATATCTCTCTGTAAGTGAATCAAGAGGGTGTAAAGCGGCATAAACACAGCAGGGAAAAGCAGCCAAGCCCCATTCTAAATATAAATTACTTTAAAAAACCCACAAAACAAAGACAGTGAAAGAGAGAGAAATTCTTACAAAATCCGTTCAAGGGTTCTTATGCAACCTGGATTGACTATATCTAGACCCACAGCTGGATGAGACATAAGGCTGGACACTTTTGGGGCTGAGAGGATGGGTGAGGTTGGGTGAGCAAATGCAGATAATTTAAAAAAACACCGCGGGGTACCCACTCAATGGGTCTCAAATCTCCAGGTACAAGGGCATCTTCCTACATCAAAACATGCATGGGAAACCCTGAAGATGGTATGCCGTGAGATCGGGAAAGGTTTCTAAAACGCACCTCATTTCTCCTCTCCTTGTGCTCGGGTTTGCCATTCCAGCCACTTGACTAACCATCTCCCTACTTGGAGAATCAGCACCTTTAACCTCCTGTATCGTACAGGTTGCAATTTGTCCTGAGGATGAACGGGAAGACGGGGAACCAACGAGAGACTAGCTCTAGGTGTTGGGACAGGCACAGGTCACTCAATTTTCCCATCAGGAAGAAGAATGAACCACAGGCTCAGCCTGCCCCCCAGAACCAAAATAGGGCCTGAAGCAATCCTGCGCTTTTGCGGCCAGCTCCCAAAAAAGCGAGGAGACAAATGGAGCTCAGGGGCACTGCAATCCACAAACGTGCAGAGTTATAAATGATAACTCTCGTCCACAAATATATTGAGGGAAGGCAACGAAGAGGATTTGAAAGCAAGGCAGATTTGCAGGAAACAGATTTCAGGTGGTAGATTCGACTCGCCTTTAAAGCACATGAATAGCGGCAAAACGTTGACAATGATGCCCTTGGCCAAAAAGGGCGTATGCGTTTTTTCCGGAATATATTCAGGAAAAAACGCAAACGCCCTTTTTGGCCAACCAAGCAAGCCGGAAGGGCAAAGCAGCGCTACAAAGAAGTCTCGCTTGCCCTCGGTCAAAAGGGCCATGCTGAAAAAAGTGTAAAAACCAGAAAAGCAGGACAGGCCATGGAGACATGGGAGCCTTGCTACGCTGATGGGCGGGATGTAAATTGCCAACAGGCACTCTGGAGAAGTGTACGGTGTGTCCTGAAACAAGTAATAAACACAGCTTAGAGAGCATAGGGCACTTCCACTCATGGACTTATAAATTGGGAAAACTAAAAATCAGCAAGACACAGGCACCCCAAACTTTACAGCTGCTCTGTTTCCAAGAACCTCCACTTCGGTACACCTTCAGTATCCCAGGAATGAGAAAAATTGATAAAGAAATGGTGGTACTTGGCACAATGGAATATCACTCAGCCATGAAATCAATGTCATAAGGCTCGTTAGCAGCATGATGAGTGGATTTAGGTACGATGATTCTAAGTGAAATAAGTCACACAGAAAAAGACACTTATCCTAAGATATCGCTTAGAGAGGGAATGTCAAAATCGCTACACTTGAACTGAATTACAAAACAGAACAGAGTCACACCTTTAGAAGACACACTATGGCTGCTTAACGGGAAAGGTGAGGTGGGGTGATGCATAAAACAAGGGTTTGAAATTAGCGCAGACACCACTCCATAAGTCAAATATGTAATAGCCAAGGCCTACTCCCTGCTCAGTGAACTGGACTCAACACCCCCTCTTCACCACACAAGAATATATCTGACTAGTAAGAATCTGAAAACCTATGTATCGATATCTCTCTGCAAGTGAATCAAGAGGGTGTAAAGCGGCATAAACACAGCAGGGAAAAGCAGCCAAGCCCCATTCTAAACATAAATTACTTTAAAAAACCCACAAAACAAAGACAGTGAAAGAGAGAGAAATTCTTACAAAATCCGTTCAGGGATTCTGATGCAACCTGGATTGACCATATCTGGACACACAGCTGGATGAGACATAAGGCTGGACACTCTTGGGGCTGAGAGGATGGGTGAGGTTGGGTGAGCAAACGCAGATAATTTAAAGAAACACCGCGGGGTACCCACCCAATGGGTCTCAAATCTCCAGGTACAAGGGCATCTTCCTACATCAAAACATGCATGGGAAACCCAGAGGATGGTATGCCGTGAGATCGGGAAAGGTTTCTAAAACGCACCTCATTTCTCCTCTCCTTGTGCTCGGGTTCGCCATTCCAGCCGCTTGACTAACCATCTCCCTACTTGGAGAATCAGCACCTTTAACCTCCTGTTTCGTACAGGTTGCAATTTGTCCTGAGGATGAACGGGAAGACGGGGAACCAACGAGAGACTAGCCCTAGGAGTTGGGACAGGCACAGGTCACTCCATTTTCCCATCAGAAAGAAGAATGAACCACAGGCTCAGCCTGCCCCCGAGAACCAAAATAGGGCCTGAAGCAATCCTGCGCTTTTGCGGCCAGCTCCCAGAAAAGCGAGTAGACAAATAGAGCTCACGGGCACTGCAATTCACAAACGTGCAGAGTTATAAATAAGAACTCTCATCCACAAATATATTGAGGGAAGGCAACGAATAGGATTTGAAAGCAAGGCAGATTTGCAGGAAACAGATTTCAGGAGGTAGATTCGACTCGCCTTTAAAGCACATGAAAAGCGGCAAAACGTTGACAATGATGCCCTTGGCCAAAAAGGGCGTATGCGTTTTTTCCTGAATATATTCAGGAAAAAACGCATACGCCCTTTTTGGCCAACCAAGCAAGCCAGAAGGGCAAATCAGCGCTACAAAGAAGTCTCGCTTGCCATCGGTCAAAAGGGCCATGCTGAAAAACGTGTAAAAACCAGAAAAGCAGGACTGGCCATGGAGACATGGGAGCCTTGCTACGCTGATGGGCGTGATGTAAATTGCCAACAGGCACTCTGGAGAAGTGTACGGTGTGTCCTGAAACAAGTAATAAACACAGCTTAGAGAGCATAGGGCACTTCCACTCATGGGCATATAAATTGGGAAAACTAAAAATCAACAAGACACAGGCACCACAAACTTTACGGCTGCTCTGTTTTCAAGAACCTCCACTTCGGTACACCTTCAATATCCCAGGAAAGAGAAAAATGGATAAAGAAATGGTGGTACTTGACACAATGGAATATCACTCAGCCATGAAATCAATGTCATAAGGCTAGTTAGCAACATGATGAGTGGATTTAGCGACGATGATTCTAAGTGAAATAAGTCACACAGAAAAACACACTTATCCTAAGATATCGCTTATAGAGGGAATGTCAGTACCGCTACACTTGAACTGAATTACAAAACAGAACAGAGTCACACCTTTAGAAGACACACTATGGCTGCTTAACGGGAAAGGTGAGGTGGGGTGATGCATAAAACAAGGGTTTGAAATTAGCTCAGACACCACTCCATAAGCCAAATATGTAATAGCCAAGGCCTACGCCCTGCTCAGTGAACTGGACTAAACACCCCCTCTTCACCGCACAAGAATATATCTGACTAGTAAGAATCTGAAAACCTATGTATCGATATCTCTCTGCAAGTGAATCAAGAGGGTGTAAAGCGGCATAAACACAGCAGGGAAAAGCAGCCAAGCCCCATTCTAAACATAAATTACTTTAAAAAACCCACAAAACAAAGACAGTGAAAGAGAGAGAAATTCTTACAAAATCCGTTCAAGGGTTCTGATGCAACCTGGATTGACCATATCTAGACCCACAGCTGGATGAGACATAAGGCTGGACACTTTTGGGGCTGAGAGGATGGGTGAGGTTGGGTGAGCAAATGCAGATACTTTAAAGAAATACCACGGGGTACCCACTCAATGGTTCTCAAATCTCCAGGTACAAGGGCATCTTCCTACATCAAAACATGCATGGGAAACCCTGAAGATGGTATGCCGTGAGATCGGGAAAGGTTTCTAAAACGCACCTCATTTCTCCTCTCCTTGTGCTCGGGTTTGCCATTCCAGCCGCTCGACTAACCATCTCCCTACTTGGAGAATCAGCACCTTTAACCTCCTGTATCGTACAGGTTGCAATTTGTCCTGAGGATGAACGGGAAGACGGGGAACCAACGAGAGACTAGCCCTAGGTGTTGGGACAGGCACAGGTCACTGCATTTTCCCATCAGGAAGAAGAATGAACCACAGGCTCAGCCTGCCCCCCAGAACCAAAATAGGGCCTGAAACAATCCTGTGCTTTTGCGGCCAGCTCCCAAAAAAGCGAGTAGACAAATGGAGCTCAGGGGCACTGCAATTCACAAACGTGCAGAGTTATAAATGAGAACTCTCATCCACAAATATATTGAGGGAAGGCAACGAAGAGGATTTGAAAGCAAGGCAGATTTGCAGGAAACAGATTTCAGGAGGTAGATTCGACTCGCCTGTAAAGAACATGAAATGCGGCAAAACTTTGACAATGATGCCCTTGGCCAAAAAGGGCGTATGCGTTTTTTCCTGAATATATTCAGGAAAAAACGCATACGCCCTTTTTGGCCAAACAAGTAAGACGGAAGGGCAAATCAGCGCTACAAAGTAGTCTCGCTTGCCATCGGTCAAAAGGGCCATGCTGAAAAAAGTGTAAAAACCAGAAAAGCAGGACTGGCCATGGAGACATGGGAGCCTTGCAACGCTGATGGGTGGGATGTAAATTGCCAACAGGCACTCTGGAGAAGTGTACGGTGTGTCCTGAAACAAGTACTAAACACAGCTTAGAGAGCATAGGGCACTTCCACTCATGGGCGTATAAATTGGGAAAACTAAAAATCAACAAGACACAGGCACCCCAAACTTTACGGCTGCTCTGTTTTCAAGAACCTCCACTTCGGTACACCTTCAATATCCCAGGAAAGAGAAAAATGGATAACGAAATGGTGGTACTTGGCACAATGGAATATCACTCAGCCATGAAATCAATGTCATAAGGCTAGTTAGCAGCATGATGAGTGGATTTAGCGACGATGATTCTAAGTGAAATAAGTCACACAGAAAAACACACTTATCCTAAGATATCGCTTAGAGAGGGAATGTCAAAATCGCTACACTTGAACTGAATTACAAAACAGAACAGAGTCACACCTTTAGAAGACACACTATGGCTGCTTAACGGGAAAGGTGAGGTGGGGTGATGCGTAAAACAAGGGATTGAAATTAGCGCAGACACCGCTCCATAAGCCAAATATGTAATAGCCAAGGCCTACTCCCTGCTCAGTGAACTGGACTCAACACCCCCTCTTCACCGCACAAGAATATATCTGACTAGTAAGAATCTGAAAACCTATGTATCGATATCTCTCTGCAAGAGAATCAAGAGGTTGTAAAGCGCCATAAACACAGAAGGGAAAAGCAGCCAAGCCCCATTCTAAACAGAAATTACTTTAAAAAACCCACAAAACAAAGACAGTGAAAGAGAGAGAAATTCTTACAAAATCCGTTCAGGGATTCTGATGCAACCTGGATTGACCATATCTAGACACACAGCTGGATGAGACATAAGGCTGGACACTCTTGGGGCTGAGAGGATGGGTAAGGTTGGGTGAGCAAACGCAGATACTTTAAATAAACACCGCGGGGTACCCACCCAATGGGTCTCTAATCTCCAGGTACAAGGGCATCTTCCTACATCAAAACATGCATGGGAAACCCAGAAGATGGTATGCCGTGAGATCGGGAAAGGTTTCTAAAACGCACTTCATTTCTCCTCTCCTTGTGCTCGGGTTCGCCATTCCAGCCGCTTGACTAACCATCTCCCTACTTGGAGAATCAGCACCTTTAACCTCCTGTTTCGTACAGGTTGCAATTTGTCCTGAGGATGAATGGGAAGACGGGGAACCAACGAGAGACTAGCCCTAGGAATTGGGACAGGCACAGGTCACTCCATTTTCCCATCAGAAAGAAGAATGAACCACAGGCTCAGCCTGCCCCCCAGAACCAAAATAGGGCCTGAAGCAATCCTGCGCTTTTGCGGCCAGCTCCCAGAAAAGCGAGTAGACAAATGGAGCTCAGGGGCACTGCAATTCACAAACGTGCAGAGTTATAAATGAGAACTCTTGTCCACAAATATATTGAGGGAAGGCAACGAAGAGGATTTGAAAGCAAGGCAGATTTGCAGGAAACAGATTTCAGGAGGTAGATTCGACTCGCCTTTAAAGCACATGAAAAGCGGCAAAACGTTGACAATGATGCCCTTGGCCAAAAAGGGCGTATGCGTTTTTTCCTGAATATATTCAGGAAAAAACGCATACGCCCTTTTTGGCCAACCAAGCAAGCCAGAAGGGCAAATCAGCGCTACAAAGAAGTCTCGCTTGCCATCGGTCAAAAGGGCCATGCTGAAAAAAGTGTAAAAACCAGAAAAGCAGGACTGGCCATGGAGACATGGGAGCCTTGCTACACTGATGGGCGTGATGTAAATTGCCAACAGGCACTCTGGAGAAGTGTACGGTGTGTCCTGAAACAAGTAATAAACACAGCTTAGAGAGCATAGGGCACTTCCACTCATGGGCATATAAATTGGGAAAACTAAAAATCAACAAGACACAGGCACCACAAACTTTACGGCTGCTCTGTTTTCAAAAACCTCCACTTCGGTACACCTTCAATATCCCAGGAATGAGAAAAATGGATAAAGAAATGGTGGTACTTGGCACAATGGAATATCACTCAGCCATGAAATCAATGTCATAAGGCTAGTTAGCAACATGATGAGTGGATTTAGCGACGATGATTCTAAGTGAAATAAGTCACACAGAAAAAGACACTTATCCTAAGATATCGCTTATAGAGGGAATGTCAAAACCGCTACACTTGAACTGAATTACAAAACAGAACAGAGTCACACCTTTAGAAGACACACTATGGCTGCTTAACGGGAAAGGTGAGGTGGGGTGATGCATAAAACAAGGGTTTGAAATTAGTGCAGATACCACTCCATAAGCCAAATATGTAATAGCCAAGGCCTACTCCCTACTCAGTGAACTGGACTCAACACCCCATAGTCACCACACAAGAATATATCTGAGTAGTAAGAATCTGAAAACCTATGTATCGATATCTCTCTGCAAGTGAATCAAGAGGGTGTAACGCGGCATAAACACAGCAGGGAAAAGCAGCCAAGCCCCATTCTAAACATAAATTACTTTAAAAAACCCACAAAACAAAGATAGTGAAAGAGAGAGAAATTCTTACAAAATCCGTTCAGGGTCTCTGATGCAACCTGGATTGACCATATCTAGACCCACAGCTGGATGAGACATAAGGCTGGACACTCTTGGGGCTGAGAGGATTGGTGAGGTTGGGTGAGCAAACGCAGATACTTTCAAGTAATACCGCGGGGTACCCACCCCATGGGTCTCAAATCTCCAGGTACAAGGGCATCTTCCTACATCAAAACATGAATGGGAACCCCAGAAGATGGTATGCCGTGAGATCGGGAAAGGTTTCTAAAACGCATCTCATTTCTCCTCTCCTTATGCTCGGTTTCGCCATTCCAGCCACTTGACTAACCATCTCCCTACTTGGAGAATCAGCACCTTTAACCTCCTGTTTCGTACAGGTTGCAATTTGTCCTAAGGATGAACGGGAAGATGGGGAAACAACGAGAGACTAGGTCTAGGTTTTGGGACAGGCACAGGTCACTCCATTTTCCCATCAGGAAGAAGAATGAACCACAGGCTCAGCCTGCCCCCCAGAACCAAAATAGGGCCTGAAGCAATCCTGCGCTTTTGCGGCCAGCTCCCAAAATAGCGAGGACACAAATGGAGCTCAGGGGCACTGCAATTCACAAACGTGCAGAGTTATAAATGAGAACTCTCGTACACAAATATATTGAGGGAAGGCAACGAAGAGGATTTGAAAGCAAGGCAGATTTGCAGGAAACAGATTTCAGGAGGTAGATTCGACTCGCCTTTAAAGCACATGAAAAGCGGCAAAACGTTGACAATGATGCCCTTGGCCAAAAAGGGCGTATGCGTTTTTTCCTGAATATATTCAGGAAAAAACGCATACGCCCTTTTTGGCCAACCAAGCAAGCCAGAAGGGGAAATCAGCGCTACAAAGAAGTCTCGCTTGCCATCGGTCAAAAGGGCCATGCTGAAAAAAGTGTAAAAACCAGAAAAGCAGGACTGGCCATGGAGACATGGGAGCCTTGCTACGCTGATGGGCGTGATGTAAATTGCCAACAGGCACTCTGGAGAAGTGTACGGTGTGTCCTGAAACAAGTAATAAACACAGCTTAGAGAGCATAGGGCACTTTCACTCATGGGCGTATAAATTGGGAATACTAAAAATCAACAAGACACAGGCACCACAAACTTTACAGCTGCTCTGTTTCCAAGAACCTCCACTTCGGTACACCTTCAGTATCCCAGGAATGAGAAAAATTGATAAAGAAATGGTGGTACTTGGCACAATGGAATATCACTCAGCCATGAAATCAATGTCATAAGGCTAGTTAGCAACATGATGAGTGGATTTAGCGACGATGATTCTAAGTGAAATAAGTCACACAGAAAAACACACTTATCCTAAGATATCGCTTAGAGAGGGAATGTCAAAATCGCTACACTTGAACTGAATTACAAAACAGAACAGAGTCACACCTTTAGAAGACAAACTATGGCTGCTTAACGGGAAAGGTGAGGTGGGGTGATGCATAAAACAAGGGTTTGAAATTAGCTCAGACACCACTCCATAAGTCAAATATGTAATAGCCAAGGCCTACGCCCTGCTCAGTGAACTGGACTCAACACCCCCTCTTCACCGCACAAGAATATATCTGACTAGTAAGAATCTGAAAACCTATGTATCGATATCTCTCTGCAAGTGAATCAAGAGGTTGTAAAGCGGCATAAACACAGCAGGGAAAAGCAGCCAAGCCCCATTCTAAACATAAATTACTTTAAAAAACCCACAAAACAAAGACAGTGAAAGAGAGAGAAATTCTTACAAAATCCGTTCAGGGATTCTGATGCAACCTGGATTGACCATATCTAGACACACAGCTGGATGAGACATAAGGCTGGACACTCTTGGGGCTGAGAGGATGGGTGAGGTTGGGTGAGCAAACGCAGATACTTTAAATAAACACCGCGGGGTACCCACCCAATGGGTCTCTAATCTCCAGGTACAAGGGCATCTTCCTACATCAAAACATGCATGGGAAACCAAGAAGATGGTATGCCGTGAGATCGGGAAAGATTTCTAAAACGCACTTCATTTCTCCTCTCCTTGTGCTCGGGTTCGCCATTCCAGCCGCTTGACTAACCATCTCCCTACTTGGAGAATCAGCACCTTTGACCTCCTGTTTCGTACAGGTTGCAATTTGTCCTGAGGATGAACGGGAAGATGGGGAAACAACGAGAGACTAGGTCTAGGTGTTTGGACAGGCACAGGTCACTCCATTTTCCCATCAGAAAGAAGAATGAACCACAGGCTCAGCCTGCCCCCCAGAACCAAAATAGGGCCTGAAGCAATCCTGCGCTTTTGCGGCCAGCTCCCAGAAAAGCGAGTAGACAAATGGAGCTCAGGGGCACTGCAATTCACAAACGTGCAGAGTTATAAATGAGAACTCTCGTCCACAAATATATTGAGGGAAGGCAACGAAGAGGATTTGAAAGCAAGGCAGATTTGCAGGAAACAGATTTCAGGAGGTAGATTCGACTCGCCTTTAAAGCACAGGAAAAGCGGCAAAACGTTGACAATGATGCCCTTGGCCAAAAAGGGCGTATGCGTTTTTTCCTGAATATATTCAGGAAAAAACGCATACGCCCTTTTTGGCCAACCAAGCAAGCCAGAAGGGCCAATCAGCGCTACAAAGAAGTCTCGCTTGCCATCGGTCAAAAGGGCCATGCTGAAAAAAGTGTAAAAACCAGAAAAGCAGGACTGGCCATGGAGACATGGGAGCCTTGCTACACTGATGGGCGTGATGTAAATTGCCAACAGGCACTCTGGAGAAGTGTACGGTGTGTCCTGAAACAAGTAATAAACACAGCTTAGAGAGCATAGGGCACTTCCACTCATGGGAATATAAATTGGGAAAACTAAAAATCAACAAGACACAGGCACCACAAACTTTACGGCTGCTCTGTTTTCAAGAACCTCCACTTCGGTACACCTTCAATATCCCAGGAAAGAGAAAAATGGATAAAGAAATGGTGGTACTTGGCACAATGGAATATCACTCAGCCATGAAATCAATGTCATAAGGCTAGTTAGCAACATGATGAGTGGATTTAGCGACGATGATTCTAAGTGAAATAAGTCACACAGAAAAAGACACTTATCCTAAGATATCGCTTATAGAGGGAATGTCAAAACCGCTACACTTGAACTGAATTACAAAACAGAACAGAGTCACACCTTTAGAAGACACACTATGGCTGCTTAACGGGAAAGGTGAGGTGGGGTGATGCATAAAACAAGGGTTTGAAATTAGTGCAGATACCACTCCATAAGCCAAATATGTAATAGCCAAGGCCTACTCCCTACTCAGTGAACTGGACTCAACACCCCATAGTCACCGCACAAGAATATATCTGACTAGTAAGAATCTGAAAACCTATGTATCGATATCTCTCTGCAAGTGAATCAAGAGGGTGTAACGCGGCATAAACACAGCAGGGAAAAGCAGCCAAGCCCCATTCTAAACATAAATTACTTTAAAAAACCCACAAAACAAAGATAGTGAAAGAGAGAGAAATTCTTACAAAATCCGTTCAGGGTCTCTGATGCAACCTGGATTGACCATATCTAGACCCACAGCTGGATGAGACATAAGGCTGGACACTCTTGGGGCTGAGAGGATTGGTGAGGTTGGGTGAGCAAACGCAGATACTTTCAAGTAATACCGCGGGGTACCCACCCCATGGGTCTCAAATCTCCAGGTACAAGGGCATCTTCCTACATCAAAACATGCAAGGGAACCCCAGAAGATGGTATGCCGTGAGATCGGGAAAGGTTTCTAAAACGCATCTCATTTCTCCTCTCCTTATGCTCGGTTTTGCAATTCCAGCCGCTTGACTAACCATCTCCCTACTTGGAGAATCAGCACCTTTAACCTCCTGTTTCGTACAGGTTGCAATTTGTCCTGAGGATGAACGGGAAGATGGGGAAACAACGAGAGACTAGGTCTAGGTTTTGGGACAGGCACAGGTCACTCCATTTTCCCATCAGGAAGAAGAATGAACCACAGGCTCAGCCTGCCCCCCAGAACCAAAATAGGGCCTGAAGCAATCCTGCGCTTTTGCGGCCAGCTCCCAAAATAGCGAGGACACAAATGGAGCTCAGGGGCACTGCAATCCACAAACGTGCAGAGTTATAAATGAGAACTCTCGTCCACAAATATATTGAGGGAAGGCAACGAAGAGGATTTGAAAGCAAGGCAGATTTGCAGGAAACAGATTTCAGGAGGTAGATTCGACTCGCCTTTAAAGCACATGAAAAGCGGCAAAACGTTGACAATGATGCCCTTGGCCAAAAAGGGCGTATGCGTTTTTTCCTGAATATATTCAGGAAAAAACGCATACGCCCTTTTTGGCCAACCAAGCAAGCCAGAAGGGGAAATCAGCGCTACAAAGAAGTCTCGCTTGCCATCGGTCAAAAGGGCCATGCTGAAAAAAGTGTAAAAACCAGAAAAGGAGGACTGGCCATGGAGACATGGGAGCCTTGCTACGCTGATGGGCGTGATGTAAATTGCCAACAGGCACTCTGGAGAAGTGTACGGTGTGTCCTGAAACAAGTAATAAACACAGCTTAGAGAGCATAGGGCACTTCCACTCATGGGCGTATAAATTGGGAAAACTAAAAATCAACAAGACACAGGCACCCCAAACTTTACAGCTGCTCTGTTTCCAAGAACCTCCACTTCGGTACACCTTCAGTATCCCAGGAATGAGAAAAATTGATAAAGAAATGGTGGTACTTGGCACAATGGAATATCACTCAGCCATGAAATCAACATCATAAGGCTCGTTAGCAGCATGATGAGTGGATTTAGGTACGATGATTCTAAGTGAAATAAGTCACACAGAAAAAGACACTTATCCTAAGATATCGCTTAGAGAGGGAATGTCAAAATCGCTACACTTGAACTGAATTACAAAACAGAACAGAGTCACACCTTTAGAAGACACACTATGGCTGCTTAACGGGAAAGGTGAGGTGGGGTGATGCATAAAACAAGGGTTTGAAATTAGCTCAGACACCACTCCATAAGTCAAATATGTAATAGCCAAGGCCTACGCCCTGCTCAGTGAACTGGACTCAACACCCCCTCTTCACCGCACAAGAATATATCTGACTAGTAAGAATCTGAAAACCTATGTATCGATATCTCTCTGCAAGTGAATCAAGAGGGTGTAAAGCGGCATAAACACAGCAGGGAAAAGCAGCCAAGCCCCATTCTAAACATAAATTACCTTAAAAAACCCACAAAACAAAGACAGTGAAAGAGAGAGAAATTCTTACAAAATCCGTTCAAGGGTTCTGATGCAACCTGGATTGACCATATCTAGACCCACAGCTGGATGAGACATAAGGCTGGACACTTTTGGGGCTGAGAGGATGGGTGAGGTTGGGTGAGCAAATGCAGATACTTTAAAGAAACACCGCGGGGTACCCACTCAATGGGTCTCAAATCTCCAGGTACAAGGGCATCTTCCTACATCAAAACATGCATGGGAAACCCTGAAGATGGTATGCCGTGAGATCGGGAAAGGTTTCTAAAACGCACCTCATTTCTCCTCTCCCTGTGCTCGGGTTTGCCATTCCAGCCGCTTGACTAACCATCTCCCTACTTGGAGAATCAGCACCTTTAACCTCCTGTATCGTACAGGTTGCAATTTGTCCTGAGGATGAACGGGAAGACGGGGAACCAACGAGAGACTAGCCCTAGGTGTTGGGACAGGCACATGTCACTCCATTTTCCCATCAGGAAGAAGAATGAACCACAGGCTCAGCCTGCCCCTAGAACCAAAATAGGGCCTGGAGCAATCCTGCGCTTTTGCGGCCAGCACCCAAAAAAGCGAGGAGACAAATGGAGCTCAGGGGCACTGCAATCCACAAAAGTGCAGAGTTATAAATGATAACTCTCGTCCACAAATATATTGAGGGAAGGCAACGAAGAGGATTTGAAAGCAAGGCAGATTTGCAGGAAACAGATTTCAGGAGGTAGATTCGACTCGCCTTTAAAGCACATGAATAGCGGCAAAACGTTGACAATGATGCCCTTGGCCAAAAAGGGCGTATGCGTTTTTTCCGGAATATATTCAGGAAAAAACGCAAACGCCCTTTTTGGCCAACCAAGCAAGCCGGAAGGGCAAAGCAGCGCTACAAAGAAGTCTCGCTTGCCCTCGGTCAAAAGGGCCATGCTGAAAAAAGTGTAAAAACCAGAAAAGCAGGACAGGCCATGGAGACATGGGAGCCTTGCTACGCTGATGGGCGGGATGTAAATTCCCAACAGGCACTCTGGAGAAGTGTACGGTGTGTCCTGAAACAAGTAATAAACACAGCTTAGAGAGCATAGGGCACTTCCACTCATGGGCGTATAAATTGGGAAAACTAAAAATCAGCAAGACACAGGCATCCCAAACTTTACGGCTGCTCTGTTTTCAAGGACCTCCACTTCGGTACACCTTCAATATCCCAGGAAAGAGAAAAATTGATAAAGAAATGGTGGTACTTGGCACAATGGAATATCACTCAGCCATGAAATCAATGTCATAAGGCTAGTTAGCAGCATGATGAGTGGATTTAACGACGATGATTCTAAGTGAAATAAGTCACACAGAAAAAGACACTTATCCTAAGATATCGCTTAGAGAGGGAATGTCAAAATCGCTACACTTGAACTGAATTACAAAACAGAACAGAGTCACATCTTTAGAAGACACACTATGGCTGCTTAACGGGAAAGGTGAGGTGGGGTGATGCATAAAACAAGGGTTTGAAATTAGCGCAGACACCGCTCCATAAGCCAAATATGTAATAGCCAAAGCCTACTCCCTGCTCAGTGAACTGGACTCAACACCCCCTCTTCACCGCACAAGAATATATCTGACTAGTAAGAATCTGAAAACCTATGTATCGATATCTCTCTGCAAGTGAATCAAGAGGTTGTAAAGCGGCATAAACACAGCAGGGAAAAGCAGCCAAGCCCCATTATAAACATAAATTACTTTAAAAAACCCACAAAACAAAGACAGTGAAAGAGAGAGAAATTCTTACAAAATCCGTTCAGGGATTCTGATGCAACCTGGATTGACCATATCTAGACCCACAGCTGGATGAGACATAAGGCTGGACACTTTTGGGGCTGAGAGGATGGGTGAGGTTGGGTGAGCAAATGCAGATACTTTAAAGAAATACCACGGGGTACCCACTCAATGGTTCTCAAATCTCCAGGTACAAGGGCATCTTCCTACATCAAAACATGCATGGGAAACCCTGAAGATGGTATGTCGTGAGATCGGGAAAGGTTTCTAAAACGCACCTCATTTCTCCTCTCCTTGTGCTCGGGTTTGCCATTCCAGCCGCTTGACTAACCATCTCCCTACTTGGAGAATCAGCACCTTTAACCTCCTATATCGTACAGGTTGCAATTTGTCCTGAGGATGAACGGGAAGACGGGGAACCAACGAGAGACTAGCCCTAGGTGTTGGGACAGGCACATGTCACTCCATTTTCCCATCAGGAAGAAGAATGAACCACAGGCTCAGCCTGCCCCCCAGAACCAAAATAGGGCCTGAAACAATCCTGTGCTTTTGCGGCCAGCTCCCAAAAAAATCGAGTAGACAAATGGAGCTCAGGGGCACTGCAATTCACAAACGTGCAGAGTTATAAATGAGAACTCTCATCCACAAATATATTGAGGGAAGGCAACGAAGAGGATTTGAAAGCAAGGCAGATTTGCAGGAAACAGATTTCAGGAGGTAGATTCGACTCGCCTGTAAAGCACATGAAATGCGGCAAAACGTTGACAATGATGCCCTTGGCCAAAAAGGGCGTATGCGTTTTTTCCTGAATATATTCAGGAAAAAACGCATACGCCCTTTTTGGCCAAACAAGTAAGCCGGAAGGGCAAATCAGCGGTACAAAAAGTCTCGCTTGCCATCGGTCAAAAGGGCCATGCTGAAAAAAGTGTAAAAACCAGAAAAGCAGGACTGGCCATGGAGACATGGGAGACTTGCTACGCTGATGGGTGGGATGTAAATTGCCAACAGGCACTCTGGAGAAGTGTACGGTGTGTCCTGAAACAAGTAATAAACACAGCTTAGAGAGCATAGGGCACTTCCACTCATGGGTGTATAAATTGGGAAAACTAAAAATCAACAAGACACAGGCACCCCAAACTTTACGGCTGCTCTGTTTTCAAGAACCTCCACTTCGGTACACCTTCAATATCCCAGGAAAGAGAAAAATGGATAAAGAAATGGTGGTACTTGGCACAATGGAATATCACTCAGCCATGAAATCAATGTCATAAGGCTAGTTAGCAGCATGATGAGTGGATTTAGCGACGATGATTCTAAGTGAAATAAGTCACACAGAAAAACACACTTATCCTAAGATATCGCTTATAGAGGGAATGTCAAAATCGCTACACTTGAACTGAATTACAAAACAGAACAGAGTCACACCTTTAAAAGACACACTATGGCTGCTTAACGGGAAAGGTGAGGTGGGGTGATGCATAAAACAAGGGTTTGAAATTAGCGCAGACACCACACCATAAGCCAAATATGTAATAGCCAAGGCCTACTCCCTACTCAGTGAACTGGACTCAACACCCCATAGTCACCGCACAAGAATATATCTGACTAGTAAGAATCTGAAAACCTATGTATCGATATCTCTCTGCAAGTGAATCAAGAGGGTGTAAAGCGGCATAAACACAGCAGGGCAAAGCAGCCAAGCCCCATTCTAAACATAAATTACTTTAAAACACCCACAAAACAAAGACAGTGAAAGAGAGAGAAATTCTTACAAAATCCGTTCAGGGTCTCTGATGCAACCTGGATTGACCATATCTAGACCCACAGCTGGATGAGACATAAGGCTGGACACTCTTGGGGCTGAGAGGATTGGTGAGGTTGGGTGAGCAAACGCAGATACTTTCAAGTAATACCGCGGGGTACCCACCCCATGGGTCTCAAATCTCCAGGTACAAGGGCATCTTCCTACATCAAAACATGCAAGGGAACCCCAGAAGATGGTATGCCGTGAGATCGGGAAAGGTTTCTAAAACGCATCTCATTTCTCCTCTCCTTATGCTCGGTTTTGCCATTCCAGCCGCTTGACTAACCATCTCCCTACTTGGAGAATCAGCACCTTTAACCTCCTGTTTCGTACAGGTTGCAATTTGTCCTGAGGATGAACGGGAAGATGGGGAAACATCGAGAGACTAGGTCTAGGATTTGGGACAGGCACAGGTCACTCCATTTTCCCATCAGGAAGAAGAATGAACCACAGGCTCAGCCTGCCCCCCAGAACCAAAATAGGGCCTGAAGCAATCCTGCGCTTTTGCGGCCAGCTCCCAAAATAGCGAGGACACAAATGGAGCTCAGGGGCACTGCAATTCACAAACGTGCAGAGTTATAAATGATAATTCTCGTCCACAAATATATTGAGGGAAGGCAACGAAGAGGATTTGAAAGCAAGGCAGATTTGCAGGAAACAGATTTCAGGAGGTAGATTCGACTCGCCTTTAAAGCACATGAAAAGCGGCAAAACGTTGACAATGATGCCCTTGGCCAAAAAGGGCGTATGCGTTTTTTCCTGAATATATTCAGGAAAAAACGCATACGCCCTTTTTGGACAACCAAACAAGCCAGAAGGGCAAATCAGCGCTACAAAGAAGTCTCTCTTGCCATCGGTCAAAAGGGCCATGCTGAAAAAAGTGTAAAAACCAGAAAAGCAGGACTGGCCATGGAGACATGTGAGCCTTGCTACGCTGATGGGCGTGATGTAAATTGCCAACAGGCACTCTGGAGAAGTGTACGGTGTGTCCTGAAACAAGTAATAAACACAGCTTAGAGAGCATAGGGCACTTCCACTCATGGGCGTATAAATTGGGAAAACTAAAAATCAACAAGACACAGGCACCCCAAACTTTACAGCTGCTCTGTTTCCAAGAACCTCCACTTCGGTACACCTTCAGTATCCCAGGAATGAGAAAAATTGATAAAGAAATGGTGGTACTTGGCACAATGGAATATCACTCAGCCATGAAATCAATGTCATAAGGCTCGTTAGCAGCATGATGAGTGGATTTAGGTACGATGATTCTAAGTGAAATAAGTCACAAAGAAAAAGACACTTATCCTAAGATATCGCTTAGAGAGGGAATGTCAAAATCGCTACACTTGAACTGAATTACAAAACAGAACAGAGTCACACCTTTAGAAGACACACTATGGCTGCTTAACGGGAAAGGTGAGGTGGGGTGATGCATAAAACAAGGGTTTGAAATTAGCTCAGACACCACTCCATAAGTCAAATATGTAATAGCCAAGGCCTACGCCCTGCTCAGTGAACTGGACTCAACACCCCCTCTTCACCGCACAAGAATATATCTGACTAGTAAGAATCTGAAAACCTATGTATTGATATCTCTCTGCAAGTGAATCAAGAGGGTGTAAAGCGGCATAAACACAGCAGGGAAAAGCAGCCAAGCCCCATTCTAAACATAAATTACTTTAAAAAACCCACAAAACAAAGACAGTGAAAGAGAGAGAAATCCTTACAAAATCCGTTCAAGGGTTCTGATGCAACCTGGATTGACCATATGTATACCCACAGCTGGATGAGACATAAGGCTGGACACTTTTGGGGCTGAGAGGATGGGTGAGGTTGGGTGAGCAAATGCAGATAGTTTAAAGAAACACCGTGGGGTACCCACTCAATGGGTCTCAAATCTCCAGGTACAAGGGCATCTTCCTACATCAAAACATGCATGGGAAACCCTGAAGATGGTATGCCGTGAGATCGGGAAAGGTTTCTAAAACGCACCTCATTTCTCCTCTCCTTGTGCTCGGGTTTGCCATTCCAGCCGCTTGACTAACCATCTCCCTACTTGGAGAATCAGCACCTTTAACCTCCTGTTTCGTACAGGTTGCAATTTGTCCTGAGGATGAACGGGAAGACGGGGAACCAACGAGAGACTAGCCCTAGGTTTTGGGACAGGCACAGGTCACTCCATTTTCCCATCAGGAAGAAGAATGAACCACAGGCTCAGCCTGCCCCCCAGAACCAAAATAGGGCCTGAAGCAATCCTGCGCTTTTGCGGCCAGCTCCCAAAAAAGCGAGGAGACAAATGGAGCTCAGGGGCACTGCAATCCACAAACGTGCAGAGTTATAAATGATAACTCTCGTCCACAAATATATTGAGGGAAGGCAACGAAGAGGATTTGAAAGCAAGGCAGATTTGCAGGAAACAGATTTCAGGAGGTAGATTCGACTCGCCTTTAAAGCACATGAATAGCGGCAAAACGATGACAATGATGCCCTTGGCCAAAAAGGGCGTATCCGTTTTTTCCAGAATATATTCAGGAAAAAACGCAAACGCCCTTTTTGGCCAACCAAGCAAGCCGGAAGGGCAAAGCAGCGCTACAAAGAAGTCTCGCTTGCCCTCGGTCAAAAGGGCCATGCTGAAAAAAGTGTAAAAACCAGAAAAGCAGGACAGGCCATGGAGACATGGGAGCCTTGCTACGCTGATGGGCGGTATGTAAATTGCCTACAGGCACTCTGGAGAAGTGTACGGTGTGTCCTGAAACAAGTAATAAACACAGCTTAGAGAGCATAGGGCACTTCCACTCATGGGCGTATAAATTGGGAAAACTAAAAATCAACAAGACACAGGCACCCCAAACTTTACGGCTGCTCTGTTTGCAAGAACCTCCACTTCGGTACACCTTCAGTATCCCAGGAATGAGAAAAATTGATAAAGAAATGGTGGTACTTGGCTCAATGGAATATAACTCAGCCATGAAATCAATGTCATAAGGCTCGTTAGCAGCATGATGAGTGGATTTAGCGATGATGATTCTAAGTGAAATAAGTCACACAGAAAAAGACACTTATCCTAAGATATCGCTTATAGAGGGAATGTCAAAATCGCTACACTTGAACTGAATTACAAAACAGAACAGAGTCACACCTTTAGAAGACACACTATGGCTGCTTAACGGGAAAGGTGAGGTGGGGTGATGCATAAAACAAGGGTTTGAAATTAGCTCAGACACCGCTCCATAAGCCAACTATGTGATAGACAAGGCCTACTCCCTGCTCAGTGAACTGGATTCAACACCATCTAGTCACCGCACAAGAATATATCTGACTAGTAAGAATCTGAAAACCTATGTATTGATATCTCTCTGTAAGTGAATCAAGAGGGTGTAAAGCGGCATAAACACAGCAGGGAAAAGCAGCCAAGCCCCATTCTAAACATAAATTACTTTCAAAAACCCACAAAACAAAGACAGTGAAAGAGAGAGAAATTCTTACAAAATCCGTTCAAGGGTTCTGATGCAACCTGGATTGACCATATGTAGACCCACAGCTGGATGAGACATAAGGCTGGACACTTTTGGGGCTGAGAGGATGGGTGAGGTTGGGTGAGCAAACGCAGATACTTTAAAGAAACACCGTGGGGTACCCACTCAATGGGTCTCAAATCTCCAGGTACAAGGGCATCTTCCTACATCAAAACATGAATGGGAAACCCTGAAGATGGTATGCCGTGAGATCGGGAAAGGTTTCTAAAACGCACCTCATTTCTCCTCTCCTTGTGCTCGGGTTTGCCATTCCAGCCGCTTGACTAACCATCTCCCTACTTGGAGAATCAGCACCTTTAACCTCCTGTATCGTACAGGTTGCAATTTGTCCTGAGGATGAACGGGAAGACGGGGAACCAACGAGAGACTAGCCCTAGGTGTTGGGACAGGCACAGGTCACTCCATTTTCCCATCAGGAAGAAGAATGAACCACAGGCTCAGCCTGCCCCCCAGAACCAAAATAGGGCCTGAAGCAATCCTGCGCTTTTGCGGCCAGCTCCCAAAAAAGCTAGGAGACAAATGGAGCTCAGGGGCACTGCAATCCACAAACGTGCAGAGTTATAAATGATAACTCTCGTCCACAAATATATTGAGGGAAGGCAACGAAGAGGATTTGAAAGCAAGGCAGATTTGCAGGAAACAGATTTCAGGAGGTAGATTCGACTCGCCTTTAAAGCACATGAATAGCGGCAAAACGTTGACAATGATGCCCTTGGCTAAAAAGGGCGTATGCGTTTTTTCCGGAATATATTCAGGAAAAAACGCAAACGCCCTTTTTGACCAACCAAGCAAGCCGGAAGGGCAAATCAGCGCTACAAAGAAGTCTCACTTGCCCTCGGTCAAAAGGGCCATGCTGAAAAAAGTGTAAAAAACCAGAAAAACAGGACAGGCCATGGAGACATGGGAGCCTTGCTACGCTGATGGGCGGTATGTAAATTGCCAACAGGCACTCTGGAGAAGTGTACGGTGTGTCCTGAAACAAGTAATAAACACAGCTTAGAGAGCATAGGGCACTTCCACTCATGGGCGTATAAATTGGGAAAACTAAAAATCAACAAGACACAGGCACCCCAAACTTTACGGCTGCTCTGTTTTCAAGAACCTCCACTTCGGTACACCTTCAATATCCCAGGAAAGAGAAAAATGGATAAAGAAATGGTGGTACTTGGCACAATGGAATATCACTCAGCCATGAAATCAATGTCATAAGGCTAGTTAGCAGCATGATGAGTGGATTTAGCGACGATGATTCTAAGTGAAATAAGTCACACAGAAAAACACACTCATCCTAAGATATCGCTTATAGAGGGAATGTCAAAATCGCTACACTTGAACTGAATTACAAAACAGAACAGAGTCACACCTTTAGAAGACACACTATGGCTGCTTAACGGGAAAGGTGAGGTGGGGTAATGCATAAAACAAGGGTTTGAAATTAGTGCAGACACCACTCCATAAGCCAAATATGTAATAGCCAAGGCCTACTCCCTACTCAGTGAACTGGACTCAACACCCCATAGTCACTGCACAAGAATATATCTGACTAGTAAGAATCTGAAAACCTATGTATCGATATCTCTCTGCAAGTGAATCAAGAGGGTGTAACGCGGCATAAACACAGCAGGGAAAAGCAGCCAAGCCCCATTCTAAACATAAATTACTTTAAAAAACCCACAAAACAAAGATAGTGAAAGAGGGAGAAATTCTTACAAAATCCGTTCAGGGTCTCTGATGCAACCTGGATTGACCATATCTAGACCCACAGCTGGATGAGACATAAGGCTGGACACTCTTGGGGCTGAGAGGATTGGTGAGGTTGGGTGAGCAAACGCAGATACTTTCAAGTAATACCGCGGGGTACCCACCCCATGGGTCTCAAATCTCCAGGTACAAGGGCATCTTCCTACATCAAAACATGCATGGGAAACCCAGAAGATGGTATGCCGTGAGATCGAGAAAGGTTTCTAAAACGCACCTCATTTCTCCTCTCCTTATGCTCGGTTTCGCCATTCCAGCCGCTTGACTAACCATCTCCCTACTTGGAGAATCAGCACCTTTAACCTCCTGTTTCGTACAGGTTGCAATTTGTCCTGAGGATGAACGGGAAGATGGGGAAACAACGAGAGACTAGGTCTAGGTTTTGGGACAGGCACAGGTCACTCCATTTTCCCATCAGGAAGAAGAATGAACCACAGGCTCAGCCTGCCCCCCAGAACCAAAATAGGGCCTGAAGCAATCCTGCGCTTTTGCGGCCAGCTCCCAAAATAGCGAGGACACAAATGGAGCTCAGGGGCACTGCAATTCACAAACGTGCAATGTTATAAATAAGAACTCTCGTCCACAAATATATTGAGGGAAGGCAACGAAGAGGATTTGAAAGCAAGGCAGATTTGCAGGAAACAGATTTCAGGAGGTAGATTCGACTCGCCTTTAAAGCACATGAAAAGCGGCAAAACGTTGACAATGATGCCCTTGGCCAAAAAGGGCGTATGCGTTTTTTCCTGAATATATTCAGGAAAAAACGCATACGCCCTTTTTGGCCAACCAAGCAAGCCAGAAGGGCAAATCAGCGCTACAAAGAAGTCTCGCTTGCCATCGGTCAAAAGGGCCATGCTGAAAAACGTGTAAAAACCAGAAAAGCAGGACTGGCCATGGAGACATGGGAGCCTTGCTACGCTGATGGGCGTGATGTAAATTGCCAACAGGCACTCTGGAGAAGTGTACGGTGTGTCCTGAAACAAGTAATAAACACAGCTTAGAGAGCATAGGGCACTTCCACTCATGGGCGTATAAATTGGGAAAACTAAAAATCAACAAGACACAGGCACCCCAAACTTTACGGCTGCTCTGTTTTCAAGAACCTCCACTTCGGTACACCTTCAATATCCCAGGAAAGAGAAAAATGGATAAAGAAATGGTGGTACTTGGCACAATGGAATATCACTCAGCCATGAAATCAATGTCATAAGGCTCGTTAGCAGCATGATGAGTGGATTTAGGTACGATGATTCTAAGTGAAATAAGTCACAAAGAAAAAGACACTTATCCTAAGATATCGCTTAGAGAGGGAATGTCAAAATCGCTACACTTGAACTGAATTACAAAACAGAACAGAGTCACACCTTTAGAAGACACACTATGGCTGCTTAACGGGAAAGGTGAGGTGGGGTGATGCATAAAACAAGGGTTTGAAATTAGCTCAGACACCACTCCATAAGTCAAATATGTAATAGCCAAGGCCTACGCCCTGCTCAGTGAACTGGACTCAACACCCCCTCTTCACCGCACAAGAATATATCTCACTAGTAAGAATCTGAAAACCTATGTATTGATATCTCTCTGCAAGTGAATCAAGAGGGTGTAAAGCGGCATAAACACAGCAGGGAAAAGCAGCCAAGCCCCATTCTAAACATAAATTACTTTAAAAAACCCACAAAACAAAGACAGTGAAAGAGAGAGTAATTCTTACAAAATCCGTTCAAGGGTTCTGATGCAACCTGGATTGACCATATCTAGACCCACAGCTGGATGAGACATAAGGCTGGACACTTTTGGGGCTGAGAGGATGGGTGAGGTTGGGTGAGCAAATGCAGATACTTTAAAGAAACACGCGGGGTACCCACTCAATGGGTCTCAAATCTCCAGGTACAAGGGCATCTTCCTACATCAAAACATGCATGGGAAACCCTGAAGATGGGATGCCGTGAGATCGGGAAAGGTTTCTAAAACGCACCTCATTTCTCCTCTCCTTGTGCTCGGGTTTGCCATTCCAGCCGCTTGACTAACCATCTCCCTACTTGGAGAATCAGCACCTTTAACCTCCTGTATCGTACAGGTTGCAATTTGTCCTGAGGATGAACGGGAAGACGGGGAACCAACGAGAGACTAGCCCTAGGTGTTGGGACAGGCACAGGTCACTCCATTTTCCCATCAGGAAGAAGAATGAACCACAGGCTCAGCCTGCCCCCCAGAACCAAAATAGGGCCTGAAGCAATCCTGCGCTTTTGCGGCCAGCTCCCAAAAAAGCGAGGAGACAAATGGAGCTCAGGGGCACTGCAATCCACAAACGTGCAGAGTTATAAATGATAACTCTCGTCCACAAATATATTGAGGGAAGGCAACGAAGAGGATTTGAAAGCAAGGCAGATTTGCAGGAAACAGATTTCAGGAGGTAGATTCGACTCGCCTTTAAAGCACATGAATAGCGGCAAAACGTTGACAATGATGCTCTTGGCCAAAAAGGGCGTATGCGTTTTTTCCGGAATATATTCAGGAAAAAACGCAAACGCCCTTTTTGGCCAACCAAGCAAGCCGGAAGGGCAAAGCAGCGCTACAAAGAAGTCTCGCTTGCCCTCGGTCAAAAGGGCCATGCTGAAAAAAGTGTAAAAACCAGAAAAGCAGGACAGGCCATGGAGACATGGGAGCCTTGCTACGCTGATGGGCGGTATGTAAATTGCCTACAGGCACTCTGGAGAAGTGTACGGTGTGTCCTGAAACAAGTAATAAACACAGCTTAGAGAGCATAGGGCACTTCCACTCATGGGCGTATAAATTGGGAAAATTAAAAATCAACAAGACACAGGCACCCCAAACTTTACACCTGCTCTGTTTCCAAGAACCTCCACTTCGGTACACCTTCAGTATCCCAGGAATGAGAAAAATTGATAAAGAAATGGTGGTACTTGGCACAATGGAATATCACTCAGCCATGAAATCAACGTCATAAGGCTCGTTAGCAGCATGATGAGTGGATTTAGGTACGATGATTCTAAGTGAAATAAGTCACACAGAAAAAGACACTTATCCTAAGATATCGCTTAGAGAGGGAATGTCAAAATCGCTACACTTGAACTGAATTACAAAACAGAACAGAGTCACACCTTTAGAAGACACACTATGGCTGCTTAACGGGAAAGGTGAGGTGGGGTGATGCATAAAACAAGGGTTTGAAATTAGCTCAGACACCACTCCATAAGTCAAATATGTAATAGCCAAGGCCTACTCCCTGCTCAGTGAACTGGACTCAACACCCCCTAGTCACCGCACAAGAATATATCTGACTAGTAAGAATCTGAAAACCTATGTATCGATATCTCTCTGCAAGTGAATCAAGAGGGTGTAAAGCGGCATAAACACAGCAGGGAAGAGCAGCCAAGCCCCATTCTAAACATAAATTACTTTAAAAAACCCACAAAACAAAGACAGTGAAAGAGAGAGAAATTCTTACAAAATCCGTTCAAGGGTTCTGATGCAACCTGGATTGACCATATCTAGACCCACAGCTGGATGAGACATAAGGCTGGACACTTTTGGGGCTGAGAGGATGGGTGAGGTTGGGTGAGCAAATGCAGATACTTTAAAGAAACACCGCGGGGTACCCACTCAATGGGTCTCAAATCTCCAGGTACAAGGGCATCTTCCTACAGCAAAACATGCATGGGAAACCCTGAAGATGGTATGCCGTGAGATCGGGAAAGGTTTCTAAAACGCACCTGATTTCTCCTCTCCTTGTGCTCGGGTTTGCCATTCCAGCCGCTTGACTAACCATCTCCCTACTTGGAGAATCAGCACCTTTAACCTCCTGTATCGTACAGGTTGCAATTTGTCCTGAGGATGAACGGGAAGACGGGGAACCAACGAGAGACTAGCCCTAGGTGTTGGGACAGGCACAGGTCACTCCATTTTCCCATCAGGAAGAAGAATGAACCACAGGCTCAGCCTGCCCCCTAGAACCAAAATAGGGCCTGAAGCAATCCTGCGCTTTTGCGGCCAGCACCCAAAAAAGCGAGGAGACAAATGGAGCTCAGGGGCACTGCAATCCACAAACGTGCAGAGTTATAAATGATAACTCTCGTCCACAAATATATTGAGGGAAGGCAACGAAGAGGATTTGAAAGCAAGGCAGATTTGCAGGAAACAGATTTCAGGAGGTAGATTCGACTCGCCTTTAAAGCACATGAATAGCGGCAAAACGTTGACAATGATGCCCTTGGCCAAAAAGGGCGTATGCGTTTTTTCGGAATATATTCAGGAAAAAAGGCAAACGCCCTTTTTGGCCAACCAAGCAAGCCGGAAGGGCAAATCAGCGCTACAAAGAAGTCTCGCTTGCCCTCGGTCAAAAGGGCCATGCTGAAAAAAGTGTAAAAACCAGAAAAGCAGGACAGGCCATGGAGACATGGGAGCCTTGCTACGCTGATGGGCGGGATGTAAATTGCCAACAGGCACTCTGGAGAAGTGTACGGTGTGTCCTGAAACAAGTAATAAACACAGCTTAGAGAGCATAGGGCACTTCCACTCATGGGCGTATAAATTGGGAAAACTAAAAATCAACAAGACACAGGCACCCCAAACTTTACGGCTGCTCTGTTTTCAAGAACCTCCACTTCGGTACACCTTCAATATCCCAGGAAAGAGAAAAATGGATAAAGAAATGGTGGTACTTGGCACAATGGAATATCACTCAGCCATGAAATCAATGTCATAAGGCTAGTTAGCAGCATGATGAGTGGATTTAGCGACGATGATTCTAAGTGAAATAAGTCACACAGAAAAACACACTCATCCTAAGATATCGCTTATAGAGGGAATGTCAAAATCGCTACACTTGAACTGAATTACAAAACAGAACAGAGTCACACCTTTAGAAGACACACTATGGCTGCTTAACGGGAAAGGTGAGGTGGGGTAATGCATAAAACAAGGGTTTGAAATTAGTGCAGACACCACTCCATAAGCCAAATATGTAATAGCCAAGGCCTACTCCCTACTCAGTGAACTGGACTCAACACCCCATAGTCACTGCACAAGAATATATCTGACTAGTAAGAATCTGAAAACCTATGTATCGATATCTCTCTGCAAGTGAATCAAGAGGGTGTAACGCGGCATAAACACAGCAGGGAAAAGCAGCCAAGCCCCATTCTAAACATAAATTACTTTAAAAAACCCACAAAACAAAGATAGTGAAAGAGGGAGAAATTCTTACAAAATCCGTTCAGGGTCTCTGATGCAACCTGGATTGACCATATCTAGACCCACAGCTGGATGAGACATAAGGCTGGACACTCTTGGGGCTGAGAGGATTGGTGAGGTTGGGTGAGCAAACGCAGATACTTTCAAGTAATACCGCGGGGTACCCACCCCATGGGTCTCAAATCTCCAGGTACAAGGGCATCTTCCTACATCAAAACATGCATGGGAAACCCAGAAGATGGTATGCCGTGAGATCGAGAAAGGTTTCTAAAACGCACCTCATTTCTCCTCTCCTTATGCTCGGTTTCGCCATTCCAGCCGCTTGACTAACCATCTCCCTACTTGGAGAATCAGCACCTTTAACCTCCTGTTTCGTACAGGTTGCAATTTGTCCTGAGGATGAACGGGAAGATGGGGAAACAACGAGAGACTAGGTCTAGGTTTTGGGACAGGCACAGGTCACTCCATTTTCCCATCAGGAAGAAGAATGAACCACAGGCTCAGCCTGCCCCCCAGAACCAAACTAGGGCCTGAAGCAATCCTGCGCTTTTGCGGCCAGCTCCCAAAATAGCGAGGACACAAATGGAGCTCAGGGGCACTGCAATTCACAAACGTGCAATGTTATAAATAAGAACTCTCGTCCACAAATATATTGAGGGAAGGCAACGAAGAGGATTTGAAAGCAAGGCAGATTTGCAGGAAACAGATTTCAGGAGGTAGATTCGACTCGCCTTTAAAGCACATGAAAAGCGGCAAAACGTTGACAATGATGCCCTTGGCCAAAAAGGGCGTATGCGTTTTTTCCTGAATATATTCAGGAAAAAACGCATACGCCCTTTTTGGCCAACCAAGCAAGCCAGAAGGGCAAATCAGCGCTACAAAGAAGTCTCGCTTGCCATCGGTCAAAAGGGCCATGCTGAAAAACGTGTAAAAACCAGAAAAGCAGGACTGGCCATGGAGACATGGGAGCCTTGCTACGCTGATGGGCGTGATGTAAATTGCCAACAGGCACTCTGGAGAAGTGTACGGTGTGTCCTGAAACAAGTAATAAACACAGCTTAGAGAGCATAGGGCACTTCCACTCATGGGCGTATAAATTGGGAAAACTAAAAATCAACAAGACACAGGCACCCCAAACTTTACGGCTGCTCTGTTTTCAAGAACCTCCACTTCGGTACACCTTCAATATACCAGGAAAGAGAAAAATGGATAACGAAATGGTGGTACTTGGCACAATGGAATATCACTCAGCCATGAAATCAATGTCATAAGGCTAGTTAGCAGCATGATGAGTGGATTTAGCGACGATGATTCTAAGTGAAATAAGTCACACAGAAAAACACACTTATCCTAAGATATCGCTTAGAGAGGGAATGTCAAAATCGCTACACTTGAACTGAATTACAAAACAGAACAGAGTCACACCTTTAGAAGACACACTATGGCTGCTTAACGGGAAAGGTGAGGTGGGGTGATGCATAAAACAAGGGTTTGAAATTAGCTCAGACACCACTCCATAAGTCAAATATGTAATAGCCAAGGCCTACGCCCTGCTCAGTGAACTGGACTCAACACCCCCTCTTCACCGCACAAGAATATATCTCACTAGTAAGAATCTGAAAACCTATGTATTGATATCTCTCTGCAAGTGAATCAAGAGGGTGTAAAGCGGCATAAACACAGCAGGGAAAAGCAGCCAAGCCCCATTCTAAACATAAATTACTTTAAAAAACCCACAAAACAAAGACAGTGAAAGAGAGAGTAATTCTTACAAAATCCGATCAAGGGTTCTGATGCAACCTGGATTGACCATATCTAGACCCACAGCTGGATGAGACATAAGGCTGGACACTTTTGGGGCTGAGAGGATGGGTGAGGTTGGGTGAGCAAATGCAGATACTTTAAAGAAACACGCGGGGTACCCACTCAATGGGTCTCAAATCTCCAGGTACAAGGGCATCTTCCTACATCAAAACATGCATGGGAAACCCTGAAGATGGTATGCCGTGAGATCGGGAAAGGTTTCTAAAACGCACCTCATTTCTCCTCTCCTTGTGCTCGGGTTTGCCATTCCAGCCGCTTGACTAACCATCTCCCTACTTGGAGAATCAGCACCTTTAACCTCCTGTATCGTACAGGTTGCAATTTGTCCTGAGGATGAACGGGAAGACGGGGAACCAACGAGAGACTAGCCCTAGGTGTTGGGACAGGCACAGGTCACTCCATTTTCCCATCAGGAAGAAGAATGAACCACAGGCTCAGCCTGCCCCCCAGAACCAAAATAGGGCCTGAAGCAATCCTGCGCTTTTGCGGCCAGCTCCCAAAAAAGCGAGGAGACAAATGGAGCTCAGGGGCACTGCAATCCACAAACGTGCAGAGTTATAAATGATAACTCTCGTCCACAAATATATTGAGGGAAGGCAACGAAGAGGATTTGAAAGCAAGGCAGATTTGCAGGAAACAGATTTCAGGAGGTAGATTCGACTCGCCTTTAAAGCACATGAATAGCGGCAAAACGTTGACAATGATGCCCTTGGCCAAAAAGGGCGTATGCGTTTTTTCCGGAATATATTCAGGAAAAAACGCAAACGCCCTTTTTGGCCAACCAAGCAAGCCGGAAGGGCAAAGCAGCGCTACAAAGAAGTCTCGCTTGCCCTCGGTCAAAAGGGCCATGCTGAAAAAAGTGTAAAAACCAGAAAAGCAGGACAGGCCATGGAGACATGGGAGCCTTGCTACGCTGATGGGCGGTATGTAAATTGCCTACAGGCACTCTGGAGAAGTGTACGGTGTGTCCTGAAACAAGTAATAAACACAGCTTAGAGAGCATAGGGCACTTCCACTCATGGGCGTATAAATTGGGAAAATTAAAAATCAACAAGACACAGGCACCCCAAACTTTACACCTGCTCTGTTTCCAAGAACCTCCACTTCGGTACACCTTCAGTATCCCAGGAATGAGAAAAATTGATAAAGAAATGGTGGTACTTGGCACAATGGAATATCACTCAGCCATGAAATCAACGTCATAAGGCTCGTTAGCAGCATGATGAGTGGATTTAGGTACGATGATTCTAAGTGAAATAAGTCACACAGAAAAAGACACTTATCCTAAGATATCGCTTAGAGAGGGAATGTCAAAATCGCTACACTTGAACTGAATTACAAAACAGAACAGAGTCACACCTTTAGAAGACACACTATGGCTGCTTAACGGGAAAGGTGAGGTGGGGTGATGCATAAAACAAGGGTTTGAAATTAGCTCAGACACCACTCCATAAGTCAAATATGTAATAGCCAAAGCCTACTCCCTGCTCAGTGAACTGGACTCAACACCCCCTAGTCACCGCACAAGAATATATCTGACTAGTAAGAATCTGAAAACCTATGTATCGATATCTCTCTGCAAGTGAATCAAGAGGGTGTAAAGCGGCATAAACACAGCAGGGAAGAGCAGCCAAGCCCCATTCTAAACATAAATTACTTTAAAAAACCCACAAAACAAAGACAGTGAAAGAGAGAGAAATTCTTACAAAATCCGTTCAAGGGTTCTGATGCAACCTGGATTGACCATATCTAGACCCACAGCTGGATGAGACATAAGGCTGGACACTTTTGGGGCTGAGAGGATGGGTGAGGTTGGGTGAGCAAATGCAGATACTTTAAAGAAACACCGCGGGGTACCCACTCAATGGGTCTCAAATCTCCAGGTACAAGGGCATCTTCCTACATCAAAACATGCATGGGAAACCCTGAAGATGGTATGCCGTGAGATCGGGAAAGGTTTCTAAAACGCACCTCATTTCTCCTCTCCTTGTGCTCGGGTTTGCCATTCCAGCCGCTTGACTAACCATCTCCCTACTTGGAGAATCAGCACCTTTAACCTCCTGTATTGTACAGGTTGCAATTTGTCCTGAGGATGAACGGGAAGACGGGGAACCAACGAGAGACTAGCCCTAGGTGTTGGGACAGGCACAGGTCACTCCATTTTCCCATCAGGAAGAAGAATGAACCACAGGCTCAGCCTGCCCCCTAGAACCAAAATAGGGCCTGAAGCAATCCTGCGCTTTTGCGGCCAGCTCCCAAAAAAGCGAGGAGACAAATGGAGCTCAGGGGCACTGCAATCCACAAACGTGCAGAGTTATAAATGATAACTCTCGTCCACAAATATATTGAGGGAAGGCAACGAAGAGGATTTGAAAGCAAGGCAGATTTGCAGGAAACAGATTTCAGGAGGTAGATTCGACTCGCCTTTAAAGCACATGAATAGCGGCAAAACGTTGACAATGATGCCCTTGGCCAAAAAGGGCGTATGCGTTTTTTCGGAATATATTCAGGAAAAAAGGCAAACGCCCTTTTTGGCCAACCAAGCAAGCCGGAAGGGCAAAGCAGCGCTACAAAGAAGTCTCGCTTGCCCTCGGTCAAAAGGGCCATGCTGAAAAAAGTGTAAAAACCAGAAAAGCAGGACAGGCCATGGAGACATGGGAGCCTTGCTACGCTGATGGGCGGGATGTAAATTCCCAACAGGCACTCTGGAGAAGTGTACGGTGTGTCCTGAAACAAGTAATAAACACAGCTTAGAGAGCATAGGGCACTTCCACTCATGGGCGTATAAATTGGGAAAACTAAAAATCAGCAAGACACAGGCACCCCAAACTTTATGGCTGCTCTGTTTTCAAGAACCTCCACTTCGGTACACCTTCAATATCCCAGGAAAGAGAAAAATGGATAAAGAAATGGTGGTACTTGGCACAATGGAATATCACTCAGCCATGAAATCAATGTCATAAGGCTAGTTAGCAGCATGATGAGTGGATTTAACGACGATGATTCTAAGTGAAATAAGTCACACAGAAAAAGACACTTATCCTAAGATATCGCTTAGAGAGGGAATGTCAAAATCGCTACACTTGAACTGAATTACAAAACAGAACAGAGTCACACCTTTAGAAGACACACTATGGCTGCTTAACGGGAAAGGTGAGGTGGGGTGATGCATAAAACAAGGGTTTGAAATTAGCGCAGACACCGCTCCATAAGCCAAATATGTAATAGCCAAAGCCTACTCCCTGCTCAGTGAACTGGACTCAACACCCCCTCTTCACCGCACAAGAATATATCTGACTAGTAAGAATCTGAAAACCTATGTATCGATATCTCTCTGCAAGTGAATCAAGAGGTTGTAAAGCGGCATAAACACAGCAGGGAAAAGCAGCCAAGCCCCATTCTAAACATAAATTACTTAAAAAAACCCACAAAACAAAGACAGTGAAAGAGACAGAAATTCTTACAAAATCCGTTCAGGGTCTCTGATGCAACCTGGATTGACCATATCTAGACCCACAGCTGGATGAGACATAAGGCTGGACACTCTTGGGGCTGAGAGGATTGGTGAGGTTGGGTGAGCAAACGCAGATACTTTCAAGTAATACTGCGGGGTACCCACCCCATGGGTCTCAAATCTCCAGGTACAAGGGCATCTTCCTACATCAAAACATGCAAGGGAACCCCAGAAGATGGTATGCCGTGAGATCGGGAAAGGTTTCTAAAACGCACCTCTTTTCTCCTCTCCTTGTGCTCGGGTTCGCCATTCCAGCCGCTTGACTAACCATCTCCCTACTTGGAGAATCAGCACCTTTAACCTCCTGTTTTGTACAGGTGGCAATTTGTCCTGAGGATGAACGGGAAGACAAGGAACGATCGAGAGACTAGCCCTAGGTGTTGGGACAGGCACAGGTCACTCCATTTTCCCATCAGGAAGAAGAATGAACCACAGGCTCAGCCTGCCCCCCAGAACCAAAATAGGGCCTGAAGCAATCCTGCGCTTTAGCGGCCAGCTCCCAAAAAAACAAGTAGACAAATGGAGCTCAGGGGCACTGCAATTCACAAACGTGCAGAGTTATAAATGAGAACTCTCGTCCACAAATATATTGAGGGAAGGCAACGAAGAGGATTTGAAAGCAAGGCAGATTTGCAGGAAACAGATTTCAGGAGGTAGATTCGACTCGCCTTTAAAACACATGAAAAGCGGCAAAACGTTGACAATGATGCCCTTGGCCAAAATGGCGTATGCGTTTTTCCCTGAATATATTCAGGGAAAAACGCATACGCCCTTTTTGGCCAACCAAGCAAGCCTGAAGGGCAAATCAGTGCTACAAAGAAGTCTCGCTTGCCCTCTGTCAAAAGGGCCATGGTGAAAAAAGTGTAAAAACCAGAAAAGCAGGACAGGCCATGGAGACATGGGAGCCTTGCTAGGCTGATGGGCGGTACGTAAATTGCCAACAGGCCCTCTGGAGAAGTGTACGGTGTGTCCAGAAACAAGTAATAAACACAGCTTAGAGAGCATAGGGCACTTCCACTCATGGGCGTATAAATTGGGAAAACTAAAAATCAACAAGACACAGGCACCCCAATCTTTACGGCTGCTCTGTTTCCAAGAACCTCCACTTCGGTACACCTTCAGTATCCCAGGAAAGAGAAAAATGGATAAAGAAATGGTGGTACTTGGCACGATGGAATATCACTCAGCCATGAAATCAATGTCATAAGGCTAGTTAGCAGCATGATGAGTGGATTTAGCGACGATGATTCTAAGTGAAATAAGTCACACAGAAAAAGACACTTATCCTAAGATATCGCTTAGAGAGGGAATGTCAAAATCGCTACACTTGAACTGAATTACAAAACAGAACAGAGTCACACCTTTAGAAGACAAACTATGGCTGCTTAACGGGAAAGGTGAGGTGGGGTGATGCATAAAACAAGGGTTTGAAATTAGCTCAGACACCGCTCCATAAGCCAACTATGTAATAGACAAGGCCTACTCCCTGCTCAGTGAACTGGACTCAACACCCCCTAGTCACCGCACAAGAATATATCTGACTAGTAAGAATCTGAAAACCTATGTATCGATATCTCTCTGCAAGTCAATCAAGAGGGTGTAAAGCGGCATAAACACAGCAGGGAAAAGCAGCCAAGCCCCATTCTAAACATAAATTACTTTAAAAAACCCACAAAACAAAAACAGTGAAAGAGAGAGAAATTCTTACAAAATCCGTTCAGGGTCTCTGATGCAACCTGGATTGACCATATCTAGACCCACAGCTGGATGAGACATAAGGCTGGACACTCTTGGGGCTGAGAGGATTGGTGAGGTTGGGTGAGCAAACGCAGATAATTTAAAGTAACACCGCATGGTACCCACCCCTTGGGTCTCAAATCTGCAGGTACAAGGGCATCTTCCTACATCAAAACATGCATGGGAAACCCAGAAGATGGTATGCCGTGAGATCGGGAAAAGTTTCTAAAACGCACCTCATTTCTCCTCTCCTTGTGCTCGGGTTCGCCATTCCAGCCGCTTGATTAACCATCTCCCTATTTGGAGAATCAGCACCTTTAACCTCCTGTTTCGTACAGGTTGCAAATTGTCCTGAGGATGAATGGGAAGATGGGGAACCAACGAGAGACTAGCCCTAGGTGTTGGGACAGGCACAGGTCACTCCATTTTCCCATCATTAAGAAGAATGAACCAGAGGCTCAGCCTGGCCCCCAGAACCAAAATAGGGCCTGAAGCAATCCTGCGCTTTTGCGGAGAGCTCCCAAAAAACCGAGTAGACAAATGGAGCTCAGGGGCACTGCAATTCACAAACGTGCAGAGTTATAAAAGAGAACTCTCGTCCACAAATATATTGAGGGAAGGCAACGAAGAGGATTTGAAAGCAATGCAGAAATGCAGGAAACAGTTTTCAGGAGGTAGATTCGACTGGCCTTTAAAACACATGAAAAGCGGCAAAACGTTGACAATGATGCCCTTTTTGGCCAACCAAGCAAGCCGGAAGGGCAAATCAGCGCTACAAAGAAGTCTCGCTTGCCCTCTGTCAAAAGGGCCATGCTGAAAAAAGTGTAAAAACCAGAAAAGCAGGACAGGCCATGGAGACATGGGAGCCTTGCTAGGCTGATGGGCGGTACGTAAATTGCCAACAGGCCCCCTGGAGAAGTGTACGGTGTGTCCTGAAACAAGTAATAAACACAGCTTAGAGAGCATAGGGCACTTCCACTCATGGGCGTATAAATTGGGAAAACTAAAAATCAACAAGACACAGGCACCCCGATCTTTACGGCTGCTCTGTTTCCAAGAACCTCCACTTCGGTACACCTTCAGTATCCCAGGAAAGAGAAAAATGGATAAAGAAATGGTGGTACTTGGCACAATGGAATATCACTCAGCCATGAAATCAATGTCATAAGGCTAGTTAGCAGCATGATGAGTGGATTTAGCGATGATGATTCTAAGTGAAATAAGTCGCACAGAAAAACACACTTATCCTAAGATATCGCTTATAGAGGGAATGTCAAAACCGCTACACTTGAACTGAATTACAAAACAGAACAGAGTCACACCTTTAGAAGACACACTATGGCTGCTTAACGGGAAAGGTTAGGTGGGGTGATGCATAAAACAAGGGTTTAAAATTAGCTCAGACACCACTCCATAAGCCAAATATGTAATAGCCAAGGCCTACGCCCTGCTCAGTGAACTGGACTCAACACCCCCTCTTCACCGCACAAGAATATATCTGACTAGTAAGAATCTGAAAACCTATGTATCGATATCTCTCTGCAAGTGAATCAAGAGGGTGTAAAGCGGCATAAACACAGCAGGGAAAAGCAGCCAAGCCCCATTCTAAACATAAATTACTTTAAAAAACCCACAAAACAAAGACAGTGAAAGAGAGAGAAATTCTTACAAAATCCGTTCAAGGGTTCTGATGCAACCTGGATTGACCATATCTAGACCCACAGCTGGATGAGACATAAGGCTGGACACTTTTGGGGCTGAGAGGATGGGTGAGGTTGGGTGAGCAAATGCAGATACTTTAAAGAAACACCGCGGGGTACCCACTCAATGGGTCTCAAATCTCCAGGTACAAGGGCATCTTCCTACATCAAAACATGCATGGGAAACCCTGAAGATGGTATGCAGTGAGATCGGGAAAGGTTTCTAAAACGCACCTCATTTCTCCTCTCCTTGTGCTCGGGTTTGCCATTCCAGCCGGTTGACTAACCATCTCCCTACTTGGAGAATCAGCACCTTTAACATCCTGTATCGTACAGGTTGCAATTTGTCCTGAGGATGAACGGGAAGACGGGGAACCAACGAGAGACTAGCCCTAGGTTTTGGGACAGGCACAGGTCACTCCATTTTCCCATCAGGAAGAAGAATGAACCACAGGCTCAGCCTGCCCCCCAGAACCAAAATAGGGCCTGAAGCAATCCTGCGCTTTTGCGGCCAGCTCCCAAAAAAGCGAGGAGACAAATGGAGCTCAGGGGCACTGCAATTCACAAACGTGCAGAGTTATAAATGATAACTCTCGTCCACAAATATATTGAGGGAAGGCAACGAAGAGGATTTGAAAGCAAGGCAGATTTGCAGGAAACAGATTTCAGGTGGTAGATTCGACTCGCCTTTAAAGCACATGAATAGCGGCAAAACGTTGACAATGATGCCCTTGGCCAAAAAGGGCGTATGCGTTTTTTCCGGAATATATTCAGGAAAAAACGCAAACGCCCTTTTTGGCCAATCAAGCAAGCCGGAAGGGCAAATCAGCGCTACAAAGAAGTCTCGCTTGCCCTCAGTCAAAAGGGCCATGCTGAAAAAAGTGTAAAAACCAGAAAAGCAGGACAGGCCATGGAGACATGGGAGCCTTGCTACACTGATGGGCGGTATGTAAATTGCCAACAGGCACTCCAGAAAAGTGTATGGTGTGTCCTGATACAAGTAATAGACACAGCTTAGAGAGCATAGGGCACTTCCACTCATGGGCGTATAAATTGGTATAACTAAAAATCAACAAGACACAGGCACCCCAAACTTTACACCTGCTCTGTTTCCAAGAACCTCCACTTCGGTACACCTTCAGTATCCCAGGAATGAGAAAAATTGATAAAGAAATGGTGGTACTTGGCACAATGGAATATCACTCAGCCATGAAATCAACGTCATAAGGCTCCTTAGCAGCATGATGAGTGGATTTAGGTACGATGATTCTAAGTGAAATAAGTCACACAGAAAAAGACACTTATCCTAAGATATCGCTTAGAGAGGGAATGTCAAAATCGCTACACTTGAACTGAATTACAAAACAGAACAGAGTCACACCTTTAGAAGACACACTATGGCTGCTTAACGGGAAAGGTGAAGTGGGGTGATGCATAAAACAAGGGTTTGAAATTAGCTCAGACACCACTCCATAAGTCAAATATGTAATAGCCAAGGCCTACGCCCTGCTCAGTGAACTGGACTCAACACCCCCTCTTCACCGCACAAGAATATATCTGACTAGTAAGAATCTGAAAACCTATGTATCGATATCTCTCTGCAAGTGAATCAAGAGGGTGTAAAGCGGCATAAACACAGCAGGGAAAAGCAGCCAAGCCCCATTCTAAACATAAATTACTTTAAAAAACCCACAAAACAAAGACAGTGAAAGAGAGAGAAATTCTTACAAAATCCGTTCAAGGGTTCTGATGCAACCTGGATTGACCATATCTAGACCCACAGCTGGATGAGACATAAGGCTGGACACTTTTGGGGCTGAGAGGATGGGTGAGGTTGGGTGAGCAAATGCAGATACTTTAAAGAAACACCGCGGGGTACCCACTCAATGGGTCTCAAATCTCCAGGTACAAGGGCATCTTCCTACATCAAAACATGCATGGGATACCCTGAAGATGGTATGCCGTGAGATCGGGAAAGGTTTCTAAAACGCACCTCATTTCTCCTCTCCTTGTGCTCGGGTTTGCCATTCCAGCCGCTTGACTAACCATCTCCCTACTTGGAGAATCAGCACCTTTAACCTCCTGTATCGTACAGGTTGCAATTTGTCCTGAGGATGAACGGGAAGACGGGGAACCAACGAGAGACTAGCCCTAGGTGTTGGGACAGGCACAGGTCACTCCATTTTCCCATCAGGAAGAAGAATGAACCACAGGCTCAGCCTGCCCCCTAGAACCAAAATAGGGCCTGAAGCAATCCTGCGCTTTTGCGGCCAGCACCCAAAAAAGCGAGGAGACAAATGGAGCTCAGGGGCACTGCAATCCACAAACGTGCAGAGTTATAAATGATAACTCTCGTCCACAAATATATTGAGGGAAGGCAACGAAGAGGATTTGAAAGCAAGGCAGATTTTCAGGAAACAGATTTCAGGAGGTGGATTCGACTCGCCTTTAAAGCACATGAATAGCGGCAAAACGTTGACAATGATGCCCTTGGCCAAAAAGGGCGTATGCGTTTTTTCCGGAATATATTCAGGAAAAAACGCAAACGCCCTTTTTGGCCAACCAAGCAAGCCGGAAGTGCAAAGCAGCGCTACAAAGAAGTCTCGCTTGCCCTCGGTCAAAAGGGCCATGCTGAAAAAAGTGTAAAAACCAGAAAAGCAGGACAGGCCATGGAGACATGGGAGCCTTGCTACGCTGATGGGCGGGATGTAAATTCCCAACAGGCACTCTGGAGAAGTGTACGGTGTGTCCTGAAACAAGTAATAAACACAGCTTAGAGAGCATAGGGCACTTCCACTCATGGGCGTATAAATTGGGAAAACTAAAAATCAGCAAGACACAGGCACCCCAAATTTTACGGCTGCTCTGTTTTCAAGAACCTCCACTTCGGTACACCTTCAATATCCCAGGAAAGAGAAAAATGGATAAAGAAATGGTGGTACTTGGCACAATGGAATATCACTCAGCCATGAAATCAATGTCATAAGGCTAGTTAGCAGCATGATGAGTGGATTTAGGTACGATGATTCTAAGTGAAATAAGTCACACAGAAAAAGACACTTATCCTAAGATATCGCTTAGAGAGGGAATGTCAAAATCGCTACACTTGAACTGAATTACAAAACAGAACAGAGTCACACCTTTAGAAGACACACTATGGCTGCTTAACGGGAAAGGTGAGGTGGGGTGATGCATAAAACAAGGGTTTGAAATTAGCTCAGACACCGCTCCATAAGCCAAATATGTAATAGCCAAAGCCTACTCCCTGCTCAGTGAACTGGACTCAACACCCCCTCTTCACCGCACAAGAATATATCTGACTAGTAAGAATCTGAAAACCTATGTATCGATATCTCTCTGCAAGTGAATCAAGAGGTTGTAAAGCGGCATAAACACAGCAGGGAAAAGCAGCCAAGCCCCATTCTAAACATAAATTACTTTAAAAAACCCACAAAACAAAGACAGTGAAAGAGAGAGAAATTCTTACAAAATCCGTTCAGGGTCTCTGATGCAACCTGGATTGACCATATCTAGACCCACAGCTGGATGAGACATAAGGCTGGACACTCTTGGGGCTGAGAGGATTGGTGAGGTTGGGTGAGCAAACGCAGATACTTTCAAGTAATACCGCGGGGTACCCACCCCATGGGTCTCAAATCTCCAGGTACAAGGGCATCTTCCTACATCAAAACATGCAAGGGAACCCCAGAAGATGGTATGCCGTGAGATCGGGAAAGGTTTCTAAAACGCACCTCTTTTCTCCTCTCCTTGTGCTCGGGTTCGCCATTCCAGCCGCTTGACTAACCATCTCCCTACTTGGAGAATCAGCACCTTTAACCTCCTGTTTTGTACAGGTGGCAATTTGTCCTGAGGATGAACGGGAAGACAAGGAACCATCGAGAGACTAGCCCTAGGTGTTGGGACAGGCACAGGTCACTCCATTTTCCCATCAGGAAGAAGAATGAACCACAGGCTCAGCCTGCCCCCCAGAACCAAAATAGGGCCTGAAGCAATCCTGCGCTTTAGCGGCCAGCTCCCAGAAAAGCGAGTAGACAAATGGAGCTCAGGGGCACTGCAATTCACAAACGTGCAGAGTTATAAATGAGAACTCTCGTCCACAAATATATTGAGGGAAGGCAACGAAGAGGATTTGAAAGCAAGGCAGATTTGCAGGAAACAGATTTCAGGAGGTAGATTCGACTCGCCTTTAAAACACATGAAAAGCGGCAAAACGTTGACAATGATGCCCTTTTTGGCCAACCAAGCAAGCCGGAAGGGCAAATCAGCGCTACAAAGAAGTCTCGCTTGCCCTCGGTCAAAAGGGCCATGCTGAAAAAAGTGTAAAAACCAGAAAAGCAGGACAGGCCATGGAGACATGGGAGCTTTGCTACGCTGATGGGCGGTACGTAAATTGCCAACAGGCTCTCTGGAGAAGTGTACGGTGTGTCCTGAAACAAGTAATAAACACAGCTTAGAGAGCATAGGGCACTTCCACTCATGGGCGTATAAATTGGGAAAACGAAAAATCAACAAGACACAGGCACCCCAAACTTTACAGCTGCTCTGTTTCCAAGAACCTCCACTTCGGTACACCTTCAGTATCCCAGGAAAGAGAAAAATGGATAAAGAAATGGTGGTACTTGGCACAATGGAATATCACTCTGCCATGAAATCAATGTCATAAGGCTAGTTAGCAGCATGATGAGTGGATTTAGGTACGATAATTCTAAGTGAAATAAGCCACACAGAAAAAGACACTTATCCTAAGATATCGCTTATAGAGGGAATGTCAAAATCGCTACACTTGAACTGAATTACAAAACAGAACAGAGTCACACCTTTAGATGATACACTATGGCTGCTTAACGGGAAAGGTGAGGTGGGGTGATTCATAAAACAAGGGTTTGAAATTAGCTCAGACACCGCTCCATAAGCCAACTATGTAATAGACAAGGCCTACTCCCTGCTCAGTGAACTGGACTCAACACCCCCTAGTCACCGCACAAGAATATATCTGACTAGTACGAATCTGAAAACCTATGTATCAATATCTCTCTGCAAGTCAATCAAGAGGGTGTAAAGCGGCATAAACACAGCAGGGAAAAGCAGCCAAGCCCCATTCTAAATATAAATTACTTTAAAAAACCCACAAAACAAAGACAGTGAAAGAGAGAGAAATTCTTACAAAATCCGTTCAGGGTCTCTGATGCAACCTGGATTGACCATATGTAGACCCACAGCTGGATGAGACATAAGGCTGGACACTCTTGGGGCTGAGAGGATTGGTGAGGTTGGGTGAGCAAACGCAGATAATTTAAAGTAACACCGCGGGGTACGCACCCCATGGGTCTCAAATCTCCAAGTACAAGGGCATCTTCCTACATCAAAACATGCATGGGAAACCCAGAAGATGGTATGCCGTGAGATCAGGAAAGGTTTCTAAAACGCACTTCATTTCTCCTCTCCTTGTGCTCGGGTTCGCCATTCCAGCCGCTTGACTAACCATCTCCCTACTTGGAGAATCAGCACCTTTAACCTCCTGTTTCGTACAGGTTGCAATTTGTCCTGAGGATGAACGGGAAGACGGGGAACCAACGAGAGACTAGCCCTAGGTGTTGGGACAGGCACAGGTCACTCCATTTTCCCATCAGGAAGAAGAATGAACCACAGGCTCAGCCTGACCCCCAGAACCAAAATAGGGCCTGAAGCAATCCTGCGCTTTTGCGGCCAGCTCCCAAAATAGCGAGGACACAAATGGAGCTCAGGGGCACTGCAATTCACAAACTTGCAGAGTTATAAATGAGAACTCTCGTCCACAAATATATTGAGGGAAGGCAACGAAGAGGATTTGAAAGCAAGGCAGAAATGCAGGAAACAGATTTCAGGAGGCAGATTCGACTAGCCTTAAAAGCGTATGAATAGCGGCAAAACGTTGACAATGATGCCCTTGGCCAAAAAGGGCGTATGCGTTTTTTCCTGAATATATTCAGGAAAAAACGCATACGCCCTTTTTGGCCAACCAAGCAAGCCGGAAGGGCAAATCAGCGCTACAAAGAAGTCTCGCTTGCCCTCGGTCAAAAGGGTCATGCTGAAAAAAGTGTAAAAACCAGAAAAGCAGGACAGGCCATGGAGACATGGGAGCCTTGCTACGCTGATGGGCGGTACGTAAATTGCCAACAGGCACTCTGGAGAAGTGTACGGTGTGTCCTGAAACAAGTAATAAACACAGCTTAGAGAGCATAGGGCACTTCCACTCATGGGCGTATAAATTGGGAAAACTAAAAATCAACAAGACACAGGCATCCCAAACTTTACGGCTGCTCTGTTTCCAAGAACCTCCACTTCGGTACACCTTCAATATCCCAGGAAAGAGAAAAATGGATAAAGAAATGGTGGTACTTGGCACAATGGAATATCACTCAGCCATGAAATCAATGTCATAAGGCTAGTTAGCAGCATGATGAGTGGATTTAGGTACGATGATACTAAGTGAAATAAGTCTCGCAGAAAAACACACTTATCCTAAGATATCGCTTAGAGAGGGAATGTCAAAATCGCTACACTTGAACTGAATTACAAAACAGAACAGAGTCACACCTTTAGAAGACACACTATGGCTGCTTAACGGGAAAGGTGAGGTGGGGTGATGCATAAAACAAGGGTTTGAAATTAGCTCAGAGACCGTTCCATAAGCCAAATATGTAATAGACAAGGCCTACTCCCTGCTCAGTGAACTGGACTCAACAACCCTTAGTCACCGCACAAGAATATATCTGACTAGTAAGAATCTGAAAACCTATGTGTCGATATCTATCTGCAAGTCAATCAAGAGGGTGTAAAGCGGCATAAACACAGCAGGGAAAAGCAGCCAAGCCCCATTCTAAACATAAATTACTTTAAAAAACCCACAAAACAAAGATAGTGAAAGAGAGAGAAATTCTTACAAAATCCGTTCAGGGTCTCTGATGCAACCTGGATTGACCATATCTAGACCCACAGCTGGATGAGACATAAGGCTGGACACTCTTCGGGCTGAGAGGATTGGTGAGGTTGGGTGAGCAAATGCAGATAATTTAAAGTAACACCGCAGGGTACCCACCCCATGGGTCTCAAATCTGCAGGTACAAGGGCATCTTCCTACATCAAAACATGCATGGGAAACCCAGAAGATGGTATGCCGTGAGATCGGGAAAGGTTTCTAAAACGCACCTCATTTCTCCTCTCCTTGTGCTCGGGTTCGCCATTCCAGCCGCTTGACTAACCATCTCCCTACTTGGAGAAACAGCACCTTTAACCTCCTGTTTCGTACAGGTTGCAATTTGTCCTAAGGATGAACGGGAAGACGGGGAACCAACGAGAGACTAGCCCTAGGTGTTGGGACAGGCACAGGTCACTCCATTTTCCCATCAGGAAGAAGAATGAACCACAGGCTCAGCCTGCCCCCCAGAACCAAAATAGGGCCTGAAGCAATCCTGCGCTCTTGCGGCCAGCTCCCAAAAAACCGAGTAGACAAATGGAGCTCAGGGGCACTGCAATTCACAAACGTGCAGAGTTATAAATGAGAACTCTCGTCCACAAATATATTGAGGGAAGGCAACGAAGAGGATTTGAAAGCAAGGCAGAAATGCAGGAAACAGATTTCAGGAGGTAGATTCGACTGGCCTTTAAAGCACATGAAAAGCGGCAAAACTTTGACCATGATGCCCTTTTTGGCCAACCAAGCAAGCCGGAAGGCAAATCAGCGCTACAAAGTAGTCTCGCTTGGCCTCGGTCAAAAGGGCCATGCTGAAAAAACTGTAAAAACCAGAAAAGCAGGGCAGGCCATTGAGACATGGGAGCCTTGCTACGCTGATGGGCGGGATGTAAATTGCCAACAGGCCCTCTGGAGAAGTGTACGGTGTGTCCTGAAACAAGTAATAAACACAGCTTAGAGAGCATAGGTCACTTCCACTCATGGACGTATAAATTGGGAAAACTAAAAATCAACAAGACACAGGCACCCCAAAATTTAAGACTGCTCTGTTTCCAAGAACCTCCACTTCGATACACCTTCAGTATCCCAGGAAAGAGAAAAATGGATAAAGAAATGGTGGTACTTGGCACAATGGAATATCACTCAGCCATGAAATGAATGTCATAAGGCTAGTTAGCAGCATGATGAGTGGATTTAGGTACGATGATTCTAACTGAAATAAGTCACACAGAAAAAGACACTTATCCTAAGATATCGCTTATAGAGGGAATGTCAAAATCGCTACACTTGAACTGAATTACAAAACAGAACAGAGTCACACCTTTAGAAGACACACTATGGCTGCTTAACGGGAAAGGTGAGGTGGGGTGATGCATAAAACAAGGGTTTGAAATTAGCTCAGACACCGCTCCATAAGCCAACTATGTAATAGACAAGGCCTACTCCCTGCTCAGTGAACTGGACTCAACACACCCTAGTCACCGCACAAGAATATATCTGACTAGTAAGAATCTGAAAACCTATGTATTGATATCTCTCTGCAAGTCAATCAAGAGGGTGTAAAGCGGCATAAACACAGCAGGGAAAAGCAGCCAAGCCCCATTCTAAACATAAATTACTTTAAAAAACCCACAAAACAAAGACAGTGAAAGAGAGAGAAATTCTTACAAAATCCGTTCAGGGTCTCTGATGCAACCTGGATTGACCGTATCTAGACCCACAGCTGGATGAGACATAAGGCTGGACACTCTTGGGGCTGAGAGGATTGGTGAGGTTGGGTGAGCAAAGGCAGATAATTTAAAGTAACACCGCAGGGTACCCACCCCATGGGTCTCAAATCTGCAGGTACAAGGGCATCTTCCTACATCAAAACATGCATGGGAAACCCAGAAGATGGTATGCCGTGAGATCGGGAAAGGTTTCTAAAACGCACCTCATTTCTCCTCTCCTTGTGCTCGAGTTCGCCATTCCAGCCACTTGACTAACCATCTGCCTACTTGGAGAATCAGCACCTTTAACCTCCTGTTTCGTACAGGTTGCAATTTGTCCTAAGGATAAACGGGAAGACGGGGAACCAACGAGAGACTAGCCCTAGGTGTTGGGACAGGCACAGGTCACTCCATTTTCCCATCAGGAAGAAGAATGAACCACAGGCTCAGCCTGCCCCCCAGAACCAAAATAGGGCCTGAAGCAATCCTGCGCTCTTGCGGCCAGCTCCCAAAAAACCGAGTAGACAAATGGAGCTCAGGGGCACTGCAATTCACAAACGTGCAGAGTTATAAATGAGAACTCTCGTCCACAAATATATTGAGGGAAGGCAACGAAGAGCATTTGAAAGCAAGGCAGAAATGCAGGAAAACAGATTTCAGGAGGTAGGTTCGACTGGCCTTTAAAGCAGATGAAAAGCGGCAAAACGTTGATAATGATGCCCTTTTTGGCCAACCAAGCAAGCCGGAAGGGCAAATCAGCGCTACAAAGAAGTCTCGCTTGCCCTCGGTCAAAAGGGCCATGCTGAAAAATGTGTAAAAACCAGAAAAGCAGGACAGGCCATGGAGACATGGGAGCCTTGCTATGCTGATGGGCGGGATGTAAATTGCCAACAGGCACTCTGGAGAAGTGTACGGTGTGTCCTGAAACAAGTAATAAACACAGATTAGAGAGCATAGGGCACTTCCACTCATGGGCGTATAAATTGGGAAAACTAAAAATCAACAAGACACAGGCACCCCAAAATTTACGGCTGCTCTGTTTCCAAGAACCTCCACTTCGGTACACATTCAATATCCCAGGAAAGAGAAAAATGGATAAAGAAATGGTGGTACTTGGCACAATGGAATATCACTCAGCCATGAAATCAATGTCATAAGGCTAGTTAGCAGCATGATGAGTGGATATAGCGACGATGATTCTAAGTGAAATAAGTCACACAGAAAAAGACACTTATCCTAAGATATCGCTTAGAGAGGGAATGTCAAAATCGCTACACTTGAACTGAATTACAAAACAGAACAGAGTCACACCTTTAGAAGACACACTATGGCTGCTTAACGGGAAAGGTGAGGTGGGGTGATGCATAAAACAAGGGTTTGAAATTAGCTCAGACACCGCTCCATAAGCCAACTATGTAATAGACAAGGCCTACTCCCTGCTCAGTGAACTGGACTCAACACACCCTAGTCACCGCACAAGAATATATCTGACTAGTAAGAATCTGAAAACCTATGTATCGATATCTATCTGCAAGTCAATCAAGAGGGTGTAAAGCGGCATAAACACAGCAGGGAAAAGCAGCCAAGCCCCATTCTAAACATAAATTACTTTAAAAAACCCACAAAACAAAAACAGTGAAAGAGAGAGAAATTCTTACAAAATCCGTTCAGGGTCTCTGATGCAACCTGGATTGACCATATCTAGACCCACAGCTGGATGAGACATAAGGCTGGACACTCTTGGGGCTGAGAGGATTGGTGAGGTTGGGTGAGCAAACGCAGATAATTTAAAGTAACACCGCATGGTACCCACCCCTTGGGTCTCAAATCTGCAGGTACAAGGGCATCTTCCTACATCAAAACATGCATGGGAAACCCAGAAGATGGTATGCCGTGAGATCGGGAAAAGTTTCTAAAACGCACCTCATTTCTCCTCTCCTTGTGCTCGGGTTCGCCATTCCAGCCGCTTGATTAACCATCTCCCTATTTGGAGAATCAGCACCTTAAACCTCCTGTTTCGTACAGGTTGCAAATTGTCCTGAGGATGAATGGGAAGATGGGGAACCAACGAGAGACTAGCCCTAGGTGTTGGGACAGGCACAGGTCACTCCATTTTCCCATCATTAAGAAGAATGAACCAGAGGCTCAGCCTGGCCCCCAGAACCAAAATAGGGCCTGAAGCAATCCTGCGCTTTTGCGGAGAGCTCCCAAAAAACCGAGTAGACAAATGGAGCTCAGGGGCACTGCAATTCACAAACGTGCAGAGTTATAAAAGAGAACTCTCGTCCACAAATATATTGAGGGAAGGCAACGAAGAGGATTTGAAAGCAAGGCAGAAATGCAGGAAACAGTTTTCAGGAGGTAGATTCGACTGGCCTTTAAAACACATGAAAAGCGGCAAAACGTTGACAATGATGCCCTTTTTGGCCAACCAAGCAAGCCGGAAGGGCAAATCAGCGCTACAAAGAAGTCTCGCTTGCCCTCTGTCAAAAGGGCCATGCTGAAAAAAGTGTAAAAACCAGAAAAGCAGGACAGGCCATGGAGACATGGGAGCCTTGCTAGGCTGATGGGCGGTACGTAAATTGCCAACAGGCCCTCTGGAGAAGTGTACGGTGTGTCCTGAAACAAGTAATAAACACAGCTTAGAGAGCATAGGGCACTTCCACTCATGGGCGTATAAATTGGGAAAACTAAAAATCAACAAGACACAGGCACCCCAATCTTTACGGCTACTCTGTTTCCAAGAACCTCCACTTCGGTACACCTTCAGTATCCCAGGAAAGAGAAAAATGGATAAAGAAATGGTGGTACTTGGCACAATGGAATATCACTCAGCCATGAAATCAATGTCATAAGGCTAGTTAGCAGCATGATGAGTGGATTTAGGTACGATGATTCTAAGTGAAATAAGTCACACAGAAAAAGACACTTATCCTAAGATATCGCTTATAGAGGGAATGTCAAAACCGCTACACTTGAACTGAATTACAAAACAGAACAGAGTCACACCTTTAGAAGACACACTATGGCTGCTTAACGGGAAAGTTTAGGTGGGGTGATGCATAAAACAAGGGTTTAAAATTAGCTCAGACACCACTCCATAAGGCAAATATGTAATAGCCAAGGCCTACGCCCTGCTCAGTGAACTGGACTCAACACCCCCTAGTCACTGCACAAGAATATATCTGACTAGTAAGAATCTGAAAACCTATGTATCGATATCTCTCTGCAAGTGAATCAAGAGGGTGTAAAGCGGCATAAACACAGCAGGGAAAAGCAGCCAAGCCCCATTCTAAACATAAATTACTTTAAAAAACCCACAAAACAAAGACAGTGAAAGAGAGAGAAATTCTTACAAAATCCGTTCAAGGGTTCTGATGCAACCTGGATTGACCATATCTAGACCCACAGCTGGATGAGACATAAGGCTGGACACTTTTGGGGCTGAGAGGATGGGTGAGGTTGGGTGAGCAAATGCAGATACTTTAAAGAAACACCGCGGGGTACCCACTCAATGGGTCTCAAATCTCCAGGTACAAGGGCATCTTCCTACATCAAAACATGCATGGGAAACCCTGAAGATGGTATGCCGTGAGATCGGGAAAGGTTTCTAAAACGCACCTCATTTCTCCTCTCCTTGTGCTCGGGTTTGCCATTCCAGCCGGTTGACTAACCATCTCCCTACTTGAAGAATCAGCACCTTTAACCTCCTGTATCGTACAGGTTGCAATTTGTCCTGAGGATGAACGGGAAGACGGGGAACCAACGAGAGACTAGCCCTAGGTGTTGGGACAGGCACAGGTCACTCCATTTTCCCATCAGGAAGAAGAATGAACCACAGGCTCAGCCTGCCCCCCAGAACCAAAATAGGGCCTGAAGCAATCCTGCGCTCTTGCGGCCAGCTCCCAAAAAACCGAGTAGACAAATGGAGCTCAGGGGCACTGCAATTCACAAACGTGCAGAGTTATAAATGAGAACTCTCGTCCACAAATATATTGAGGGAATGCAACGAAGAGCATTTGAAAGCAAGGCAGAAATGCAGGAAAACAGATTTCAGGAGGTAGGTTCGACTGGCCTTTAAAGCACATGAAAAGCAGCAAAACGTTGATAATGATGCCCTTTTTGGCCAACCAAGCAAGCCGGAAGGGCAAATCAGCGCTACAAAGAAGTCTCGCTTGCCCTCGGTCAAAAGGGCCATGCTGAAAAATGTGTAAAAACCAGAAAAGCAGGACAGGCCATGGAGACATGGGAGCCTTGCTATGCTGATGGGCGGGATGTAAATTGCCAACAGGCACTCTGGAGAAGTGTACGGTGTGTCCTGAAACAAGTAATAAACACAGATTAGAGAGCATAGGGCACTTCCACTCATGGGCGTATAAATTGGGAAAACTAAAAATCAACAAGACACAGGCACCCCAAAATTTACGGCTGCTCTGTTTCCAAGAACCTCCACTTCGGTACACATTCAATATCCCAGGAAAGAGAAAAATGGATAAAGAAATGGTGGTACTTGGCACAATGGAATATCACTCAGCCATGAAATCAATGTCATAAGGCTAGTTAGCAGCATGATGAGTGGATATAGCGACGATGATTCTAAGTGAAATAAGTCACACAGAAAAAGACACTTATCCTAAGATATCGCTTAGAGAGGGAATGTCAAAATCGCTACACTTGAACTGAATTACAAAACAGAACAGAGTCACACCTTTAGAAGACACACTATGGCTGCTTAACGGGAAAGGTGAGGTGGGGTGATGCATAAAACAAGGGTTTGAAATTAGCTCAGACACCGCTCCATAAGCCAACTATGTAATAGACAAGGCCTACTCCCTGCTCAGTGAACTGGACTCAACACACCCTAGTCACCGCACAAGAATATATCTGACTAGTAAGAATCTGAAAACCTATGTATCGATATCTATCTGCAAGTCAATCAAGAGGGTGTAAAGCGGCATAAACACAGCAGGGAAAAGCAGCCAAGCCCCATTCTAAACATAAATTACTTTAAAAAACCCACAAAACAAAAACAGTGAAAGAGAGAGAAATTCTTACAAAATCCGTTCAGGGTCTCTGATGCAACCTGGATTAACCATATCTAGACCCACAGCTGGATGAGACATAAGGCTGGACACTCTTGGGGCTGAGAGGATTGGTGAGGTTGGGTGAGCAAACGCAGATAATTTAAAGTAACACCGCATGGTACCCACCCCTTGGGTCTCAAATCTGCAGGTACAAGGGCATCTTCCTACATCAAAACATGCATGGGAAACCCAGAAGATGGTATGCCGTGAGATCGGGAAAAGTTTCTAAAACGCACCTCATTTCTCCTCTCCTTGTGCTCGGGTTCGCCATTCCAGCCGCTTGATTAACCATCTCCCTATTTGGAGAATCAGCACCTTAAACCTCCTGTTTCGTACAGGTTGCAAATTGTCCTGAGGATGAATGGGAAGATGGGGAACCAACGAGAGACTAGCCCTAGGTGTTGGGACAGGCACAGGTCACTCCATTTTCCCATCATTAAGAAGAATGAACCAGAGGCTCAGCCTGGCCCCCAGAACCAAAATAGGGCCTGAAGCAATCCTGCGCTTTTGCGGAGAGCTCCCAAAAAACCGAGTAGACAAATGGAGCTCAGGGGCACTGCAATTCACAAACGTGCAGAGTTATAAAAGAGAACTCTCGTCCACAAATATATTGAGGGAAGGCAACGAAGAGGATTTGAAAGCAAGGCAGAAATGCAGGAAACAGTTTTCAGGAGGTAGATTCGACTGGCCTTTAAAACACATGAAAAGCGGCAAAACGTTGACAATGATGCCCTTTTTGGCCAACCAAGCAAGCCGGAAGGGCAAATCAGCGCTACAAAGAAGTCTCGCTTGCCCTCTGTCAAAAGGGCCATGCTGAAAAAAGTGTAAAAACCAGAAAAGCAGGACAGGCCATGGAGACATGGGAGCCTTGCTAGGCTGATGGGCGGTACGTAAATTGCCAACAGGCCCTCTGGAGAAGTGTACGGTGTGTCCTGAAACAAGTAATAAACACAGCTTAGAGAGCATAGGGCACTTCCACTCATGGGCGTATAAATTGGGAAAACTAAAAATCAACAAGACACAGGCACCCCAATCTTTACGGCTGCTCTGTTTCCAAGAACCTCCACTTCGGTACACCTTCAGTATCCCAGGAAAGAGAAAAATGGATAAAGAAATGGTGGTACTTGGCACAATGGAATATCACTCAGCCATGAAATCAATGTCATAAGGCTAGTTAGCAGCATGATGAGTGGATTTAGGTACGATGATTCTAAGTGAAATAAGTCACACAGAAAAAGACACTTATCCTAAGATATCGCTTATAGAGGGAATGTCAAAACCGCTACACTTGAACTGAATTACAAAACAGAACAGAGTCACACCTTTAGAAGACACACTATGGCTGCTTAACGGGAAAGGTTAGGTGGGGTGATGCATAAAACAAGGGTTTAAAATTAGCTCAGACACCACTCCATAAGGCAAATATGTAATAGCCAAGGCCTACGCCCTGCTCAGTGAACTGGACTCAACACCCCCTAGTCACTGCACAAGAATATATCTGACTAGTAAGAATCTGAAAACCTATGTATCGATATCTCTCTGCAAGTGAATCAAGAGGGTGTAAAGCGGCATAAACACAGCAGGGAAAAGCAGCCAAGCCCCATTCTAAACATAAATTACTTTAAAAAACCCACAAAACAAAGACAGTGAAAGAGAGAGAAATTCTTACAAAATCCGTTCAAGGGTTCTGATGCAACCTGGATTGACCATATCTAGACCCACAGCTGGATGAGACATAAGGCTGGACACTTTTGGGGCTGAGAGGATGGGTGAGGTTGGGTGAGCAAATGCAGATACTTTAAAGAAACACCGCGGGGTACCCACTCAATGGGTCTCAAATCTCCAGGTACAAGGGCATCTTCCTACATCAAAACATGCATGGGAAACCCTGAAGATGGTATGCCGTGAGATCGGGAAAGGTTTCTAAAACGCACCTCATTTCTCCTCTCCTTGTGCTCGGGTTTGCCATTCCAGCCGGTTGACTAACCATCTCCCTACTTGGAGAATCAGCACCTTTAACCTCCTGTATCGTACAGGTTGCAATTTGTCCTGAGGATGAACGGGAAGACGGGGAACCAACGAGAGCCTAGCCCTAGGTGTTGGGACAGGCACAGGTCACTCCATTTTCCCATCAGGAAGAAGAATGAACCACAGGCTCAGCCTGCCCCCCAGAACCAAAATAGGGCCTGAAGCAATCCTGCGCTCTTGCGGCCAGCTCCCAGAAAACCGAGTAGACAAATGGAGCTCAGGGGCACTGCAATTCACAAACGTGCAGAGTTATAAATGAGAACTCTCGTCCACAAATATATTGAGGGAAGGCAACGAAGAGCATTTGAAAGCAAGGCAGAAATGCAGGAAAACAGATTTCAGGAGGTAGGTTCGACTGGCCTTTAAAGCACATGAAAAGCGGCAAAACCTTGATAATGATGCCCTTTTTGGCCAACCAAGCAAGCCGGAAGGGCAAATCAGCGCTACAAAGAAGTCTCGCTTGCCCTCGGTCAAAAGGGCCATGCTGAAAAATGTGTAAAAACCAGAAAAGCAGGACAGGCCATGGAGACATGGGAGCCTTGCTACGCTGATGGGCGGGATGTAAATTGCCAACAGGCACTCTGGAGAAGTGTACGGTGTGTCCTGAAACAAGTAATAAACACAGATTAGAGAGCATAGGGCACTTCCACTCATGGGCGTATAAATTGGGAAAACTAAAAATCAACAAGACACAGGCACCCCAAAATTTACGGCTGCTCTGTTTCCAAGAACCTCCACTTCGGTACACATTCAATATCCCAGGAAAGAGAAAAATGGATAAAGAAATGGTGGTACTTGGCACAATGGAATATCACTCAGCCATGAAATCAATGTCATAAGGCTAGTTAGCAGCATGATGAGTGGATATAGCGACGATGATTCTAAGTGAAATAAGTCACACAGAAAAAGACACTTATCCTAAGATATCGCTTAGAGAGGGAATGTCAAAATCGCTACACTTGAACTGAATTACAAAACAGAACAGAGTCACACCTTTAGAAGACACACTATGGCTGCTTAACGGGAAAGGTGAGGTGGGGTGATGCATAAAACAAGGGTTTGAAATTAGCTCAGACACCGCTCCATAAGCCAACTATGTAATAGACAAGGCCTACTCCCTGCTCAGTGAACTGGACTCAACACACCCTAGTCACCGCACAAGAATATATCTGACTAGTAAGAATCTGAAAACCTATGTATCGATATCTATCTGCAAGTCAATCAAGAGGGTGTAAAGCGGCATAAACACAGCAGGGAAAAGCAGCCAAGCCCCATTCTAAACATAAATTACTTTAAAAAACCCACAAAACAAAAACAGTGAAAGAGAGAGAAATTCTTACAAAATCCGTTCAGGGTCTCTGATGCAACCTGGATTGACCATATCTAGACCCACAGCTGGATGAGACATAAGGCTGGACACTCTTGGGGCTGAGAGGATTGGTGAGGTTGGGTGAGCAAACGCAGATAATTTAAAGTAACACCGCATGGTACCCACCCCTTGGGTCTCAAATCTGCAGGTACAAGGGCATCTTCCTACATCAAAACATGCATGGGAAACCCAGAAGATGGTATGCCGTGAGATCGGGAAAAGTTTCTAAAACGCACCTCATTTCTCCTCTCCTTGTGCTCGGGTTCGCCATTCCAGCCGCTTGATTAACCATCTCCCTATTTGGAGAATCAGCACCTTAAACCTCCTGTTTCGTACAGGTTGCAAATTGTCCTGAGGATGAATGGGAAGATGGGGAACCAACGAGAGACTAGCCCTAGGTGTTGGGACAGGCACAGGTCACTCCATTTTCCCATCATTAAGAAGAATGAACCAGAGGCTCAGCCTGGCCCCCAGAACCAAAATAGGGCCTGAAGCAATCCTGCGCTTTTGCGGAGAGCTCCCAAAAAACCGAGTAGACAAATGGAGCTCAGGGGCACTGCAATTCACAAACGTGCAGAGTTATAAAAGAGAACTCTCGTCCACAAATATATTGAGGGAAGGCAACGAAGAGGATTTGAAAGCAAGGCAGAAATGCAGGAAACAGTTTTCAGGAGGTAGATTCGACTGGCCTTTAAAACACATGAAAAGCGGCAAAACGTTGACAATGATGCCCTTTTTGGCCAACCAAGCAAGCCGGAAGGGCAAATCAGCGCTACAAAGAAGTCTCGCTTGCCCTCTGTCAAAAGGGCCATGCTGAAAAAAGTGTAAAAACCAGAAAAGCAGGACAGGCCATGGAGACATGGGAGCCTTGCTAGGCTGATGGGCGGTACGTAAATTGCCAACAGGCCCTCTGGAGAAGTGTACGGTGTGTCCTGAAACAAGTAATAAACACAGCTTAGAGAGCATAGGGCACTTCCACTCATGGGCGTATAAATTGGGAAAACTAAAAATCAACAAGACACAGGCACCCCAATCTTTACGGCTGCTCTGTTTCCAAGAACCTCCACTTCGGTACACCTTCAGTATCCCAAGAAAGAGAAAAATGGATAAAGAAATGGTGGTACTTGGCACAATGGAATATCACTCAGCCATGAAATCAATGTCATAAGGCTAGTTAGCAGCATGATGAGTGGATTTAGGTACGATGATTCTAAGTGAAATAAGTCACACAGAAAAAGACACTTATCCTAAGATATCGCTTATAGAGGGAATGTCAAAACCGCTACACTTGAACTGAATTACAAAACAGAACAGAGTCACACCTTTAGAAGACACACTATGGCTGCTTAAGGGGAAAGGTTAGGTGGGGTGATGCATAAAACAAGGGTTTGAAATTAGTGCAGACACCACTCCATAAGCCAAATATGTAATAGCCAAGGCCTACGCCCTGCTCAGTGAACTGGACTCAACACCCCCTAGTCACTGCACAAGAATATATCTGACTAGTAAGAATCTGAAAACCTATGTATCGATATCTCTCTGCAAGTGAATCAAGAGGGTGTAAAGCGGCATAAACACAGCAGGGAAAAGCAGCCAAGCCCCATTCTAAACATAAATTACTTTAAAAAACCCACAAAACAAAGACAGTGAAAGAGAGAGAAATTCTTACAAAATCCGTTCAAGGGTTCTGATGCAACCTGGATTGACCATATCTAGACCCACAGCTGGATGAGACATAAGGCTGGACACTTTTGGGGCTGAGAGGATGGGTGAGGTTGGGTGAGCAAATGCAGATACTTTAAAGAAACACCGCGGGGTACCCACTCAATGGGTCTCAAATCTCCAGGTACAAGGGCATCTTCCTACATCAAAACATGCATGGGAAACCCTGAAGATGGTATGCCGTGAGATCGGGAAAGGTTTCTAAAACGCACCTCATTTCTCCTCTCCTTGTGCTCGGGTTTGCCATTCCAGCCGGTTGACTAACCATCTCCCTACTTGGAGAATCAGCACCTTTAACCTCCTGTATCGTACAGGTTGCAATTTGTCCTGAGGATGAACGGGAAGACGGGGAACCAACGAGAGACTAGCCCTAGGTTTTGGGACAGGCACAGGTCACTCCATTTTCCCATCAGGAAGAAGAATGAACCACAGGCTCAGCCTGCCCCCCAGAACCAAAATAGGGCCTGAAGCAATCCTGCGCTTTTGCGGCCAGCTCCCAAAAAAGCGAGGAGACAAATGGAGCTCAGGGGCACTGCAATTCACAAACGTGCAGAGTTATAAATGATAACTCTCGTCCACAAATATATTGAGGGAAGGCAACGAAGAGGATTTGAAAGCAAGGCAGATTTGCAGGAAACAGATTTCAGGTGGTAGATTCGACTCGCCTTTAAAGCACATGAATAGCGGCAAAACGTTGACAATGATGCCCTTGGCCAAAAAGGGCGTATGCGTTTTTTCCGGAATATATTCAGGAAAAAACGCAAACGCCCTTTTTGGCCAACGAAGCAAGCCGGAAGGGCAAATCAGCGCTACAAAGAAGTCTCGCTTGCCCTCGGTCAAAAGGGCCATGCTGAAAAAAGTGTAAAAACCAGAAAAGCAGGACAGGCCATGGAGACATGGGAGCCTTGCTACGCTGATGGGCGGTATGTAAATTGCCAACAGGCACTCCAGAAAAGTGTATGGTGTGTCCTGATACAAGTAATAGACACAGCTTAGAGAGCATAGGGCACTTCCACTCATGGGCGTATAAATTGGTATAACTAAAAATCAACAAGACACAGGCACCCCAAACTTTACACCTGCTCTGTTTCCAAGAACCTCCACTTCGGTACACCTTCAGTATCCCAGGAATGAGAAAAATTGATAAAGAAATGGTGGTACTTGGCACAATGGAATATCACTCAGCCATGAAATCAACGTCATAAGGCTCGTTAGCAGCATGATGAGTGGATTTAGGTACGATGATTCTAAGTGAAATAAGTCACACAGAAAAAGACACTTATCCTAAGATATCGCTTAGAGAGGGAATGTCAAAATCGCTACACTTGAACTGAATTACAAAACAGAACAGAGTCACACCTTTAGAAGACACACTATGGCTGCTTAACGGGAAAGGTGAGGTGGGGTGATGCATAAAACAAGGGTTTGAAATTAGCTCAGACACCACTCCATAAGTCAAATATGTAATAGCCAAGGCCTACGCCCTGCTCAGTGAACTGGACTCAACACCCCCTCTTCACCGCACAAGAATATATCTGACTAGTAAGAATCTGAAAACCTATGTATCGATATCTCTCTGCAAGTGAATCAAGAGGGTGTAAAGCGGCATAAACACAGCAGGGAAAAGCAGCCAAGCCCCATTCTAAACATAAATTACTTTAAAAAACCCACAAAACAAAGACAGTGAAAGAGAGAGAAATTCTTACAAAATCCGTTCAAGGGTTCTGATGCAACCTGGATTGACCATATCTAGACCCACAGCTGAATGAGACATAAGGCTGGACACTCTTGGGGCTGAGAGGATTGGTGAGGTTGGGTGAGCAAATGCAGATACTTTAAAGTAATACCACGGGGTACACACCCCATGGGTCTCAAATCTCCAGGTACAAGGGCATCTTCCTACATCAAAACATGCATGGGAAACCCAGAAGATGGTATGCTGTGAGATCGGGAAAGGTTTCTAAAACGCACCTCATTTCTCCTCTCCTTGTGCTCGGGTTTGCCATTCCAGCCGCTTGACTAACCATCTCCCTACTTGGAGAATCAGCACCTTTAACCTCCTGTATCTTACAGGTTGCAATTTGTCCTGAGGATGAACGGGAAGACGGGGAACTAACGAGAGACTAGCCCTAGGTGTTGGGACAGGCACAGGTCACTCCATTTTCCCATCAGGAAGAAGAATGAACCACAGGCTCAGCATGCCCCCCAGAACCAAAATAGGGCCTGAAGCAATCCTGCGCTCTTGCGGCCAGCTCCCAAAAAACCGAATAGACAAATGGAGCTCAGGGGCACTGCAATTCACAAACGTGCAGTGTTATAAATGAGAACTCTCGTCCACAAATATATTGAGGGAAGGCAATGAAGAGGATTTGAAAGCAAGGCAGAAATGCAGGAAACAGATTTCAGGAGGGAGATTCGACTGGCCTTTAAAGGACATGAAAAGAGGCAAAACTTTGACAATGATGCCCTTTTTGGCCAACGAAGCAAGCCGGAAGGGCAAATCAGCGCTACAAAGAAGTCTCGCTTGCCCTCGATCAAAAGGGCCATGCTGAAAAAAGTGTAAAAACCAGAAAAGCAGGACAGGCCATGGAGACATGGGAGCCTTGCTACGCTGATGGGCGGGATGTAAATTGCCAACAGGCCCTCTGGAGAAGTGTACGGTGTGTCCTGAAACAAGTACTAAACACAGCTTAGAGAGCATAGGGCACTTCCACTCATGGGCGTATAAATTGGGAAAACTAAAAATCAACGAGACACGGGCACCCCAAACTTTACGGCTGCTCTGTTTCCAAGAACCTCCACTTCGGTACACCTTCAGTATCCCAGGAAAGAGAAAAATGGATAAAGAAATGGTGGTACTTGGCACAATGGAATATCACTCAGCCATGAAATCAATGTCATAAGGCTAGTTAGCAGCATGATGAGTGGATTTAGGTACGATGATTCTAAGTGAAATAAGTCACACAGAAAAAGACACTTATCCTACGATATCGCTTAGAGAGGGAATGTCAAAATTGCTACACTTGAACTGAATTACAAAACAGAACAGAGACACACCTTTAGAAGACACACTATGGCTGCTTAACGGGAAAGGTGAGGTGGGGTGATGCATAAAACAAGGGTTTGAAATTAGCGCAGACACCGCTCCATAAGCCAAATATGTAATAGACAAGGCCTACTCCCTGCTCAGTGAACTGGATTCAACACCCCCTAGTCACCGCACAAGAATATATCTGACTAGTAAGAATCTGAAAACCTATGTATTGATATCTCTCTGCAAGTGAATCATGAGGGTGTAAAGCGGCATAAACACAGCAGGGAAAAGCAGCCAAGCCCCATTCTAAACATAAATTACTTTAAAAAACCCACAAAACAAAGACAGTGAAAGAGAGAGAAATTCTTACAAAATCCGTTCAGGGTCTCTGATGCAACCTGGATTGACCATATGTAGACCCACAGCTGGATGAGACATAAGGCTGGACACTCTTGGGCCTGAGAGGATTGGTGAGGTTGGGTGAGCAAACGCAGATACTTTAAAGTAATACCGCAGGGTACCCACCCCATGGGTCTCAAATCTCCAGGAACAAGGGCATCTTCCTACATCAAAACATGCATGCGAAACCCAGAAGATGGTATGCCGTGAGATCGGGAAAGGTTTCTAAAACGCACCTCATTTCTCCTCTCCTTGTGCTCGGGTTCGCCATTCCAGCCGCTTGACTAACCATCTCCCTACTTGGAGAATCAGCACCTTTAACCTCCTGTTTCGTACAGGTTGCAATTTGTCCTGAGGATGAACGGGAAGACGGGGAACCAACGAGAGACTAGCCCTCGGTGCTGGGACAGGCACAGGTCACTCCATTTTCCCATCAGGAAGAAGAATGAACCACAGGCTCACCCTGCCCCCCAGAACCAAAATAGGGCCTGAAGCAATCCTGCGCTCTTGCGGCCAGCTCCCAAAAAACCGAGTAGACAAATGGAGCTCAGGGGCACTGCAATTCACAAACGTGCAGAGATATAAATGAGAACTCTCGTCCACAAATATATTGAGGGAAGGCAACGAAGAGGATTTGAAAGCAAGGCAGATTTGCAGGAAACAGATTTCAGGAGGTAGATTCGACTGCCTTTAAAGCACATGAAAAGCGGCAAAAGGTTGACAATGATGCCCTTTTTGGCCAACCAAGCAAGCCGGAAGGGCAAATCAGCGCTACAAAGAAGTCTCGCTTGCCCTCGGTCAAAAGGGCCATGCTGAAAAAAGTGTAAAAACCAGAAAAGCAGGACAGGCCATGGAGACATGGGAGCCTTGCTACGCTGATGGGCGGGATGTAAATTGCCAACAGGCCCTCTGGAGAAGTGTACGGTGTGTCCTGAAACAAGTAATAAACACAGCTTAGAGAGCATAGGGCACTTCCACTCATGGACGTATAAATTGGGAAAACTAAAAATCAGCAAGACACAGGCACCCCAAACTTACGGATGCTCTGTTTCCAAGAACCTCCACTTCGGTACACCTTCAGTATCCCAGGAAAGAGAAAAATGGATAAAGAAATGGTGGTACTTGGCACAATGGAATATCACTCAGCCATGAAATCAATGCCATAAAGCTAGTTACCAGCATGATGAGTGGATTTAGGTACGATGATTCTAAGTGAAATAAGTCACACAGAAAAAGACACTTATCCTAAGATATCGCTTATAGAGGGAATGTCAAAATCGCTACACTTGAACTGAATTACAAAACAGAACAGAGTCACACCTTTAGAAGACACACTATGGCTGCTTAACGGGAAAGGTGAGGTGGAGTGATGCATAAAACAAGGGTTTGAAATTAGCGCAGACACCGCTCCATAAGCCAACTATGTAATAGACAAGGCCTACTCCCTGCTCAGTGAACTGGACTCAACACCCCCTAGTCACCGCACAAGAATATATCTGACTAGTAAGAATCTGAAAACCTATGTATCGATATCTCTCTGCAAGTCAATCAAGAGGGTGTAAAGCGGCATAAACACAGCAGGGATAAGCAGGCAAGCCCCATTCTAAACATAAATTACTTTAAAAAACCCACAAAACAAAGACAGTGAAAGAGAGAGAAATTCTTACAAAATCCGTTCAGGGTTTCTGATGCAACCTGGATTGACCATATCTAGACCCACAGCTGGATGCGAAATAACGCTGGACACTCTTGGGGCTGAGAGGATTGGTGAGTTGGGTGAGCAAACGCAGATAATTTAAAGTAACACCGCAGGGTACCCTCCCCATGGGTCTCAAATGTGCAGGTACAAGGGCATCTTCCTACATCAAAACATGCATGGGAAACCCAGAAGATGGTATGCCGTGAGATCGGGAAAGGTTTCTAAAACGCACCTCATTTCTCCTCTCCTTGTGATCGGGTTCGCCATTCCAGCCACTTGACTAACCATCTCCCTACTTGGAGAATCAGCACCTTTAACCTCCTGTTTCGTAGAGGTTGCAATTTGTCCTAAGGATGAACGGGAAGACGGGGAACCAACGAGAGACTAGCCCTAGGTGTTGGGACAGGCACAGGTCACTCCATTTTCCCATCAGGAAGAAGAATGAACCACAGGCTCACCCTGCCCCCCAGAACCAAAATAGGGCCTGAAGCAATCCTGCGCTCTTGCGGCCAGCTCCCAAAAAACCGAGTAGACAAATGGAGCTCAGGGGCACTGCAATTCACAAACGTGCAGAGATATAAATGAGAACTCTCGTCCACAAATATATTGAGGGAAGGCAACGAAGAGGATTTGAAAGCAAGGCATATTTGCAGGAAACAGATTTCAGGAGGTAGATTCGACTGGCATTTAAAGCACATGAAAAGTGGCAAAACGTTGACAATGATGCCCTTGGCCAAAAAGGGCGTATGCGTTTTTTCCTGAATATATTCAGGGAAAAACGCATACGCCCTTTTTGGCCAACAAAGCAAGCCGGAAGGGCAAATCAGCGCTACAAAGAAGTCTCGCTTGCCCTCGGTCAAAAGGGCCATGCTGAAAAAAGTGTAAAAACCAGAAAAGCAGGACAGGCCATGTAGACATGGGAGCCTTGCTACGCCGATGGGCGGGATGTAAATTGCCAACAGGCCCTCTGGAGAAGTATACGGTGTGTCCTGAAACAAGTAATAAACACAACTTAGAGAGCATAGGGCACTTCCACTCATGGGCGTATAAATTGGGAAAACTAAAAATCAACAAGACACAGGCACCCCAAACTTTACAGCTGCTCTGTTTCTAAGAACCTCCACTTCGGTACACCTTCAATATCCCAGGAAAGACAAAAATGGATAAAGAAATGGTGGTACTTGGCACAATGGAATATCACTCAGCCATGAAATCAATGTCATAAGGCTAGTTAGCAGCATGATGAGTGGATTTAGGTACGATGATTCTAAGCGAAATAAGTCACACAGAAAAAGACACTTATCCTAAGATATCGCTTAGAGAGGGAATGTCAAAATCGCTACACTTGAACTGAATTACAAAACAGAACAGAGTCACACCTTTAGAAGACACACTATGGCTGCTTAACGGGAAAGGTGAGGTGGGGTGATGCATAAAACAAGGGTTTGAAATTAGCTCAGACACCGCTCCATAAGCCAACTATGTAATAGACAAGGCCTACTCCCTGCTCAGTGAACTGGATTCAACACACCCTAGTCACCACACTAGAATATATCTGACTAGTAAGAATCTGAAAGCCTATGTATCGATATCTCTCTGCAAGTGAATCAAGAGGGTGTAAAGCGGCATAAACACAGCAGGGAAAAGCAGCCAAGCCCCATTCTAAACATAAATTACTTTAAAAAACCCACAAAACAAAGACAGTGAAAGAGAGAGAAATTCTTACAAAATCCGTTCAGGGTCTCTGATGCAACCTGGATTGACCATATCTAGACCCACAGCTGGATGAGACATAATGCTGGACACTCTTGGGGCTGAGAGGATTGGTGAGGTTGGGTGAGCAAACGCAGATAATTTAAAGTAACACCGCAGGGTACCCTCCCCATGGGTCTCAAATCTGCAGGTACAAGGGCATCTTCCTACATCAAAACATGCATGGGAAACCCAGAAGATGGTATGCCGTGAGATCGGGAAAGGTTTCTAAAACGCACCTCATTTCTCCTCTCCTTGTGCTCGGGTTCGCCATTCCAGCTACTTGACTAACCATCTCCCTACTTGGAGAATCAGCACCTTTAACCTCCTGTTTCGTACAGGTTGCAATTTGTCCTAAAGATGAACGGGATGACGGGGAACCAACGAGAGACTAGCCCTAGGTGTTGGGACAGGCACAGGTCACTCCATTTTCCCATCAGGAAGAAGAATGAACCACAGGCTCAGCCTGTCCCCCAGAACCAAAATAGGGCCTGAAGCAATACTGCGCTCTTGCGGCCAGCTCCCAAAAAACCGAGTAGACAAATGGAGCTCAGGGGCACTGCAATTCACAAACGTGCAGAGTTATAAATGAGAACTCTCGTCCACAAATATATTGAGGGAAGGCAACGAAGAGGATTTGAAAGCAAGGCAGAAATGCAGGAAACAGATTTCAGGAGGTAGGTTCGACTGGCCTTTAAAGCACATGAAAAGCGGCAAAACGTTGACAATGATGCCCTTGGCCAAAAAGGGCGTATGCGTTTTTTCCTGAATATATTCAGGAAAAAACGCATACGCCCTTTTTGGCCAACCAAGCAAGCCGGAAGTGCAAATCAGCGCTACAAAGAAGTCTCGCTTGCCCTCGGTCAAAAGGGCCATGCTGAAAAAAGTGTAAAAACCAGAAAAGCAGGACAGGCCATGGAGACATGGGAGACTTGCTACGCCGATGGGCGGGATGTAAATTGCCAACAGGCCCTCTGGAGAAGTATACGGTGTGTCCTGAAACAAGTACTAAACACAGCTTAGAGAGCATAGGGCACTTCCACTCATGGGCGTATAAATTGGGAAAACTAAAAATCAAGAAGACACAGGCACCCCAAACTTTACGGCTGCTCTGTTTCCAAGAACCTCCACTTCGGTACACCTTCAATATCCCAGGAAAGAGAAAAATGGATAAGGAAATGGTGGTACTTGGCACAATGGAATATCACTCAGCCATGAAATCAATGTCATAAGGCTAGTTAGCAGCATGATGAGTGGATTTAGGTACGATGATTCTAAGTGAAATAAGTCACACAGAAAAAGACACTTATCCTAAGATATCGCTTATAGAGGGAATGTCAAAATCGCTACACTTGAACTGAATTACAAAACAGAACAGAGTCACACCTTTAGAAGATACACTATGGCTGCTTAACGGGAAAGGTGAGGTGGGGTGATGCATAAAACAAGGGTTTGAAATTAGCTCAGACACCGCTCCATAAGCCAACTATGTAATAGACAAGGCCTACTCCCTGCTCAGTGAACTGGACTCAACACCACCTAGGCACCACACTAGAATATATCTGACTAGTAAGAATCTGAAAGCCTATGTATCGATATCTCTCTGCAAGTGAATCAAGAGGGTGTAAAGCGGCATAAACACAGCAGGGAAAAGCAGCCAAGCCCCATTCTAAACATAAATTACTTTAAAAAACCCACAAAACAAAGACAGTGAAAGAGAGAGAAATTCTTACAAAATCCATTCAGGGTCTCTGATGCAACCTGGATTGACCATATGTAGACCCACAGCTGGATGAGACATAAGGCTGGACACTCTTGGGGCTGAGAGGATTGGTGAGGTTGGGTGAGCAAACGCAGATACTTTAAAGTAATACCGCAGGGTACCCACCCCATGGGTCTCAAATCTGCAGGTACAAGGGCATCTTCCTTCATCAAAACATATAATGGGAAACCCAGAAGATGGTATGCCGTGAGATCGGGAAAGGTTTCTAAAACGCACCTCATTTCTCCTCTCCTTGTGCTCGGGTTCGCCATTCCAGCCGCTTGACTAAAAATCTCCCTACTTGGAGAATCAGCACCTTTAACCTCCTGTTTCGTACAGGTTGCAATTTGTCCTGAGGATGAACGGGAAGACGGGGAACCAACGAGAGACTAGCCCTAGGTGTTGGGACAGGCACAGGTCACTCCATTTTCCCATCAGGAAGAAGAATGAACCACAGGCTCAGCCTGACCCCAGAACCAAAATAGGGCCTGAAGCAATCCTGCTCTTTTGCGGCCAGCTCCCAAAAGAGCGAGTAGACAAATGGAGCTCAAGGGCACTGCAATTCACAAACGTGCAGAGTTATAAATGAGAACTCTCGTCCACAAATATATTGAGGGAAGGCAACGAAGAGGATTTGAAAGCAAGGCAGATTTCCAGGAAACAGATTTCAGGAGGTGGATTCGACTCGCCTTTAAAGCACATGAAAAGCGGCAAAACGTTGATAATGATGCCCTTGGCCAAAAAGGGCGTATGCGTTTTTTCCTGAATATATTCAGGAAAAAACGCATACGCCCTTTTTGGTCAACCAAGCAAGCCAGAAGGGCAAATCAGCGCTACAAAGAAGTCTCGCTTGCCCTCGGTGAAAAGGGCCATGCTGAAAAAAGTGTAAAAACCAGAAAAGCAGGACAGGCCATGGAGACATGCGAGCATTGCTACGTTGATGGGCGGGATGTAAATTGCCAACAGGCACTCTGGAGAAGTGTACGGTGTATCCTGAAACAAGTAATAAACACAGCTTAGAGAGCATAGGGCACTTCCACTCATGGGCGTATAAATTGGGAAAACTAAAAATCAACAAGACACAGGCAACCCAAACTTTACGGCTGCTCTGTTTCCAAGAACCTCCACTTCGGTACACCTTCAATATCCCAGGAAAGAGAAAAATGGATAAAGAAATGGTGGTACTTGGCACAATGGAATATCACTCAGCCATGAAATCAATGTCATAAGGCTAGTTAGCAGCATGATGAGTGGATTTAGGTACGATGATTCTAAGTGAAATAAGTCACACAGAAAAAGACACTTATCCTAAGATATCGCTTATAGAGGGAATGTCAACATCGCTACACTTGAACTGAATTACAAAACAGAACAGAGTCACACCTTTAGAAGATACACTATGGCTGCTTAACGGGAAAGGTGAAGTGGGGTGATGCATAAACAAGGGTTTGAAATTAGCTCAGACACCGCTCCATAAGCCAACTATGTAATAGACAAGGCCTACTCCCTGCTCAGTGAACTGGACTCAACACCCCATAGTCACCACACAAGAATATATCTGACTAGTAAGAATCTGAAAACCTATGTATCGATATCTCTCTGCAAGTCAATCAAGAGGGTGTAAAGCGGCATAAACACAGCAGGGAAAAGCAGCCAAGCCCCATTCTAAACATAAATTACTTTAAAAAACCCACAAAACAAAGACAGTGAAAGAGAGAGAAATTCTTACAAAATCCGTTCAGGGTCTCTGATGCAACCTGGATTGACCATATCTAGACCCACAGCTGGATGAGACATAAGGCTGGACACTCTTGGGGCTGAGAGGATTGGTGAGGTTGTGTGAGCAAACGCAGATAATTTAAAGTAACACTGCAGGGTACCCACCCCATGGGTCTCAAATCTGCAGGTACAAGGGCATCTTCCTACATCAAAACATGCATGGGAAACCCAGAAGATGGTATGCCGTGAGATCGGGAAAGGTTTCTAAAACGCACCTCATTTCTCCTCTCCTTGTGCTCGGGTTCGCCATTCCAGCCACTTGACTAACCATCTCCCTACTTGGAGAATCAGCACCTTTAACCTCCTGTTTCCTAGAGGTTGCAATTTGTCCTAAGGATGAACGGGAAGACGGGGAACCAACGAGAGAGTAGCCCTAGGTGTTGGGACAGGCACAGGTCACTCCATTTTCCCATCAGGAAGAAGAATGAACCACAGGCTCAGCCTGCCCCCCAGAACCAAAAGAGGGCCTGAAGCAATCCTGCGCTCTTGCGGCCAGCTCCCAAAAAACCGAGTAGACAAATGGAGCTCAGGGGCACTGCAATTCACAAACGTGCAGAGTTATAAATGAGAACTCTCGTCCACAAATATATTGAGGGAAGGCAACGAAGAGGATTTGAAAGCAAGGCAGAAATGCAGGAAACAGTTTTCAGGAGGTAGATTCGACTGGCCTTTAAAGCACATGAAAAGCGACAAAACGTTGACAATGATGCCCTTGGCATCATATTTCCTGAATATATTCAGGAAAAAACGCATACGCCCTTTTTGGCCAACCAAGCAAGCCGGAAGGGCCAATCAGCACTACAAAGAAGTCTCGCTTGCCCTCGGTCAAAAGGGCCATGCTGAAAAAAGTGTAAAAACCAGAAAAGCAGGACAGGCCATGGAGACATGGGAGCCTTGCTACGTTGATGGGCGGGATGTAAATTGCCAACACTCACTCTGGAGAAGTGTACGGTGTGTCCTGAAACAAGTAATAAACACAGCTTAGACAGCATAGGGCACTTCCACTCATGGGCGTATAAATTGGGAAAACTAAAAATCAACAAGACACAGGCACCCCAAACTTTATGGCTGCTCTGTTTCCAAGAACCTCCACTTCGGTACACCTTCAGTATCCCAGGAAAGAGAAAAATGGATAAAGAAATGGTGGTACTTGGCACAATGGAATATCACTCAGCCATGAAATCAATGTTATAAGGCTAGTTAGCAGTATGATGAGTGGATTTAGGTACGATGATTCTAAGTGAAATAAGTCACACAGAAAAAGACACTTATCCTAAGATATTGCTTATAGAGGGAATGTCAAAATCGCTACACTTGAACTGAATTACAAAACAGAACAGAGTCACACCTTTAGAAGACACACTATGGCTGCTTAACGGGAAAGGTGAGGTGGGGTCATGCATAAAACAAGGGTTTGAAATTAGTGCAGACACCGCTCCATAAGCCAACTATGTAATAGACAATGCCTACTCCCTGCTCAGTGAACTGTACTCAACACCCCCTAGTCACCGCACAAGAATATATCTGACTAGTAAGAATCTGAAAACCTATGTATCGATATCTCTCTGCAAGTGAATCAAGAGGGTGTAAAGTGGCATAAACACAGCAGGGAAAAGCAGCCAAGCCCCATTCTAAACATAAATTACTTTAAAAAACCCACAAAACAAAGACAGTGAAAGAGAGAGAAATTCTTACAAAATCCGTTCAGGGTCTCTGATGCAACCTGGATTGACCATATGTAGACCCACAGCTGGATGAGACATAAGGCTGGACACTCTTGGGGCTGAGAGGATTGGTGAGGTTGGGTGAGCAAACGCAGATACTTTCAAGTAATACCGCAGGGTACCCACCCCATGGGTCTCAAATCTCCAGGAACAAGGGCATCTTCCTACATCAAAACATGCATGTGAAACCCAGAAGATGGTATGCAGTGAGATCGGGAAAGGTTTCTAAAACGCACCTCATTTCTCCTCTCCTTGTGCTCGGGTTCACGATTACAGCCACTTGACTAACCATCTCCCTACTTGGAGAATCAGCACCTTTAACCTCCTGTTTCGTACAGGTTACAAATTGTCCTGAGGATGAATGGGAAGACGGTGAACCAACGAGAGACTAGCCCTAGGTGTTGGGACAGGCACAGGTCACTCCATTTTCCCATCATTAAGAAGAATGAACCACAGGCTCAGCCTGGCCCCCAGAACCAAAATAGGGCCTGAAGCAATCCTGCGCTTTTGCGGAGAGCTCCCAAAAAACCGAGTAGACAAATGGAGCTCAGGGGCACTGCAATTCACAAACGTGCAGAGTTATAAATGAGAACTCTCGTCCACAAATATATTGAGGGAAGGCAACGAAGAGGATTTGAAAGCAAGGCAGATTTGCAGGAAACAGATTTCAGGAGGTAGATTCGACTGGCCTTTAAAGCACATGAAAAGCGGCAAAACGTTGACAATGATGCCCTTGGCCAAAAAGGGCGTATGCGTTTTTCCCTGAATATATTCAGGGAAAAACGCATACGCCCTTTTTGGCCAACAAAGCAAGACTGAGGGGCAAATCAGCGCTACAAAGAAGTCTCGCTTGCCCTCGGTCAAAAGGGCCATGCTGAAAAATGTGTAAAAACCAGAAAAGCAGGACAGGCCATGGAGACATGGGAGCCTTGCTACGCTGATGGGCGGGATGTAAATTGCCAACAGGCACTCTGGAGAAGTGTACGGTGTGTCCTGAAACAAGTAATAAACACAGCTTAGAGAGCATAGGGCACTTCCAATCATGGGCGTATAAATTGGGAAAACTAAAAATCAAGAAGACACAGCCACCCCAAACTTTACGTCTGCTCTGTTTCCAAGAACCTCCACTTCGGTACACCTTCAATATCCCAGGAAAGAGAAAAATGGATAAAGAAATGGTGGTACTTGGCACAATGGAATATCACTCAGCCATGAAATCAATGTCATAAGGCTAGTTAGCAGCATGATGAGTGGATTTAGGTATGATGATTCTAACTGAAATAAGTCACACAGAAAAAGACACTTATCCTAAGATATCGCTTATAGAGGGAATGTCAAAATCGCTACACTTGAACTGAATTACAAAACAGAACAGAGTCACACCTTTAGAAGACACACTATGGCTGCTTAACGGGAAAGGTGACGTGTGGTGATGCATAAAACAAGGGTTTGAAATTAGCTCAGACACTGCTCCATAAGCCAACTATGTAATAGACAAGGCCTACTCCCTGCTCAGTGAACTGGACTCAACACCCCCTAGTCACTGCACAAGAATATATCTGACTAGTAAGAATCTGAAAACCTATGTATCGATATCTCTCTGCAAGTCAATCAAGAGCGTGTAAAGCGGCATAAACACAGCAGGGAAAAGCAGCCAAGCCCCATTCTAAACATAAATTACTTTAAAAAACCCACAAAACAAAGACAGTGAAAGAGAGAGAAATTCTTACAAAATCCGTTCAGGGTCTCTGATGCAACCTGGATTGACCATATGTAGACCCACAGCTGGATGAGACATAAGGTTGGACACTCTTGGGGCTGAGAGGATTGGTGAGGTTGGGTGAGCAAACGCAGATAATTTAAAGTAACACGCGGGGTACCCACCCCATGGGTCTCAAATCTGCAGGTACAAGGGCATCTTCCTACATCAAAACATGCATGGGAAACCCAGAAGATGGTATGCCGTGAGATCGGGAAAGGTTTCTAAAACGCACCTCATTTCTCCTCTCCTTGTGCTCGGGTTCGCCATTCCAGCCGCTTGACTAACCATCTCCCTACTTGGAGAATCAGCACCTTTAACCTCCTGTTTCGTACAGGTTGCAATTTGTCCTGAGGATGAACGGGAAGACGGGGAACCAACGAGAGACTAGCCCTAGGTGTTGGGACAGGCACAGGTCACTCCATTTTCCCATCAGGAAGAAGAATGAACCACAGGCTCAGCCTGACCCCAGAACCAAAATAGGGCCTGAAGCAATCCTGCTCTTCTGCGGCCAGCTCCCAAAAGAGCGAGTAGACAAATGGAGCTCAGGGGCACTGCAATTCACAAACGTGCAGAGTTATAAATGAGAACTCTCGTCCACAAATATATTGAGGGAAGGCAACGAAGAGGATTTGAAAGCAAGGCAGATTTGCAGGAAACAGATTTCAGGAGGTGGATTCGACTCGCCTTTAAAGCACATGAAAAGCGGCAAAACGTTGATAATGATGCCCTTGGCCAAAAAGGGCGTATGCGTTTTTTCCTGAATATATTCAGGAAAAAACGCATACGCCCTTTTTGGCCAACCAAGCAAGCCGGAAGGGCAAAATCAGCGCTACAAAGAAGTCTCGCTTGCCCTCGGTCAAAAGGGCCATGCTGAAAAAAGTGTAAAAACCAGAAAAGCAGGACAGGCCATGGAGACATGGGAGCCTTGCTACGCTGATGGGCGGGATTTAAATTGCCAACAGGCACTCTGGAGTAGTGTACGGTGTGTCCTGAAACAAGTACTAAACACAGCTTAGAGAGCATAGGGAACTTCCACTCATGGGCGTATAAATTGGGAAAACTAAAAATCAACAAGACACAGGCACCCCAAACTTTACGGCTGCTCTGTTTCCAAGAACCTCCACTTCGGTACACCTTCAATATCCCAGGAAAGAGAAAAATGGATAAAGAAATGGTGGTACCTGGAACAATGGAATATCACTCAGCCATGAAATCAATGTCATAAGGCTAGTTAGCAGCATGATGAGTGGATTTAGGTACGATGATTCTAAGTGAAATAAGTCACACAGAAAAAGACACTTATCCTAAGATATCGCTTAGAGAGGGAATGTCAAAATCGCTACACTTGAACTGAATTACAAAACAGAACAGAGTCACACCTTTAGAAGACACACTATGGCTGCTGAACGGGAAAGGTGAGGTGTGGTGATGCATAAAACAAGGGTTTGAAATTAGCTCAGACACCGCTCCATAAGCCAAATATGTAATAGACAAGGCCTACTCCCTGCTCAGTGAACTGGACTCAACACCCCCTAGTCACTGCACAAGAATATGTCTGACTAGTAAGAATCTGAAAACCTATGTATTGATATCTCTCTGCAAGTGAATCAAGAGGGTGTAAAGCGGCATAAACACAGCAGGGAAAAGCAGCCAAGCCCCATTCTAAACATAAATTACTTTAAAAAACCCACAAAACAAAGACAGTGAAAGAGAGAGAAATTCTTACAAAATCCGTTCAGGGTCTCTGATGCAACCTGGTTTGACCATATCTAGACCCACAGCTGGATGAGATATAAGGCTGGACACTCTTGGGGCTGAGAGGATTGGTGAGGTTGGGTGAGCAAATGCAGATACTTTAAAGTAACACCGCGGGGTACCCACCCCATGGGTCTCAAATCTGCAGGTACAAGGGCATCTTCCTTCATCAAAACATATAATGGGAAACCCAGAAGATGGTATGCCGTGAGATCGGGAAAGGTTTCTAAAACGCTCCTCATTTCCCCTCTCCTTGTGCTCGGGTTCGCCATTCCAGCCGCTTGACTATCCATCTCCCTACTTGGAGAATCAGCACCTTTAACCTCCTGTTTCGTACAGGTTGCAATTTGTCCTGAGGATGAACGGGAAGACGGGGAACCAACGAGAGACTAGCCCTAGGTGTTGGGACAGGCACAGGTCACTCCATTTTCCCATCAGGAAGAAGAATGAACCACAGGCTCAGCCTGACCCCAGAACCAAAATAGGGCCTGAAGCAATCCTGCTCTTTTGCGGCCAGCTCCCAAAAGAGCGAGTAGACAAATGGAGCTCAAGGGCACTGCAATTCACAAACGTGCAGAGTTATAAATGAGAACTCTCGTCCACAAATATATTGAGGGAAGGCAACGAAGAGGATTTGAAAGCAAGGCAGATTTGCAGGAAACAGATTTCAGTAGGTGGATTCGACTCGCCTTTAAAGCACATGAAAAGCGGCAAAACGTTGATAATGATGCCCTTGGCCAAAAAGGGCGTATGCGTTTTTTCCTGAATATATTCAGGAAAAAACGCATACGCCCTTTTTGGCCAACCAAGCAAGCCGGAAGGGCAAAATCAGCGCTACAAAGAAGTCTCGCTTGCCCTCGGTCTAAAGGGCCATGCTGAAAAAAGTGTAAAAACCAGAAAAGCAGGACAGGCCATGGAGACATGGGAGCCTTGCTACGCTGATGGGCGGGATTTAAATTGCCAACAGGCACTCTGGAGTAGTGTACGGTGTGTCCTGAAACAAGTACTAAACACAGCTTAGACAGCATAGGGCACTTCCACTCATGGGCGTATAAATTGGGAAAACTAAAAATCAACAAGACACAGGCACCCCAAACTTTACGGCTGCTCTGTTTCCAAGAACCTCCACTTCGGTACACCTTCAATATCCCAGGAAAGAGAAAAATGGATAAAGAAATGGTGGTACCTGGCACAATGGAATATCACTCAGCCATGAAATCAATGTCATAAGGCTAGTTAGCAGCATGATGAGTGGATTTAGGTACGATGATTCTAAGTGAAATAAGTCACACAGAAAAAGACACTTATACTAAGATATCGCTTAGAGAGGGAATGTCAAAATCGCTACACTTGAACTGAATTACAAAACAGAACAGAGTCACACCTTTAGAAGACACACTATGGCTGCTGAACGGGAAAGGTGAGGTGGGGTGATGCATAAAACAAGGGTTTGAAATTAGCTCAGACACCGCTCCATAAGCCAAATATGTAATAGACAAGGCCTACTCCCTGCTCAGTGAACTGGACTCAACACCCCCTAGTCACTGCACAAGAATATATCTGACTAGTAAGAATCTGAAAACCTATGTATTGATATCTCTCTGCAAGTGAATCAAGAGGGTGTAAAGCGGCATAAACACAGCAGGGAAAAGCAGCCAAGCCCCATTCTAAACATAAATTACTTTAAAAAATCCACAAAACAAAGACAGTGAAAGAGAGAGAAATTCTTACAAAATCCGTTCAGGGTCTCTGATGCAACCTGGATTGACCATATCTAGACCCACAGCTGGATGAGATATAAGGCTGGACACTCTTGGAGCTGAGAGGATTGGTGAGGTTGGGTGAGCAAATGCAGATACTTTAAAGTAACACCGCGGGGTACCCACCCCATGGGTCTCAAATCTGCAGGTACAAGGGCATCTTCCTTCATCAAAACATATAATGGGAAACCCAGAAGATGGTATGCCGTGAGATCGGGAAAGGTTTCTAAAACGCACCTCATTTCTCCTCTCCTTGTGCTCAGGTTCGCCATTCCAGCCACTTGACTAACCATCTCCCTACTTGCAGAATCAGCACCTTTAACCTCCTGTTTCGTACAGGTTGCAAATTGTCCTGAGGATGAATGGGAAGACGGGGAAACAACGAGAGACTAGCCCTAGGTGTTGGGACAGGCACAGGTCACTCCATTTTCCCATCATTAAGAAGAATGAACCACAGGCTCAGCCTGGCCCCCAGAACCAAAATAGGGCCTGAAGCTATCCTGCGCTTTTGCGGCCAGCTCCCAAAAATCCGAGTAGACAAATGGAGCTCAAGGGCACTGCAATTCACAAACGTGCAGAGTTATAAATGAGAACTCTCGTCCACAAATATATTGAGGGAAGGCAACGAAGAGGATTTGAAAGCAAGGCAGATTTGCAGGAAACAGATTTCAGGAGGTGGATTCGACTCGCCTTTAAAGCACATGAAAAGCGGCAAAACGTTGATAATGATGCCCTTGGCCAAAAAGGGCGTATGCGTTTTTTCCTGAATATATTCAGGAAAAAACGCATACGCCCTTTTTGGCCAACCAAGCAAGCCGGAAGTGCAAATCAGCGCTACAAAGAAGTCTCGCTTGCCCTCGGTCAAAAGGGCCATGCTGAAAAAAGTGTAAAAACCAGAAAAGCAGGACAGGCCATGGAGACATGGGAGCCTTGCTACGCTGATGGGCGGGATTTACATTGCCAACAGGCACTCTGGAGTAGTGTACGGTGTGTCCTGAAACAAGTACTAAACACAGCTTAGAGAGCATAGGGCACTTCCACTCATGGGCGTATAAATTGGGTAAACTAAAAATCAACAAGACACAGGCACCCCAAACTTTACGGCTGCTCTGTTTCCAAGAACCTCCACTTCGGTACACCTTCAATATCCCAGGAAAGAGAAAAATGGATAAAGAAATGGTGGTACTTGGCACAATGGAATATCACTCAGCCATGAAATCAATGTCATAAGGCTAGTTAGCAGCATGATGAGTGGATTTAGGTACGATGATTCTAAGTGAAATAAGTCACACAGAAAAAGACACTTATCCTAAGATATCGCTTATAGAGGGAATGTCAAAATCGCTACACTTGAACTGAATTACAAAACAGAACAGAGTCACACCTTTAGAAGACACACTATGGCTGCTTAACGGGAAAGGTGAGGTGGGGTGATGCATAAAACAAGGGTTTGAAATTAGCTCAGACACCGCTCCATAAGCCAACTATGTAATAGACAAGGCCTACTCCCTGCTCAGTGAACTGGATTCAACACCACCTAGGCACCACACTAGAATATATCTGACTAGTAAGAATCTGAAAGCTTATGTATCGATATCTCTCTGCAAGTGAATCAAGAGGGTGTAAAGCGGCATAAACACAGCAGGGAAAAGCAGCCAAGCCCCATTCTAAACATAAATTACTTTAAAAAACCCACAAAACAAAGACAGTGAAAGAGAGAGAAATTCTTACAAAATCCGTTAAGGGTCTCTGATGCAACCTGGATTGACCATATCTAGACCCACAGCTGGATGAGACATAACGCTGGACACTCTTGGGGCTGAGAGGATTGGTGAGGTTGGGTGAGCAAACGCAGATAATTTAAAGTAACACCGCAGGGTACCCTCCCCATGGGTCTCAAATCTGCAGGTACAAGGGCATCTTCCTACATCAAAACATGCATGGGAAACCCAGAAGATGGTATGCCGTGAGATTGGGAAAGGTTTCTAAAACGCACCTCATTTCTCCTCTCCTTGTGCTCGGGTTCGCCATTCCAGCTACCTGACTAACCATCTCCCTACTTGGAGAATCAGCACCTTTAACCTCCTGTTTCGTACAGGTTGCAATTTGTCCTAAGGATGAACGGGATGACGGGGAACCAACGAGAGACTAGCCCTAGGTGTTGGGACAGGCACAGGTCACTCCATTTTCCCATCAGGAAGAAGAATGAACCACAGGCTCAGCCTGTCCCCCAGAACAATAATAGGGCCTGAAGCAATCCTGCGCTCTTGCGGCCAGCTCCCAAAAAACCGAGTAGACAAATGGAGCTCAGGGGCACTGCAATTCACAAACGTGCAGAGTTATAAATGAGAACTCTCGTCCACAAATATATTGAGGGAAGGCAACGAAGAGGATTTGAAAGCAAGGCAGAAATGCAGGAAACAGATTTCAGGAGGTAGGTTCGACTGGCCTTTAAAGCACATGAAAAGAGGCAAAACGTTGACAATGATGCCCTTTTTGGCCAACCAAGCAAGCCGGAAGGGCAAATCAGCGCTACAAAGAAGTCTCGCTTGCCCTCGGTCAAAAGGGCCATGCTGAAAAAAGTGTAAAAACCAGAAAAGCAGGACAGGCCATGGAGACATGGGAGCCTTGCTACGCTGATGGGCGGGATGTAAATTGCCAACAGGCCCTCTGGAGAAGTATACGGTGTGTCCTGAAACAAGTAATAAACACAGCTTAGAGAGCATAGGGCACTTCCACTCATGGGCGTATAAATTGGAAAAACTAAAAATCAACAAGACACAGGCACCCCAAAATTTACGGCTGCTCTGTTTCCAAGAACCTCCACTTCGGTACACCTTCAGTATCCCAGGAAAGAGAAAAATGGATAAAGAAATGGTGGTACTTGGCACAATGGAATATCACTCAGCCATGAAATCAATGTCATAAGGCTAGTTAGCAGCATGATGAGTGGATTTAGGTACGATGATTCTAAGTGAAATAAGTCACACAGAAAAAGACACTTATCCTAAGATATCGCTTATAGAGGGAATGTCAAAATCGCTACACTTGAACTGAATTACAAAACAGAACAGAGTCACACCTTTAGAAGACACACTATGGCTGCTTAACGGGAAAGGTGAGGTGGGCTGATGCATAAAACAAGGGTTTGAAATTAGCTCAGACACCGCTCCATAAGCCAAATATGTAATAGACAAGGCCTACTCCCTGCTCAGTGAACTGGACTCAACACCCCCTAGTCACCGCACAAGAATATATCTGACTAGTAAGAATCTGAAAACCTATGTATCGATATCTCTCTGCAAGTCAATCAAGAGGGTGTAAAGCGGCATAAACACAGCAGGGAAAAGCAGCCAAGCCCCATTCTAAACATAAATTACTTTAAAAAACCCACAAAACAAAGACAGTGAAAGAGAGAGAAATTCTTACAAAATCCGTTCAGGGTCTCTGATGCAACCTGGATTGACCATATCTAGACCCACAGCTGGATGAGACATAAGGCTGGACACTCTTGGGGCTGAGAGGATTGGTGAGGTTGGGTGAGCAAACGCAGATAATTTAAAGTAACACCGCAGGGTACCCACCCCATGGGTCTCAAATCTCCAGGTACAAGGGCATCTTTCTACATCAAAACATGCATGGGAAACCCAGAAGATGGTATGCCGTGAGATCGGGAAAGGTTTCTAAAACGCACCTCATTTCTCCTCTCCTTGTGCTCGGGTTCGCCATTCCAGCCACTTGACTAACCATCTCCCTACTTGGAGAATCAGCACCTTTAACCTCCTGTTTCGTACAGGTTGCAATTTGTCCTAAGGATGAACGGGAAGACGGGGAACCAACGAGAGACTAGCCCTAGGTGTTGGGACAGGCACAGGTCACTCCATTTTCCCATCAGGAAGAAGAATGAACCAGAGGCTCAGCCTGCCCCCCAGAACCAAAAGAGGGCCTGAAGCAATCCTGCGCTCTTGCGGCCAGCTCCCAAAAAACCGAGTAGACAAATGGAGCTCAGGGGCACTGCAATTCACAAACGTGCAGAGTTATAAATGAGAACTCTCGTCCACAAATATATTGAGGGAAGGCAACGAAGAGGATTTGAAAGCAAGGCAGAAATGCAGGAAACAGATTTCAGGAGGTAGGTTCGACTGGCCTTTAAAGCACATGAAAAGAGGCAAAACGTTGACAATGATGCCCTTTTTGGCCAACCAAGCAAGCCGGAAGGGCAAATCAGCGCTACAAAGAAGTCTCGCTTGCCCTCGGTCAAAAGGGCCATGCTGAAAAAAGTGTAAAAACCAGAAAAGCAGGACAGGCCATGGAGACATGGGAGCCTTGCTACGCTGATGGGCGGGATTTAAATTGCCAACAGGCACTCTGGAGTAGTGTACGGTGTGTCCTGAAACAAGTACTAAACACAGCTTAGAGAGCATAGGGCACTTCCACTCATGGGCATATAAATTGGGAAAACTAAAAATCAACAAGACACAGGCACCCCAAACTTTACGGCTGCTCTGTTTCCAAGAACATCCACTTCGGTACACCTTCAATATCCCAGGAAAGAGAAAAATGGATAAAGAAATGGTGGTACTTGGCACAATGGAATATCACTCAGCCATGAAATCAATGTCATAAGGCTAGTTAGCAGCATGATGAGTGGATTTAGGTACGATGATTCTAAGTGAAATAAGTCACACAGAAAAAGACACTTATCCTAAGATATCGCTTAGAGAGGGAATGTCAAAATCGCTACACTTGAACTGAATTACAAAACACAACAGAGTCACACCTTTAGAAGACACACTATGGCTGCTGAACGGGAAAGGTGAGGTGTGGTGATGCATAAAACAAGGGTTTGAAATTAGCTCAGACACCGCTCCATAAGCCAAATATGTAATAGACAAGGCCTACTCCCTGCTCAGTGAACTGGACTCAACACCCCCTAGTCACCGCACAAGAATATATCTGACTAGTAAGAATCTGAAAACCTATGTATTGATATCTCTCTGCAAGTGAATCAAGAGGGTGTAAAGCGGCATAAACACAGCAGGGAAAAGCAGCCAAGCCCCATTCTAAACATAAATTACTTTAAAAAACCCACAAAACAAAGACAGTGAAAGAGAGAGAAATTCTTACAAAATCCGTTCAGGGTCTCTGATGCAACCTGGATTGACCATATCTAGACCCACAGCTGGATGAGATATAAGGCTGGACACTCTTGGGGCTGAGAGGATTGGTGAGGTTGGGTGAGCAAATGCAGATACTTTAAAGTAACACCGCAGGGTACCCACCCCATGGGTCTCAAATCTCCAGGTACAAGGGCATCTTCCTTCATCAAAACATATAATGGGAAACCTAGAAGATGGTATGCCGTGAGATCGGGAAAGGTTTCTAAAACGCTCCTCATTTCCCCTCTCCTTGTGCTCGGGTTCGCCATTCCAGCCGCTTGACTATCCATCTCCCTACTTGGAGAATCAGCACCTTTAACCTCCTGTTTCGTACAGGTTGCAATTTGTCCTGAGGATGAACGGGAAGACGGGGAACCAACGAGAGACTAGCCCTAGGTGTTGGGACAGGCACAGGTCACTCCATTTTCCCATCAGGAAGAAGAATGAACCACAGGCTCAGCCTGACCCCAGAACCAAAATAGGGCCTGAAGCAATCCTGCTCTTTTGCGGCCAGCTCCCAAAAGAGCGAGTAGACAAATGGAGCTCAGGGGCACTGCAATTCACAAACGTGCAGAGTTATAAATGAGAACTCTCGTCCACAAATATATTGAGGGAAGGCAACGAAGAGGATTTGAAAGCAAGGCAGATTTTCAGGAAACAGATTTCAGGAGGTGGATTCGACTCGCCTTTAAAGCACATGAAAAGCGGCAAAACGTTGATAATGATGCCCTTGGCCAAAAAGGGCGTATGCGTTTTTTCCTGAATATATTCAGGAAAAAACGCATACGCCCTTTTTGGCCAACCAAGCAAGCCGGAAGGGCAAAATCAGCGCTACAAAGAAGTCTCGCTTGCCCTCGGTCAAAAGGGCCATGCTGAAAAAAGTGTAAAAACCAGAAAAGCAGGACAGGCCATGGAGACATGGGAGCCTTGCTACGCTGATGGGCGGGATTTACATTGCCAACAGGCACTCTGGAGTAGTGTACGGTGTGTCCTGAAACAAGTACTAAACACAGCTTAGAGAGCATAGGGCACTTCCACTCATGGGCATATAAATTGGGAAAACTAAAAATCAACAAGACACAGGCACCCCAAAATTTACGGCTGCTCTGTTTCCAAGAACATCCACTTCGGTACACCTTCAATATCCCAGGAAAGAGAAAAATGGATAAAGAAATGGTGGTACTTGGCACAATGGAATATCACTCAGCCATGAAATCAATGTCATAAGGCTAGTTAGCAGCATGATGAGTGGATTTAGGTACGATGATTCTAAGTGAAATAAGTCACACAGAAAAAGACACTTATCCTAAGATATCGCTTAGAGAGGGAATGTCAAAATCGCTACACTTGAACTGAATTACAAAACACAACAGAGTCACACCTTTAGAAGACACACTATGGCTGCTGAACGGGAAAGGTGAGGTGTGGTGATGCATAAAACAAGGGTTTGAAATTAGCTCAGACACCGCTCCATAAGCCAAATATGTAATAGACAAGGCCTACTCCCTGCTCAGTGAACTGGACTCAACACCCCCTAGTCACCGCACAAGAATATATCTGACTAGTGAGAATCTGAAAACCTATGTATTGATATCTCTCTGCAAGTGAATCAAGAGGGTGTAAAGCGGCATAAACACAGCAGGGAAAAGCAGCCAAGCCCCATTCTAAACATAAATTACTTTAAAAAACCCACAAAACAAAGACAGTGAAAGAGAGAGAAATTCTTACAAAATCCGTTCAGGGTCTCTGATGCAACCTGGATTGACCATATCTAGACCCACAGCTGGATGAGATATAAGGCTGGACACTCTTGGGGCTGAGAGGATTGGTGAGGTTGGGTGAGCAAATGCAGATACTTTAAAGTAACACCGCAGGGTACCCACCCCATGGGTCTCAAATCTCCAGGTACAAGGGCATCTTCCTTCATCAAAACATATAATGGGAAACCTAGAAGATGGTATGCCGTGAGATCGGGAAAGGTTTCTAAAACGCTCCTCATTTCCCCTCTCCTTGTGCTCGGGTTCGCCATTACAGCCGCTTGACTATCCATCTCCCTACTTGGAGAATCAGCACCTTTAACCTCCTGTTTCGTACAGGTTGCAATTTGTCCTGAGGATGAACGGGAAGACGGGGAACCAACGAGAGACTAGCCCTAGGTGTTGGGACAGGCACAGGTCACTCCATTTTCCCATCAGGAAGAAGAATGAACCACAGGCTCAGCCTGACCCCAGAACCAAAATAGGGCCTGAAGCAATCCTGCTCTTTTGCGGCCAGCTCCCAAAAGAGCGAGTAGACAAATGGAGCTCAGGGGCACTGCAATTCACAAACGCGCAGAGTTATAAATGAGAACTCTCGTCCACAAATATATTGAGGGAAGGCAACGAAGAGGATTTGAAAGCAAGGCAGATTTGCAGGAAACAGATTTCAGGAGGTGGATTCGACTCGCCTTTAAAGCACATGAAAAGCGGCAAAACGTTGATAATGATGCCCTTGGCCAAAAAGGGCGTATGCGTTTTTTCCTGAATATATTCAGGAAAAAACGCATACGCCCTTTTTGGCCAACCAAGCAAGCCGGAAGGGGAAAATCAGCGCTACAAAGAAGTCTCGCTTGCCCTCGGTCAAAAGGGCAATGCTGAAAAAAGTGTAAAAACCAGAAAAGCAGGACAGGCCATGGAGACATGGGAGCCTTGCTACGCTGATGGGCGGGATTTAAATTGCCAACAGGCACTCTGGAGTAGTGTACGGTGTGTCCTGAAACAAGTACTAAACACAGCTTAGACAGCATAGGGCACTTCCACTCATGGGCGTATAAATTGGGAAAACTAAAAATCAACAAGACACAGGCACCCCAAACTTTACGGCTGCTCTGTTTCCAAGAACCTCCACTTCGGTACACCTTCAATATCCCAGGAAAGAGAAAAATGGATAAAGAAATGGTGGTACTTGGCACAATGGAATATCACTCAGCCATGAAATCAATGTCATAAGGCTAGTTAGCAGCATGATGAGTGGATTTAGGTACGATGATTCTAAGTGAAATAAGTCACACAGAAAAAGACACTTATCCTAAGATATCGCTTAGAGAGGGAATGTCAAAATCGCTACACTTGAACTGAATTACAAAACAGAACAGAGTCACACCTTTAGAAGACACACTATGGCTGCTGAACGGGAAAGGTGAGGTGTGGTGATGCATAAAACAAGGGTTTGAAATTAGCTCAGACACCGCTCCATAAGCCAACTATGTAATAGACAAGGCCTACTCCCTGCTCAGTGAACTGGACTCAACACCCCCTAGTCACCGCACAAGAATATATCTGACTAGTAAGAATCTGAAAACCTATGTATCGATATCTCTCTGCAAGTGAATCAAGAGGGTGTAAAGCGGCATAAACACAGCAGGGAAAAGCAGCCAAGCCCCATTCTAAACATAAATTACTTTAAAAAATCCACAAAACAAAGAGTGAAAGAGAGAGAAATTCTTACAAAATCCGTTCAGGGTTTCTGATGCAACCTGGATTGACCATATCTAGACCCACAGCTGAATGAGACATAAGGCTGGACACTTTTGGGGCTGAGAGGATTGGTGAGGTTGTGTGAGCAAACGCAGATACTTTAAAGTAATACCACGGGGTACCCACCCCATGGGTCTCAAATCTCCAGGTACAAGGGCATCTTCCTACATCAAAACATATAATGGGAAACCCATAAGATGGTATGCTGTGAGATCGGGAAAGGTTTATAAACGCACCTCATTTCTCCTCTCCTTGTGCTCGGGTTCGCCATTCCAGCCGCTTGACTAACCATCTCCCTACTTGGAGAATCAGCACCTTTAACCTCCTGTTTCGTACAGGTTGCAATTTGTCCTGAGGATGAACGGGAAGACGGGGAACCAACGAGAGACTAGCCCTAGGTGTTGGGACAGGCACAGGTTACTCCATTTTCCCATCAGGAAGAAGAATGAACCACAGGCTCAACCTGCCCCCCAGACCAAAATAGGGCCTGAAGCAATCCTGCGCTTTTGCGGCCAGCTCCCAAAAGAGAGTAGACAAATGGAGCTCAGGGGCACTGCAATTCACAAACGTGCAGAGTTATAAATGAGAACTCTCGTCCACAAATATATTGAGGGAAGGCAACGAAGAGGATTTGAAAGCAAGGCAGATTTGCAGGAAACAGATTTCAGGAGGTGGATTCGACTCGCCTTTAAAGCACATGAAAAGCGGCAAAACGTTGATAATGATGCCCTTGGCCAAAAAGGGCGTATGCGTTTTTTCCTGAATATATTCAGGAAAAAACGCATACGCCCTTTTTGGCCAACCAAGCAAGCCGGAAAGGCAAATCAGTGCTACAAAGAAGTCTCGCTTGCCCTCGGTCAAAAGGGCCATGCTGAAAAAAGTGTAAAAACCAGAAAAGCAGGACAGGCCATGGAGACATGGGAGCCTTGCTACGCTGATGGGCGGGATTTACATTGCCAACAGGCACTCTGGAGTAGTGTACGGTGTGTCCTGAAACAAGTACTAAACACAGCGTAGAGAGCATAGGGCACTTCCACTCATGGGCGTATAAATTGGGAAAACTAAAAATCAACAAGACACAGGCACCGCAAACTTTACGGCTGCTCTGTTTCCAAGAACCTCCACTTCGGTACACCTTCAATATCCCAGGAAAGAGAAAAATGGATAAAGAAATGGTGGTACTTGGCACAATGGAATATCACTCAGCCATGAAATCAATGTCATAAGGCTAGTTAGCAGGATGATGAGTGGATTTAGGTACGATGATTCTAAGTGAAATAAGTCACACAGAAAAAGACACTTATCCTAAGATATCGCTTATAGAGGGAATGTCAAAATCGCTACACTTGAACTGAATTACAAAACAGAACAGAGTCACACCTTTAGAAGACACACTATGGCTGCTGAACGGGAAAGGTGAGGTGTGGTGATGCATAAAACAAGGGTTTGAAATTAGCTCAGACACCGCTCCATAAGCCAAATATGTAATAGACAAGGCCTACTCCCTGCTCAGTGAACTGGACTCAACACCCCCTAATCACCGCACAAGAATATATCTGACTAGTAAGAATCTGAAAACCTATGTATCGATATCTCTCTGCAAGTGAATCAAGAGGGTGTAAAGCGGCATAAACACAGCAGGGAAAAGCAGCCAAGCCCCATTCTAAACATAAATTACTTTAAAAAATCCACAAAACAAAGAGTGAAAGAGAGAGAAATTCTTACAAAATCCGTTCAGGGTTTCTGATGCAACCTGGATTGACCATATCTAGACCCACAGCTGAATGAGACATAAGGCTGGACACTCTTGGGGCTGAGAGGATTGGTGAGGTTGTGTGAGCAAACGCAGATACTTTAAAGTAATACCACGGGGTACCCACACCATGGGTCTCAAATCTCCAGGTACAAGGGCATCTTCCTTCATCAAAACTTATAATGGGAAACCCAGAAGATGGTATGCCGTGAGATCGGGAAAGGTTTCTAAAACGCACCTCATTTCTCCTCTCCTTGTGCTCGGGTTCGCCATTCCAGCCGCTTGACTATCCATCTCCCTACTTGGAGAATCAGCACCTTTAACCTCCTGTTTCGTACAGGTTGCAATTTGTCCTGAGGATGAACGGGAAGACGGGGAACCAACGAGAGACTAGCCCTAGGTGTTGGGACAGGCACAGGTCACTCCATTTTCCCATCAGGAAGAAGAATGAACCACAGGCTCAGCCTGACCCCAGAACCAAAATAGGGCCTGAAGCAATCCTGCTCTTTTGCGGCCAGCTCCCAAAAGAGCGAGTAGACAAATGGAGCTCAGGGGCACTGCAATTCACAAACGTGCAGAGTTATAAATGATAACTCTCGTCCACAAATATATTGAGGGAAGGCAACGAAGAGGATTTGAAAGCAAGGCAGATTTGCAGGAAACAGATTTCAGGAGGTGGATTCGACTCGCCTTTAAAGCACATGAAAAGCGGCAAAACGTTGATAATGATGCCCTTGGCCAAAAAGGGCGTATGCGTTTTTTCCTGAATATATTCAGGAAAAAACGCAAACGCCCTTTTTGGCCAACCAAGCAAGCCGGAAGGGCAAAATCAGCGCTACAAAGAAGTCTCGCTTGCCCTCGGTCAAAAGGGCCATGCTGAAAAAAGTGTAAAAACCAGAAAAGCAGGACAGGCCATGGAGACATGGGAGCCTTGCTACGCTGATGGGCAGGATTTAAATTGCCAACAGGCACTCTGGAGTAGTGTACGGTGTGTCCTGAAACAAGTACTAAACACAGCTTAGACAGCATAGGGCACTTCCACTCATGGGCGTATAAATTGGGAAAACTAAAAATCAACAAGACACAGGCACCGCAAACTTTACGGCTGCTCTGTTTCCAAGAACCTCCACTTCGGTACACCTTCAATATCCCAGGAAAGAGAAAAATGGATAAAGAAATGGTGGTACTTGGCAGAATGGAATATCACTCAGCCATGAAATCAATGTCATAAGGCTAGGTAGCAGCATGATGAGTGGATTTAGGTACGATGATTCTAAGTGAAATAAGTCACACAGAAAAAGACACTTATCCTAAGATATCGCTTAGAGAGGGAATGTCAAAATCGCTACACTTGAACTGAATTACAAAACAGAACAGAGTCACACCTTTAGAAGACACACTATGGCTGCTGAACGGGAAAGGTGAGGTGTGGTGATGCATAAAAAAAGGGTTTGAAATTAGCTCAGACACCGCTCCATAAGCCAACTATGTAATAGACAAGGCCTACTCCCTGCTCAGTGAACTGGACTCAACACCCCCTAGTCACCGCACAAGAATATATCTGACTAGTAAGAATCTGAAAACCTATGTATCGATATCTCTCTGCAAGTGAATCAAGAGGGTGTAAAGCGGCATAAACACAGCAGGGAAAAGCAGCCAAGCCCCATTCTAAACATAAATTACTTTAAAAAACCCACAAAACAAAGACAGTGAAAGAGAGAGAAATTCTTACAAAATCCGTTCAGGGTCTCTGATGCAACCTGGATTGACCATATCTAGACCCACAGCTGGATGAGATATAAGGCTGGACACTCTTGGGGCTGAGAGGATTGGTGAGGTTGGGTGAGCAAATGCAGATACTTTAAAGTAACACCGCAGGGTACCCACCCCATGGGTCTCAAATCTCCAGGTACAAGGGCATCTTCCTTCATCAAAACATATAATGGGAAACCTAGAAGATGGTATGCCGTGAGATCGGGAAAGGTTTCTAAAACGCTCCTCATTTCCCCTCTCCTTGTGCTCGGGTTCGCCATTCCAGCCGCTTGACTATCCATCTCCCTACTTGGAGAATCAGCACCTTTAACCTCCTGTTTCGTACAGGTTGCAATTTGTCCTGAGGATGAACGGGAAGACGGGGAACCAACGAGAGACTAGCCCTAGGTGTTGGGACAGGCACAGGTCACTCCATTTTCCCATCAGGAAGAAGAATGAACCACAGTCTCAGCCTGACCCCAGAACCAAAATAGGGCCTGAAGCAATCCTGCTCTTTTGCGGCCAGCTCCCAAAAGAGCGAGTAGACAAATGGAGCTCAGGGGCACTGCAATTCACAAACGTGCAGAGTTATAAATGAGAACTCTCGTCCACAAATATATTGAGGGAAGGCAACGAAGAGGATTTGAAAGCAAGGCAGATTTGCAGGAAACAGATTTCAGGAGGTGGATTCGACTCGCCTTTAAAGCACATGAAAAGCGGCAAAACGTTGATAATGATGCCCTTGGCCAAAAAGGGCGTATGCGTTTTTTCCTGAATATATTCAGGAAAAAACGCATACGCCCTTTTTGGCCAACCAAGCAAGCCGGAAGGGCAAAATCAGCGCTACAAAGAAGTCTCGCTTGCCCTCGGTCAAAAGGGCCATGCTGAAAAAAGTGTAAAAACCAGAAAAGCAGGACAGGCCATGGAGACATGGGAGCCTTGCTACGCTGATGGGCGGGATTTAAATTGCCAACAGGCACTCTGGAGTAGTGTACGGTGTGTCCTGAAACAAGTACTAAACACAGCTTAGACAGCATAGGGCACTTCCACTCATGGGCGTATAAATTGGGAAAACTAAAAATCAACAAGACACAGGCACCCCAAACTTTACGGCTGCTCTGTTTCCAAGAACCTCCACTTCAGTACACCTTCAATATCCCAGGAAAGAGAAAAATGGATAAAGAAATGGTGGTACTTGGCACAATGGAATATCACTCAGCCATGAAATCAATGTCATAAGGCTAGTTAGCAGCATGATGAGTGGATTTAGGTACGATGATTCTAAGTGAAATAAGTCACACAGAAAAAGACACTTATCCTAAGATATCGCTTATAGAGGGAATGTCAAAATCGCTACACTTGAACTGAATTACAAAACAGAACAGAGTCACACCTTTAGAAGACACACTATGGCTGCTGAACGGGAAAGGTGAAGTGTGGTGATGCATAAAATAAGGGTTTGAAATTAGCTTCAGACACCGCTCCATAAGCCAAATATGTAATAGACAAGGCCTACTCCCTGCTCAGTGAACTGGACTCAACACCCCCTAGTCACTGCACAAGAATATATCTGCCTAGTAAGAATCTGAAAACCTATGTATTGATATCTCTCTGCAAGTGAATCAAGAGGGTGTAAAGCGGCATAAACACAGCAGGGAAAAGCAGCCAAGCCCCATTCTAAACATAAATTACTTTAAAAAACCCACAAAACAAAGACAGTGAAAGAGAGAGAAATTCTTACAAAATCCGTTCAGGGTCTCTGATGCAACCTGGATTGACCATATCTAGACCCACAGCTGAATGAGACATAAGGCTGGACACTCTTGGGGCTGAGAGGATTGGTGAGGTTGTGTGAGCAAACGCAGATATTTTAAAGTAATACCACGGGGTACCCACCCCATGGGTCTCAAATCTCCAGGTACAAGGGCATCTTCCTACATCAAAACATATAATGGGAAACCCAGAAGATGGTATGCCGTGAGATCGGGAAAGGTTTCTAAAACGCACCTCATTTCTCCTCTCCTTGTGCTCGGGTTCGCCATTCCAGCCGCTTGACTAACCATCTCCCTACTTGGAGAATCAGCACCTTTAACCTCCTGTTTCGTACAGGTTGCAATTTGTCCTGAGGATGAACGGGAAGACGGGGAACCAACGAGAGACTAGCCCTAGGTGTTGGGACAGGCACAGGTTACTCCATTTTCCCATCAGGAAGAAGAATGAACCACAGGCTCAGCGTGCCCCCAGAACCAAAATAGGGCCTGAAGCAATGCTGCGCTTTTGCGGCCAGCTCCCAAAAGAGAGTAGACAAATGGAGCTCAGGGGCACTGCAATTCACAAACGTGCAGAGTTATAAATGAGAACTCTCGTCCACAAATATATTGAGGGAAGGCAACGAAGAGGATTTGAAAGCAAGGCAGATTTCCAGGAAACAGATTTCAGGAGGTGGATTCGACTCGCCTTTAAAGCACATGAAAAGCGGCAAAACGTTGATAATGATGCCCTTGGCCAAAAAGGGCGTATGCGTTTTTTCCTGAATATATTCAGGAAAAAACGCATACGCCCTTTTTGGCCAACCAAGCAAGCCGGAAGGGCAAAATCAGCGCTACAAAGAAGTCTCGCTTGCCCTCGGTCAAAAGGGCCATGCTGAAAAAAGTGTAAAAACCAGAAAAGCAGGACAGGCCATGGAGACATGGGAGCCTTGCTACGCTGATGGGCGGGATTTAAATTGCCAACAGGCACTCTGGAGTAGTGTACGGTGTGTCCTGAAACAAGTACTAAACACAGCTTAGACAGCATAGGGCACTTCCACTCATGGGCGTATAAATTGGGAAAACTAAAAATCAACAAGACACAGGCACCCCAAACTTTACGGCTGCTCTGTTTCCAAGAACCTCCACTTCGGTACACCTTCAATATCCCAGGAAAGAGAAAAATGGATAAAGAAATGGTGGTACTTGGCACAATGGAATATCACTCAGCCATGAAATCAATGTCATAAGGCTAGTTAGCAGCATGATGAGTGGATTTAGGTACGATGATTCTAAGTGAAATAAGTCACACAGAAAAAGACACTTATCCTAAGATATCGCTTAGAGAGGGAATGTCAAAATCGCTACACTTGAACTGAATTACAAAACAGAACAGAGTCACACCTTTAGAAGACACACTATGGCTGCTGAACGGGAAAGGTGAGGTGTGGTGATGCATAAAACAAGGGTTTGAAATTAGCTCAGACACCGCTCCATAAGCCAACTATGTAATAGACAAGGCCTACTCCCTGCTCAGTGAACTGGACTCAACACCCCCTAGTCACCGCACAAGAATATATCTGACTAGTAAGAATCTGAAAACCTATGTATCGATATCTCTCTGCAAGTGAATCAAGAGGGTGTAAAGCGGCATAAACACAGCAGGGAAAAGCAGCCAAGCCCCATTCTAAACATAAATTACTTTAAAAAATCCACAAAACAAAGAGTGAAAGAGAGAGAAATTCTTACAAAATCCGTTCAGGGTTTCTGATGCAACCTGGATTGACCATATCTAGACCCACAGCTGGATGAGATATAAGGCTGGACACTCTTGGAGCTGAGAGGATTGGTGAGGTTGTGTGAGCAAATGCAGATACTTTAAAGTAACACCGCGGGGTACCCACCCCATGGGTCTCAAATCTCCAGGCACAAGGGCATCTTCCTTCATCAAAACATATAATGGGAAACCCAGAAGATGGTATGCCGTGAGATCGGGAAAGGTTTCTAAAACGCACCTCATTTCTCCTCTCCTTGTGCTCGGGTTCGCCATTCCAGCCGCTTAACTAACCATCTCCCTACTTGGAGAATCAGCGCCTTTAACCTCCTGTTTCGTACAGCTTGCAATTGGTCCTGAGGATGAACGGGAAGACGGGGAACCAACGAGAGACTAGCCCTAGGTGTTGGGACAGGCACAGGTCACTCCATTTTCCCATCAGGAAGAAGAATGAACCACAGGCTCAGCCTGCCCCCTAGAACCAAAATAGGGCCTGAAGCAATCCTGCGCTTTTGCGGCCAGCTCCCAAAAAAGCGAGTAGACAAATGGAGATCAGGGGCACTTCAATTCACAAACGTGCAGAGTTATAAATGAGAACTCTCGTCCACAAATATATTGAGGGAAGGCAACGAAGAGGATTTGAAAGCAAGGCAGATTTGCAGGAAACAGATTTCAGGAGGTGGATTCGACTCGCCTTTAAAGCACATGAAAAGCGGCAAAACGTTGATAATGATGCCCTTGGCCAAAAAGGGCGTATGCGTTTTTTCCTGAATATATTCAGGAAAAAACGCATACGCCCTTTTTGGCCAACCAAGCAAGCCGGAAGGGCAAAATCAGCGCTACAAAGAAGTCTCGCTTGCCCTCGGTCAAAAGGGCCATGCTGAAAAAAGTGTAAAAACCAGAAAAGCAGGACAGGCCATGGAGACATGGGAGCCTTGCTACGCTGATGGGCGGGATTTACATTGCCAACAGGCACTCTGGAGTAGTGTACGGTGTGTCCTGAAACAAGTACTAAACACAGCTTAGAGAGCATAGGGCACTTCCACTCATGGGCATATAAATTGGGAAAACTAAAAATCAACAAGACACAGGCACCCCAAAATTTACGGCTGCTCTGTTTCCAAGAACATCCACTTCGGTACACCTTCAATATCCCAGGAAAGAGAAAAATGGATAAAGAAATGGTGGTACTTGGCACAATGGAATATCACTCAGCCATGAAATCAATGTCATAAGGCTAGTTAGCAGCATGATGAGTGGATTTAGGTACGATGATTCTAAGTGAAATAAGTCACACAGAAAAAGACACTTATCCTAAGATATCGCTTAGAGAGGGAATGTCAAAATCGCTACACTTGAACTGAATTACAAAACACAACAGAGTCACACCTTTAGAAGACACACTATGGCTGCTGAACGGGAAAGGTGAGGTGTGGTGATGCATAAAACAAGGGTTTGAAATTAGCTCAGACACCGCTCCATAAGCCAAATATGTAATAGACAAGGCCTACTCCCTGCTCAGTGAACTGGACTCAACACCCCCTAGTCACCGCACAAGAATATATCTGACTAGTGAGAATCTGAAAACCTATGTATTGATATCTCTCTGCAAGTGAATCAAGAGGGTGTAAAGCGGCATAAACACAGCAGGGAAAAGCAGCCAAGCCCCATTCTAAACATAAATTACTTTAAAAAACCCACAAAACAAAGACAGTGAAAGAGAGAGAAATTCTTACAAAATCCGTTCAGGGTCTCTGATGCAACCTGGATTGACCATATCTAGACCCACAGCTGGATGAGATATAAGGCTGGACACTCTTGGGGCTGAGAGGATTGGTGAGGTTGGGTGAGCAAATGCAGATACTTTAAAGTAACACCGCAGGGTACCCACCCCATGGGTCTCAAATCTCCAGGTACAAGGGCATCTTCCTTCATCAAAACATATAATGGGAAACCTAGAAGATGGTATGCCGTGAGATCGGGAAAGGTTTCTAAAACGCTCCTCATTTCCCCTCTCCTTGTGCTCGGGTTCGCCATTACAGCCGCTTGACTATCCATCTCCCTACTTGGAGAATCAGCACCTTTAACCTCCTGTTTCGTACAGGTTGCAATTTGTCCTGAGGATGAACGGGAAGACGGGGAACCAACGAGAGACTAGCCCTAGGTGTTGGGACAGGCACAGGTCACTCCATTTTCCCATCAGGAAGAAGAATGAACCACAGGCTCAGCCTGACCCCAGAACCAAAATAGGGCCTGAAGCAATCCTGCTCTTTTGCGGCCAGCTCCCAAAAGAGCGAGTAGACAAATGGAGCTCAGGGGCACTGCAATTCACAAACGCGCAGAGTTATAAATGAGAACTCTCGTCCACAAATATATTGAGGGAAGGCAACGAAGAGGATTTGAAAGCAAGGCAGATTTGCAGGAAACAGATTTCAGGAGGTGGATTCGACTCGCCTTTAAAGCACATGAAAAGCGGCAAAACGTTGATAATGATGCCCTTGGCCAAAAAGGGCGTATGCGTTTTTTCCTGAATATATTCAGGAAAAAACGCATACGCCCTTTTTGGCCAACCAAGCAAGCCGGAAGGGCAAAATCAGCGCTACAAAGAAGTCTCGCTTGCCCTCGGTCAAAAGGGCAATGCTGAAAAAAGTGTAAAAACCAGAAAAGCAGGACAGGCCATGGAGACATGGGAGCCTTGCTACGCTGATGGGCGGGATTTAAATTGCCAACAGGCACTCTGGAGTAGTGTACGGTGTGTCCTGAAACAAGTACTAAACACAGCTTAGACAGCATAGGGCACTTCCACTCATGGGCGTATAAATTGGGAAAACTAAAAATCAACAAGACACAGGCACCCCAAACTTTACGGCTGCTCTGTTTCCAAGAACCTCCACTTCGGTACACCTTCAATATCCCAGGAAAGAGAAAAATGGATAAAGAAATGGTGGTACTTGGCACAATGGAATATCACTCAGCCATGAAATCAATGTCATAAGGCTAGTTAGCAGCATGATGAGTGGATTTAGGTACGATGATTCTAAGTGAAATAAGTCACACAGAAAAAGACACTTATCCTAAGATATCGCTTAGAGAGGGAATGTCAAAATCGCTACACTTGAACTGAATTACAAAACAGAACAGAGTCACACCTTTAGAAGACACACTATGGCTGCTGAACGGGAAAGGTGAGGTGTGGTGATGCATAAAACAAGGGTTTGAAATTAGCTCAGACACCGCTCCATAAGCCAACTATGTAATAGACAAGGCCTACTCCCTGCTCAGTGAACTGGACTCAACACCCCCTAGTCACCGCACAAGAATATATCTGACTAGTAAGAATCTGAAAACCTATGTATCGATATCTCTCTGCAAGTGAATCAAGAGGGTGTAAAGCGGCATAAACACAGCAGGGAAAAGCAGCCAAGCCCCATTCTAAACATAAATTACTTTAAAAAATCCACAAAACAAAGAGTGAAAGAGAGAGAAATTCTTACAAAATCCGTTCAGGGTTTCTGATGCAACCTGGATTGACCATATCTAGACCCACAGCTGAATGAGACATAAGGCTGGACACTTTTGGGGCTGAGAGGATTGGTGAGGTTGTGTGAGCAAACGCAGATACTTTAAAGTAATACCACGGGGTACCCACCCCATGGGTCTCAAATCTCCAGGTACAAGGGCATCTTCCTACATCAAAACATATAATGGGAAACCCATAAGATGGTATGCTGTGAGATCGGGAAAGGTTTATAAACGCACCTCATTTCTCCTCTCCTTGTGCTCGGGTTCGCCATTCCAGCCGCTTGACTAACCATCTCCCTACTTGGAGAATCAGCACCTTTAACCTCCTGTTTCGTACAGGTTGCAATTTGTCCTGAGGATGAACGGGAAGACGGGGAACCAACGAGAGACTAGCCCTAGGTGTTGGGACAGGCACAGGTCACTCCATTTTCCCATCAGGAAGAAGAATGAACCACAGTCTCAGCCTGACCCCAGAACCAAAATAGGGCCTGAAGCAATCCTGCTCTTTTGCGGCCAGCTCCCAAAAGAGCGAGTAGACAAATGGAGCTCAGGGGCACTGCAATTCACAAACGTGCAGAGTTATAAATGAGAACTCTCGTCCACAAATATATTGAGGGAAGGCAACGAAGAGGATTTGAAAGCAAGGCAGATTTGCAGGAAACAGATTTCAGGAGGTGGATTCGACTCGCCTTTAAAGCACATGAAAAGCGGCAAAACGTTGATAATGATGCCCTTGGCCAAAAAGGTCGTATGCGTTTTTTCCTGAATATATTCAGGAAAAAACGCATACGCCCTTTTTGGCCAACCAAGCAAGCCGGAAGGGCAAAATCAGCGCTACAAAGAAGTCTCGCTTGCCCTCGGTCAAAAGGGCCATGCTGAAAAAAGTGTAAAAACCAGAAAAGCAGGACAGGCCATGGAGACATGGGAGCCTTGCTACGCTGATGGGCGGGATTTAAATTGCCAACAGGCACTCTGGAGTAGTGTACGGTGTGTCCTGAAACAAGTACTAAACACAGCTTAGACAGCATAGGGCACTTCCACTCATGGGCGTATAAATTGGGAAAACTAAAAATCAACAAGACACAGGCACCCCAAACTTTACGGCTGCTCTGTTTCCAAGAACCTCCACTTCGGTACACCTTCAATATCCCAGGAAAGAGAAAAATGGATAAAGAAATGGTGGTACTTGGCACAATGGAATATCACTCAGCCATGAAATCAATGTCATAAGGCTAGTTAGCAGCATGATGAGTGGATTTAGGTACGATGATTCTAAGTGAAATAAGTCACACAGAAAAAGACACTTATCCTAAGATATCGCTTATAGAGGGAATGTCAAAATCGCTACACTTGAACTGAATTACAAAACAGAACAGAGTCACACCTTTAGAAGACACACTATGGCTGCTGAACGGGAAAGGTGAAGTGTGGTGATGCATAAAATAAGGGTTTGAAATTAGCTCAGACACCGCTCCATAAGCCAAATATGTAATAGACAAGGCCTACTCCCTGCTCAGTGAACTGGACTCAACACCCCCTAGTCACTGCACAAGAATATATCTGCCTAGTAAGAATCTGAAAACCTATGTATTGATATCTCTCTGCAAGTGAATCAAGAGGGTGTAAAGCGGCATAAACACAGCAGGGAAAAGCAGCCAAGCCCCATTCTAAACATAAATTACTTTAAAAAACCCACAAAACAAAGAGTGAAAGAGAGAGAAATTCTTACAAAATCCGTTCAAGGTTTCTGATGCAACCTGGATTGACCATATCTAGACCCACAGCTGGATGAGATATAAGGCTGGACACTCTTGGAGCTGAGAGGATTGGTGAGGTTGTGTGAGCAAATGCAGATACTTTAAAGTAACACCGCGGGGTACCCACCCCATGGGTCTCAAATCTCCAGGCACAAGGGCATCTTCCTTCATCAAAACATATAATGGGAAACCCAGAAGATGGTATGCCGTGAGATCGGGAAAGGTTTCTAAAACGCACCTCATTTCTCCTCTCCTTGTGCTCGGGTTCGCCATTCCAGCCGCTTAACTAACCATCTCCCTACTTGGAGAATCAGCGCCTTTAACCTCCTGTTTCGTACAGCTTGCAATTGGTCCTGAGGATGAACGGGAAGACGGGGAACCAACGAGAGACTAGCCCTAGGTGTTGGGACAGGCACAGGTCACTCCATTTTCCCATCAGGAAGAAGAATGAACCACAGGCTCAGCCTGCCCCCTAGAACCAAAATAGGGCCTGAAGCAATCCTGCGCTTTTGCGGCCAGCTCCCAAAAAAGCGAGTAGACAAATGGAGATCAGGGGCACTTCAATTCACAAACGTGCAGAGTTATAAATGAGAACTCTCGTCCACAAATATATTGAGGGAAGGCAACGAAGAGGATTTGAAAGCAAGGCAGATTTGCAGGAAACAGATTTCAGGAGGTGGATTCGACTCGCCTTTAAAGCACATGAAAAGCGGCAAAACGTTGATAATGATGCCGTTGGCCAAAAAGGGCGTATGCGATTTTTCCTGAATATATTCAGGAAAAAACGCATACGCCCTTTTTGGCCAACCAAGCAAGCCGGAAGGGCAAATCAGCGCTACAAAGAAGTCTCGCTTGCCCTCGGTCAAAAGGGCCATGCTGAAAAAAGTGTAAAAACCAGAAAAGCAGGACAGGCCATGGAGACATGGGAGCCTTGCTACGCTGATGGGCGGGATTTAAATTGCCAACAGGCACTCTGGAGTAGTGTACGGTGTGTCCTGAAACAAGTACTAAACACAGCTTAGACAGCATAGGGCACTTCCACTCATGGGCGTATAAATTGGGAAAACTAAAAATCAACAAGACACAGGCACCCCAAACTTTACGGCTGCTCTGTTTCCAAGAACCTCCACTTCGGTACACCTTCAATATCCCAGGAAAGAGAAAAATGGATAAAGAAATGGTGGTACTTGGCACAATGGAATATCACTCAGACATGAAATCAATGTCATAAGGCTAGTTAGCAGCATGATGAGTGGATTTAGGTACGATGATTCTAAGTGAAATAAGTCACACAGAAAAAGACACTTTTCCTAAGATATCGCTTATAGAGGGAATGTCAAAATCGCTACACTTGAACTGAATGACAAAACAGAACAGAGTCACACCTTTAGAAGACACACTATGGCTGCTGAACGGGAAAGGTGAGGTGTGGTGATTCATAAAACAAGGGTTTGAAATTAGCTCAGACACCGCTCCATAAGCCAAATATGTAATAGACAAGGCCTACTCCCTGCTCAGTGAACTGGACTCAACACCCCCTAGTCACCGCACAAGAATATATCTGACTAGTAAGAATCTGAAAACCTATGTATCGATATTTCTCCGCAAGTGAATCAAGAGGGTGTAAAGCGGCATAAACACAGCAGGGAAAAGCAGCCAAGCCCCATTCTAAACATAAATTACTTTAAAAAATCCACAAAACAAAGAGTGAAAGAGAGAGAAATTCTTACAAAATCCGTTCAGGGTTTCTGATGCAACCTGGATTGACCATATCTAGACCCACAGCTGAATGAGACATAAGGCTGGACACTCTTGGGGCTGAGAGGATTGGTGAGGTTGTGTGAGCAAACGCAGATACTTTAAAGTAAAACCACGGGGTACCCACCCCATGGGTCTCAAATCTCCAGGTACAAGGGCATCTTCCTTCATCAAAACTTATAATGGGAAACCCAGAAGATGGTATGCCGTGAGATCGGGAAAGGTTTCTAAAACGCACCTCATTTCCCCTCTCCTTGTGCTCGGGTTCGCCATTCCAGCCGCTTGACTAACCATCTCCCTACTTGGAGAATCAGCACCTTTAACCTCCTGTTTCGTACAGGTTGCAATTTGTCCTGAGGATGAACGGGAAGACGGGGAACCAACGAGAGACTAGCCCTAGGTGTTGGGACAGGCACAGGTCACTCCATTTTCCCATCAGGAAGAAGAATGAACCACAGGCTCAGCCTGACCCCAGAACCAAAATAGGGCCTGAAGCAATCCTGCTCTTTTGCGGCCAGCTCCCAAAAGAGCGAGTAGACAAATGGAGCTCAGGGGCACTGCAATTCACAAACGTGCAGAGTTATAAATGAGAACTCTCGTCCACAAATATATTGAGGGAAGGCAACGAAGAGGATTTGAAAGCAAGGCAGATTTGCAGGAAACAGATTTCAGGAGGTGGATTCGACTCGCCTTTAAAGCACATGAAAAGCGGCAAAACGTTGATAATGATGCCCTTGGCCAAAAAGGGCGTATGCGTTTTTTCCTGAATATATTCAGGAAAAAACGCATACGCCCTTTTTGGCCAACCAAGCAAGCCGGAAGGGCAAATCAGCACTACAAAGAAGTCTCGCTTGCCCTCGGTCAGAAGGGCCATGCTGAAAAAAGTGTAAAAACCAGAAAAGCAGGACAGGCCATGGAGACATGGGAGCCTTGCTACGCTGATGGGCGCGATTTAAATTGCCAACAGGCGCTCTGGAGTAGTGTACGGTGTGTCCTGAAACAAGTACTAAACACAGCTTAGACAGCATAGGGCACTTCCACTCATGGGCGTATAAATTGGGAAAACTAAAAATCAACAAGACACAGGCACCGCAAACTTTACAGCTGCTCTGTTTCCAAGAACCTCCACTTCGGTACACCTTCAATATCCCAGGAAAGAGAAAAATGGATAAAGAAATGGTGGTACTTGGCACAATGGAATATCACTCAGCCATGAAATCAATGTCATAAGGCTAGTTAGCAGCATGATGAGTGGATTTAGGTACGATGATTCTAAGTGAAATAAGTCACACAGAAAAAGACACTTATCCTAAGATATCGCTTAAAGAGGGAATGTCAAAATCGCTACACTTGAACTGAATTACAAAACAGAACAGAGTCACACCTTTAGAAGACACACTATGGCTGCTGAACGGGAAAGGTGTGGTGGGGTGATGCATAAAACAAGGGTTTGAAATTAGCTCAGACACCGCTCCATAAGCCAAATATGTAACAGACAAGGCCTACTCCCTGCTAAGTGAACTGGACTCAACAACCCCTAGTCACTGCACAAGAATATATCTGACTAGTAAGAATGTGAAAACCTATGTATTGATATCTCTCTGCAAGTGAATCAAGAGGGTGTAAAGCGGCATAAACACAGCAGGGAAAAGCAGCCAAGCCCCATTCTAAACATAAATTACTTTAAAAAACCCACAAAACAAAGACAGTGAAAGAGAGAGAAATTCTTACAAAATCCGTTCAGGGTCTCTGATGCAACCTGGATTGACCATATCTAGACCCACAGCTGGATGAGATATAAGGCTGGACACTCTTGGGGCTGAGAGGATTGGTGAGGTTGGGTGAGCAAATGCAGATACTTTAAAGTAACACCGCGGGGTACCCACCCCATGGGTCTCAAATCTCCAGGCACAAGGGCATCTTCCTTCATCAAAACATATAATGGGAAACCCAGAAGATGGTATGCCGTGAGATCGGGAAAGGTTTCTAAAACGCACCTCATTTCTCCTCTCCTTGTGCTCGGGTTCGCCATTCCAGCCGCTTGACTAACCATCTCCCTACTTGGAGAATCAGCACCTTTAACCTCCTATTTCGTACAGGTTGCAATTTGTCCTGAGGATGAACGGGAAGACGGGGAAGCAACGAGAGACTAGCCCTAGGTGTTGGGACAGGCACAGGTCACTCCATTTTCCCATCAGGAAGAAGAATGAACCACAGGCTCAGCCTGACCCCGGAACCAAAATAGGGCCTGAAGCAATCCTGCTCTTTTGCGGCCAGCTCCCAAAAGTGCGAGTAGAGAAATGGAGGTCAGGGGCACTGCAATTCACAAACGTGCAGAGTTATAAATGCTAACTCTCGTCCACAAATATATTGAGGGAAGGCAACGAAGAGGATTTGAAAGCAAGGCAGATTTGCAGGAAACAGATTTCAGGAGGTGGATTCGACTCGCCTTTAAAGCACATGAAAAGCGGCAAAACGTTGATAATGATGCCCTTGGCCAAAAAGGGCGTATGCGTTTTTTCCTGAATATATTCAGGAAGAAACGCATATGCCCTTTTTGGCCAACCAAGCAAGCCGGAAGGGCAAATCAGCGCTACAAAGAAGTCTCGCTTGCCCTCGGTCAAAAGGGCCATGCTGAAAAAATTGTAAAAACCAGAAAAGCAGGACAGGCCATGGAGACATGGGAGCCTTGCTACGCTGATGGGCGGGATTTACATTGCCAACAGGCACTCTGGAGTAGTGTACGGTGTGTCCTGAAACAAGTACTAAACACAGCTTAGACAGCATAGGGCACTTCCACTCATGGGCGTATAAATTGGGAAAACTAAAAATCAACAAGACACAGGCACCCCAAACTTTACGGCTGCTCTGTTTCCAAGAACCTCCACTTCGGTACACCTTCAATATCCCAGGAAAGAGAAAAATGGATAAAGAAATGGTGGTATTTGACACAATGGAATATCACTCAGCCATGAAATCAATGTCATAAGGCTAGTTAGCAGCATGATGAGTGGATTTAGGTACGATGATTCTAAGTGAAATAAGTCACACAGAAAAAGACACTTATCCTAAGATATCGCTTATAGAGGGAATGTCAAAATTGCTACACTAGAACTGAATTACAAAACAGAACAGAGTCACACCTTTAGAAGACACACTATGGCTGCTGAACGGGAAAGGTGAGGTGTGGTGATGCATAAAAAAAGGGTTTGAAATTAGCTCAGACACAGCTCCATAAGCCAAATATGTAATAGACAAGGCCTACTCCCTGCTCAGTGAACTAGACTCAACACCCCCTAGTCACTGCACAAGAATATATCTGACTAGTAAGAATCTGAAAACCTATGTATTGATATCTCTCTGCAAGTGAATCAAGAGGGTGTAAAGCGGCATATACACAGCAGGGAAAAGCAGCCAAGCCCCATTCTAAACATAAATTACTTTAAAAAACCCACAAAACAAAGACAGTGAAAGAGAGAGAAATTCTTACAAAATCCGTTCAGGGTCTCTGATGCAACCTGGATTGACCATATCTAGACCCACAGCTGGATGAGATATAAGGCTGGACACTCTTGGAGCTGAGAGGATTGGTGAGGTTGTGTGAGCAAATGCAGATACTTTAAAGTAACACCGCGGGGTACCCACCCCATGGGTCTCAAATCTCCAGGCACAAGGGCATCTTCCTTCATCAAAACATATAATGGGAAACCCAGAAGATGGTATGCCGTGAGATCGGGAAAGGTTTCTAAAACGCACCTCATTTCTCCTCTCCTTGTGCTCGGGTTCGCCATTCCAGCCGCTTAACTAACCATCTCCCTACTTGGAGAATCAGCGCCTTTAACCTCCTGTTTCGTACAGCTTGCAATTTGTCCTGAGGATGAACGGGAAGACGGGGAACCAACGAGAGACTAGCCCTAGGTGTTGGGACAGGCACAGGTCACTCCATTTTCCCATCAGGAAGAAGAATGAACCACAGGCTCAGCCTGCCCCCTAGAACCAAAATAGGGCCTGAAGCAATCCTGCGCTTTTGCGGCCAGCTCCCAAAAAAGCGAGTAGACAAATGGAGATCAGGGGCACTTCAATTCACAAACGTGCAGAGTTATAAATGAGAACTCTCGTCCACAAATATATTGAGGGAAGGCAACGAAGAGGATTTGAAAGCAAGGCAGATTTGCAGGAAACAGATTTCAGGAGGTGGATTCGACTCGCCTTTAAAGCACATGAAAAGCGGCAAAACGTTGATAATGATGCCGTTGGCCAAAAAGGGCGTATGCGATTTTTCCTGAATATATTCAGGAAAAAACGCATACGCCCTTTTTGGCCAACCAAGCAAGCCGGAAGGGCAAATCAGCGCTACAAAGAAGTCTCGCTTGCCCTCGGTCAAAAGGGCCATGCTGAAAAAAGTGTAAAAACCAGAAAAGCAGGACAGGCCATGGAGACATGGGAGCCTTGCTACGCTGATGGGCGGGATTTAAATTGCCAACAGGCACTCTGGAGTAGTGTACGGTGTGTCCTGAAACAAGTACTAAACACAGCTTAGACAGCATAGGGCACTTCCACTCATGGGCGTATAAATTGGGAAAACTAAAAATCAACAAGACACAGGCACCCCAAACTTTACGGCTGCTCTGTTTCCAAGAACCTCCACTTCGGTACACCTTCAATATCCCAGGAAAGAGAAAAATGGATAAAGAAATGGTGGTACTTGGCACAATGGAATATCACTCAGACATGAAATCAATGTCATAAGGCTAGTTAGCAGCATGATGAGTGGATTTAGGTACGATGATTCTAAATGAAATAAGTCACACAGAAAAAGACACTTTTCCTAAGATATCGCTTGTAGAGGGAATGTCAAAATCGCTACACTTGAACTGAATGACAAAACAGAACAGAGTCACACCTTTAGAAGACACACTATGGCTGCTGAACGGGAAAGGTGAGGTGTGGTGATGCATAAAACAAGGGTTTGAAATTAGCTCAGACACCGCTCCATAAGCCAAATATGTAATAGACAAGGCCTACTCCCTGCTCAGTGAACTGGACTCAACACCCCCTAGTCACCGCACAAGAATATATCTGACTAGTAAGAATCTGAAAACCTATGTATCGATATTTCTCTGCAAGTGAATCAAGAGGGTGTAAAGCGGCATATACACAGCAGGGAAAAGCAGCCAAGCCCCATTCTAAACATAAATTACTTTAGAAAATCCACAAAACAAAGACAGTGAAAGAGAGAGAAATTCTTTCAAAATCCGTTCAGGGTTTCTGATGCAACCTGGATTGACCATATCTAGACCCACAGCTGAATGAGACATAAGGCTGGACACTCTTGGGGCTGAGAGGATTGGTGAGGTTGTGTGAGCAAACGCAGATACTTTAAAGTAAAACCACGGGGTACCCACCCCATGGGTCTCAAATCTCCAGGTACAAGGGCATCTTCCTTCATCAAAACTTATAATGGGAAACCCAGAAGATGGTATGCCGTGAGATCGGGAAAGGTTTCTAAAACGCACCTCATTTCTCCTCTCCTTGTGCTCGGGTTCGCCATTCCAGCCGCTTGACTAACCATCTCCCTACTTGGAGAATCAGCACCTTTAACCTCCTGTTTCGTACAGGTTGCAATTTGTCCTGAGGATGAACGGGAAGACGGGGAACCAACGAGAGACTAGCCCTAGGTGTTGGGACAGGCACAGGTCACTCCATTTTCCCATCAGGAAGAAGAATGAACCACAGGCTCAGCCTGCCCCCCAGAACCAAAATAGGGCCTGAAGCAATCCTGCGCTATTGCGGCCAGCTCCCAAAAGAGAGTAGACAAATGGAGCTCAGGGGCACTGCAATTCACAAACGTGCAGAGTTATAAATGAGAACTCTCGTCCACAAATATATTGAGGGAAGGCAACGAAGAGGATTTGAAAGCAAGGCAGATTTGCAGGAAACAGATTTCAGGAGGTGGATTCGACTCGCCTTTAAAGCACATGAAAAGCGGCAAAACGTTGATAATGATGCCCTTGGCCAAAAAGGGCGTATGCGTTTTTTCCTGAATATATTCAGGAAAAAACGCATACGCCCTTTTTGGCCAACCAAGCAAGCCGGAAGGGCACATCAGTGCTACAAAGAAGTCTCGCTTGCCCTCGGTCAAAAGGGCCATGCTGAAAAAAGTGTAAAAACCAGAAAAGCAGGACAGGCCATGGAGACATGGGAGCCTTGCTACGCTGATGGGCGGGATTTACATTGCCAACAGGCACTCTGGAGTAGTGTACGGTGTGTCCTGAAACAAGTACTAAACACAGCTTAGAGAGCATAGGGCACTTCCACTCATGGGCGTATAAATTGGGAAAATTAAAAATCAACAAGACACAGGCACCGCAAACTTTACGGCTGCTCTGTTTCCAAGAACCTCCACTTCGGTACACCTTCAATATCCCAGGAAAGAGAAAAATGGATAAAGAAATGGTGGGACTTGGCACAATGGAATATCACTCAGCCATGAAATCAATGTCATAAGGCTAGTTAGCAGCATGATGAGTGGATTTAGGTACGATGATTCTAAGTGAAATAAGTCACACAGAAAAAGACACTTATCCTAAGATATCGCTTATAGAGGGAATGTCAAAATCGCTACACTTGAACTGAATTACAAAACAGAACAGAGTCACACCTTTAGAAGACACACTATGGCTGCTGAACGGGAAAGGTGAGGTGTGGTGACGCATAAAACAAGGGTTTGAAATTAGCTCAGACACCGCTCCATAAGCCAAATATGTAATAGACAAGGCCTACTCCCTGCTCAGTGAACTGGACTCAACACCCCCTAATCACCACACAAGAATATATCTGCCTAGTAAGAATCTGAAAACCTATGTATCGATATCTCTCTGCAAGTGAATCAAGAGGGTGTAAAGCGGCATTAACACAGCAGGGAAAAGCAGCCAAGCCCCATTCTAAACATAAATTACTTTAAAAAATCCACAAAACAAAGAGTGAAAGAGAGAGAAATTCTTACAAAATCCGTTCAGGGTTTCTGATGCAACCTGGATTGACCATATCTAGACCCACAGCTGAATGAGACATAAGGCTGGACACTCTTGGGGCTGAGAGGATTGGTGAGGTTGTGTGAGCAAACGCAGATACTTTAAAGTAATACCACGGGGTACCCACCCCATTGGTCTCAAATCTCCAGGTACAAGGGCATCTTCCTTCATCAAAACTTATAATGGGAAACCCAGAAGATGGTATGCCTTGAGATCGGGAAAGGTTTCTAAAACGCACCTCATTTCTCCTCTCCTTGTGCTCGGGTTCGCCATTCCAGCCGCTTGACTAACCATCTCCGTACTTGGAGAATCAGCACCTTTAACCTCCTGTTTCGTACAGGTTGCAATTTGTCCTGAGGATGAACGGGAAGACGGGGAACCAACGAGAGACTAGCCCTAGGTGTTGGGAGAGGCACAGGTCACTCCATTTTCCCATCAGGAAGAAGAATGAACCACAGGCTCAGCCTGACCCCAGAACCAAAATAGGGCCTGAAGCAATCCTGCTCTTTTGCGGCCAGCTCTCAAAAGAGCGAGTAGACAAATGGAGCTCAGGGGCACTGCAATTCACAAACGTGCAGAGTTATAAATGATAACTCTCGTCCACAAATATATTGAGGGAAGGCAACGAAGAGGATTTGAAAGCAAGGCAGATTTGCAGGAAACAGATTTCAGGAGGTGGATTCGACTCGCCTTTAAAGCACATGAAAAGCGGCAAAACGTTGATAATGATGCCCTTGGCCAAAAAGGGCGTATGCGTTTTTTCCTGAATATATTCAGGAAAAAACGCATACGCCCTTTTTGGCCAACCAAGCAAGCTGGAAGGGCCAATCAGCGCTACAAAGAAGTCTTGCTTGCCCTCGGTCAAAAGGGCCATGCTGAAAAAAGTGTAAAAACCAGAAAAGCAGGACAGGCCATGGAGACATGGGAGCCTTGCTACGCTGATGGGCGGGATTTAAATTGCCAACAGACACTCTGGAGTAGTGTACGGTGTGTCCTGAAACAAGTACTAAACACAGCTTAGACAGCATAGGGCACTTCCACTCATGGGCGTATAAATTGGGAAAACTAAAAATCAACAAGACACAGGCACCCCAAACTTTACGGCTGCTCTGTTTCCAAGAACCTCCACTTCAGTACACCTTCAATATCCCAGGAAAGAGAAAAATGGATAAAGAAATGGTGGGACTTGGCACAATGGAATATCACTCAGCCATGAAATCAATGTCATAAGGCTAGTTAGCAGCATGATGAGTGGATTTAGGTACGATGATTCTAAGTGAAATAAGTCACACAGAAAAAGACACTTATCCTAAGATATCGCTTAGAGAGGGAATGTCAAAATCGCTACACTTGAACTGAATTACAAAACAGAACAGAGTCACACCTTTAGAAGACACACTATGGCTGCTGAACGGGAAAGGTGAGGTGTGGTGATGCATAAAACAAGGGTTTGAAATTAGCTCAGACACCGCTCCATAAGCCAAATATGTAATAGACAAGGCCTACTCCCTGCTCAGTGAACTAGACTCAACACCCCCTAGTCACTGCACAAGAATATATCTGACTAGTAAGAATCTGAAAACCTATGTATCGATATCTCTCTGCAAGTGAATCAAGAAGGTGTAAAGTGGCAAAAACACAGCAGGGAAAAGCAGCCAAGCCCCATTCTAAACATAAATTACTTTAAAAAACCCACAAAAGAAAGACAGTGAAAGAGAGAGAAATTCTTACAAAATCCGTTCAGGGTCTCTGATGCAACCTGGATTGACCATATCTAGACCCACAGCTGGATGATATATAAGGCTGGACACTCTTGGGGCTGAGAGGATTGGTGAGGTTGGGTGAGCAAATGCAGATACTTTAAAGTAACACCGCGGGGTACCCACCCCATGGGTCTCAAATCTCCAGGTACAAGGGCATCTTCCTTCATCAAAACATATAATGGGAAACCCAGAAGATGGTATGCCGTGAGATCGGGAAAGGTTTCTAAAACGCACCTCATTTCTCCTCTCCTTGTGCTCGGGTTCGCCATTCCAGCCGCTTGACTAACCATCTCCCTACTTGGAGAATCAGCGCCTTTAACCTCCTGTTTCGTACAGGTTGCAATTTGTCCTGAGGATGAACGGGAAGACGGGGAACCAACGAGAGACTAGCCCTAGGTGTTGGGACAGGCACAGGTCACTCCATTTTCCCATCAGGAAGAAGAATGAACCACAGGCTCAGCCTGACCCCAGAACCAAAATAGGGCCTGAAGCAATCCTGCTCTTTTGCGGCCAGCTCCCAAAAGAGCGAGTAGACAAATGGAGCTCAGGGGCACTGCAATTCACAAACGTGCAGAGTTATAAATGATAACTCTCGTCCACAAATATATTGAGGGAAGGCAACGAAGAGGATTTGAAAGCAAGGCAGATTTGCAGGAAACAGATTTCAGGAGGTGGATTCGACTCGCCTTTAAAGCACATGAAAAGCGGCAAAACGTTGATAATGATGCCCTTGGCCAAAAAGGGCGTTTGCGTTTTTTCTTGAATATAGTCAGGAAAAAACGCATACGCCCTTTTTGGCCAACCAAGCAAGCCGGAAGGGCAAATCAGCGCTACAAAGAAGTCTCGCTTGCCCTCGGTCAAAAGGGCCATGCTGAAAAAAGTGTAAAAACCAGAAAAGCAGGACAGGCCATGGAGACATGGGAGCCTTGCTACGCTGATGGGCAGGATTTAAATTGCCAACAGGCACTCTGGAGTAGTGTACGGTGTGTCCTGAAACAAGTACTAAACACAGCTTAGACAGCATAGGGCACTTCCACTCATGGGCGTATAAATTGGGAAAAGTAAAAATCAACAAGACACAGGCACCCCAAACTTTACGGCTGCTCTGTTTCCAAGAACCTCCACTTCGGTACACCTTCAATATCCCAGGAAAGAGAAAAATGGATAAAGAAATGGTGGTACTTGGCACAATGGAATATCACTCAGCCATGAAATCAATGTCATAAGGCTAGTTAGCAGCATGATGAGTGGATTTAGGTACGATGATTCTAAGTGAAATAAGTCACACAGAAAAAGACACTTATCCTAAGATATCGCTTATAGAGGGAATGTCAAAATCGCTACACTTGAACTGAATTACAAAACAGAACAGAGTCACACCTTTAGAAGACACACTATGGCTGCTGAACGGGAAAGGTGAGGTGTGGTGATGCATAAAAAAAGGGTTTGAAATTAGCTCAGACACCGCTCCATAAACCAAATATGTAACAGACAAGGCCTACTCCCTGCTCAGTGAACTGGACTCAACACCCCCTAGTCACCGCACAAGAATATATCTGACTAGTAAGAATCTGAAAACCTATGTATCGATATTTCTCTGCAAGTGAATCAAGAGGGTGTAAAGCGGCATAAACACAGCAGGGAAAAGCAGCCAAGCCCCATTCTAAACATAAATTACTTTAAAAAATCCACAAAACAAAGAGTGAAAGAGAGAAATTCTTACAAAATCCGTTCAGGGTTACTGATGCAACCTGGATTGACCATATCTAGACCCACAGCTGAATGAGACATAAGGCTGGACACTCTTGGGGCTGAGAGGATTGGTGAGGTTGTGTGAGCAAACGCAGATACTTTAAAGTAAAACCACGGGGTACCCACCCCATGGGTCTCAAATCTCCAGGTACAAGGGCATCTTCCTTCATCAAAACTTATAATGGGAAACCCAGAAGATGGTATGCCGTGAGATCGGGAAAGGTTTCTAAAACGCACCTCATTTCTCCTCTCCTTGTGCTCGGGTTCGCCATTCCAGCCGCTTGACTAACCATCTCCCTACTTGGAGAATCAGCACCTTTAACCTCCTGTTTCGTACAGGTTGCAATTTGTCCTGAGGATGAACGGGAAGACGGGGAACCAACGAGAGACTAGCCCTAGGTGTTGGGACAGGCACAGGTCACTCCATTTTCCCATCAGGAAGAAGAATGAACCACAGGCTCAGCCTGCCCCCCAGAACCAAAATAGGGCCTGAAGCAATCCTGCGCTATTGCGGCCAGCTCCCAAAAGAGAGTAGACAAATGGAGCTCAGGGGCACTGCAATTCAAAACGTGCAGAGTTATAAATGAGAACTCTCGTCCACAAATATATTGAGGGAAGGCAACGAAGAGGATTTGAAAGCAAGGCAGATTTGCAGGAAACAGATTTCAGGAGGTGGATTCGACTCGCCTTTAAAGCACATGAAAAGCGGCAAAACGTTGATAATGATGCCCTTGGCCAAAAAGGGCGTATGCGTTTTTTCCTGAATATATTCAGGAAAAAACGCATACGCCCTTTTTGGCCAACCAAGCAAGCCGGAAGGGCAAATCAGTGCTACAAAGAAGTCTCGCTTGCCCTCGGTCAAAAGGGCCATGCTGAAAAAAGTGTAAAAACCAGAAAAGCAGGACAGGCCATGGAGACATGGGAGCCTTGCTACGCTGATGGGCGGGATTTACATTGCCAACAGGCACTCTGGAGTAGTGTACGGTGTGTCCTGAAACAAGTACTAAACACAGCTTAGAGAGCATAGGGCACTTCCACTCATGGGCGTATAAATTGGGAAAACTAAAAATCAACAAGACACAGGCACCGCAAACTTTACGGCTGCTCTGTTTCCAAGAACCTCCACTTCGGTACACCTTCAATATCCCAGGAAAGAGAAAAATGGATAAAGAAATGGTGGTACTTGGCACAATGGAATATCACTCAGCCATGAAATCAATGTCATAAGGCTAGTTAGCAGGATGATGAGTGGATTTAGGTACGATGATTCTAAGTGAAATAAGTCACACAGAAAAAGACACTTATCCTAAGATATCGCTTATAGAGGGAATGTCAAAATCGCTACACTTGAACTGAATTACAAAACAGAACAGAGTCACACCTTTAGAAGACACACTATGGCTGCTGAACGGGAAAGGTGAGGTGTGGTGACGCATAAAACAAGGGTTTGAAATTAGCTCAGACACCGCTCCATAAGCCAAATATGTAATAGACAAGGCCTACTCCCTGCTCAGTGAACTGGACTCAACACCCCCTAATCACCGCACAAGAATATATCTGCCTAGTAAGAATCTGAAAACTTATGTATCGATATCTCTCTGCAAGTGAATCAAGAGGGTGTAAAGCGGCATAAACACAGCAGGGAAAAGCAGCCAAGCCCCATTCTAAACATAAATTACTTTAAAAAATCCACAAAACAAAGAGTGAAAGAGAGAGAAATTCTTACAAAATCCGTTCAGGGTTTCTGATGCAAACTGGATTGACCATATCTAGACCCACAGCTGAATGAGACATAAGGCTGGACACTCTTGGGGCTGAGAGGATTGGTGAGGTTGTGTGAGCAAACGCAGATACTTTAAAGTAATACCACGGGGTACCCACCCCATGGGTCTCAAATCTCCAGGTACAAGGGCATCTTCCTTCATCAAAACTTATAATGGGAAACCCAGAAGATGGTATGCCTTGAGATCGGGAAAGGTTTCTAAAACGCACCTCATTTCTCCTCTCCTTGTGCTCGGGTTCGCCATTCCAGCCGCTTGACTAACCATCTCCGTACTTGGAGAATCAGCACCTTTAACCTCCTGTTTCGTACAGGTTGCAATTTGTCCTGAGGATGAACGGGAAGACGGGGAACCAACGAGAGACTAGCCCTAGGTGTTGGGAGAGGCACAGGTCACTCCATTTTCCCATCAGGAAGAAGAATGAACCACAGGCTCAGCGTGACCCCAGAACCAAAATAGGGCCTGAAGCAATCCTGCTCTTTTGCGGCCAGCTCTCAAAAGAGCGAGTAGACAAATGGAGCTCAGGGGCACTGCAATTCACAAACGTGCAGAGTTATAAATGATAACTCTCGTCCACAAATATATTGAGGGAAGGCAACGAAGAGGATTTGAAAGCAAGGCAGATTTGCAGGAAACAGATTTCAGGAGGTGGATTCGACTCGCCTTTAAAGCACATGAAAAGCGGCAAAACGTTGATAATGATGCCCTTGGCCAAAAAGGGCGTATGCGTTTTTTCCTGAATATATTCAGGAAGAAACGCATACGCCCTTTTTGGCCAACCAAGCAAGCCGGAAGGGCCAATCAGCGCTACAAAGAAGTCTTGCTTGCCCTCGGTCAAAAGGGCCATGCTGAAAAAAGTGTAAAAACCAGAAAAGCAGGACAGGCCATGGAGACATGGGAGCCTTGCTACGCTGATGGGCGGGATTTAAATTGCCAACAGACACTCTGGAGTAGTGTACGGTGTGTCCTGAAACAAGTACTAAACACAGCTTAGACAGCATAGGGCACTTCCACTCATGGGCGTATAAATTGGGAAAACTAAAAATCAACAAGACACAGGCACCCCAAACTTTACGGCTGCTCTGTTTCCAAGAACCTCCACTTCAGTACACCTTCAATATCCCAGGAAAGAGAAAAATGGATAAAGAAATGGTGGGACTTGGCACAATGGAATATCACTCAGCCATGAAATCAATGTCATAAGGCTAGTTAGCAGCATGATGAGTGGATTTAGGTACGCTGATTCTAAGTGAAATAAGTCACACAGAAAAAGACACTTATCCTAAGATATCGCTTATAGAGGGAATGTCAAAATCGCTACACTTGAACTGAATTACAAAACAGAACAGAGTCACACCTTTAGAAGACACACTATGGCTGCTGAACGGGAAAGGTGAGGTGTGGTGATGCATAAAAAAAGGGTTTGAAATTAGCTCAGACACCGCTCCATAAACCAAATATGTAACAGACAAGGCCTACTCCCTGCTCAGTGAACTGGACTCAACACCCCCTAGTCACTGCACAAGAATATATCTGACTAGTAAGAATGTGAAAACCTATGTATTGATATCTCTCTGCAAGTGAATCAAGAGGGTGTAAAGCGGCATAAACACAGCAGGGAAAAGCAGCCAAGCCCCATTCTAAACATAAATTACTTTAAAAAACCCACAAAACAAAGACAGTGAAAGAGAGAGAAATTCTTACAAAATCCGTCCAGGGTCTCTGATGCAACCTGGATTGACCATATCTAGACCCACAGCTGGATGAGATATAAGGCTGGACACTCTTGGGGCTGAGAGGATTGGTGAGGTTGGGTGAGCAAATGCAGATACTTTAAAGTAACACCGCGGGGTACCCACCCCATGGGTCTCAAATCTCCAGGCACAAGGGCATCTTCCTTCATCAAAACATATAATGGGAAACCCAGAAGATGGTATGCCGTGAGATCGGGAAAGGTTTCTAAAACGCACCCCATTTCTCCTCTCCTTGTGCTCGGGTTCGCCATTCCAGCCGCTTGACTAACCATCTCCCTACTTGGAGAATCAGCACCTTTAACCTCCTGTTTCGTACAGGTTGCAATTTGTCCTGAGGATGAACGGGAAGACGGGGAACCAACGAGAGACTAGCCCTAGGTGTTGGGACAGGCACAGGTCACTCCATTTTCCCATCAGGAAGAAGAATGAACCACAGGCTCAGCCTGACCCCGGAACCAAAATAGGGCCTGAAGCAATCCTGCTCTTTTGCGGCCAGCTCCCAAAAGTGCGAGTAGAGAAATGGAGCTCAGGGGCACTGCAATTCACAAACGTGCAGAGTTATAAATGCTAACTCTCGTCCACAAATATATTGAGGGAAGGCAACTAAGAGGATTTGAAAGCAAGGCAGATTTGCAGGAAACAGATTTCAGGAGGTGGATTCGACTCGCCTTTAAAGCACATGAAAAGCGGCAAAACGTTGATAATGATGCCCTTGGCCAAAAAGGGCGTATGCGTTTTTTCCTGAATATATTCAGGAAGAAACGCATATGCCCTTTTTGGCCAACCAAGCAAGCCGGAAGGGCAAATCAGCGCTACAAAGAAGTCTCGCTTGCCCTCGGTCAAAAGGGCCATGCTGAAAAAATTGTAAAAACCAGAAAAGCAGGACAGGCCATGGAGACATGGGAGCCTTGCTACGCTGATGGGCGGGATTTACATTGCCAACAGGCACTCTGGAGTAGTGTACGGTGTGTCCTGAAACAAGTACTAAACACAGCTTAGACAGCATAGGGCACTTCCACTCATGGGCGTATAAATTGGGAAAACTAAAAATCAACAAGACACAGGCACCCCAAACTTTACGGCTGCTCTGTTTCCAAGAACCTCCACTTCGGTACACCTTCAATATCCCAGGAAAGAGAAAAATGGATAAAGAAATGGTGGTATTTGACACAATGGAATATCACTCAGCCATGAAATCAATGTCATAAGGCTAGTTAGCAGCATGATGAGTGGATTTAGGTACGATGATTCTAAGTGAAATAAGTCACACAGAAAAAGACACTTATCCTAAGATATCGCTTATAGAGGGAATGTCAAAATTGCTACACTTGAACTGAATTACAAAACAGAACAGAGTCACACCTTTAGAAGACACACTATGGCTGCTGAACGGGAAAGGTGAGGTGTGGTGATGCATAAAAAAAGGGTTTGAAATTAGCTCAGACACAGCTCCATAGGCCAAATATGTAATAGACAAGGCCTACTCCCTGCTCAGTGAACTAGACTCAACACCCCCTAGTCACTGCACAAGAATATATCTGACTAGTAAGAATCTGAAAACCTATGTATTGATATCTCTCTGCAAGTGAATCAAGAGGGTGTAAAGCGGCATAAACACAGCAGGGAAAAGCAGCCAAGCCCCATTCTAAACATAAATTACTTTAAAAAACCCACAAAACAAAGACAGTGAAAGAGAGAGAAATTCTTACAAAATCCGTTCAGGGTCTCTGATGCAACCTGGATTGACCATATCTAGACCCACAGCTGGATGAGATATAAGGCTGGACACTCTTGGAGCTGAGAGGATTGGTGAGGTTGTGTGAGCAAATGCAGATACTTTAAAGTAACACCGCGGGGTACCCACCCCATGGGTCTCAAATCTCCAGGCACAAGGGCATCTTCCTTCATCAAAACATATAATGGGAAACCCAGAAGATGGTATGCCGTGAGATCGGGAAAGGTTTCTAAAACGCACCTCATTTCTCCTCTCCTTGTGCTCGGGTTCGCCATTCCAGCCGCTTAACTAACCATCTCCATACTTGGAGAATCAGCGCCTTTAACCTCCTGTTTCGTACAGCTTGCAATTTGTCCTGAGGATGAACGGGAAGACGGGGAACCAACGAGAGACTAGCCCTAGGTGTTGGGACAGGCACAGGTCACTCCATTTTCCCATCAGGAAGAAGAATGAACCACAGGCTCAGCCTGCCCCCTAGAACCAAAATAGGGCCTGAAGCAATCCTGCGCTTTTGCGGCCAGCTCCCAAAAAAGCGAGTAGACAAATGGAGATCAGGGGCACTTCAATTCACAAACGTGCAGAGTTATAAATGGTAACTCTCGTCCACAAATATATTGAGGGAAGGCAACGAAGAGGATTTGAAAGCAAGGCAGATTTGCAGTAAACAGATTTCAGGAGGTGGATTCGACTCGCCTTTAAAGCACATGAAAAGCGGCAAAACGTTGATAATGATGCCCTTTGCCAAAAAGAGCGTATGCGTTTTTTCCTGAATATATTCAGGAAAAAACGCATACGCCCTTTTTGGCCAACCAAGCAAGCCGGAAGGGCAAATCAGCGCTACAAAGAAGTCTTGCTTGCCCTCGGTCAAAAGGGCCATGCTGAAAAAAGTGTAAAAACCAGAAAAGCAGGACAGGCCATGGAGACATGGGAGCCTTGCTACGCTGATGGGCGGGATTTAAATTGCCAACAGGCACTCTGGAGTAGTGTACGGTGTGTCCTGAAACAAGTACTAAACACAGCTTAGAGAGCATAGGGCACTTCCACTCATGGGCGTATAAATTGGGAAAACTAAAAATCAACAAGACACAGGCATCCCAAACTTTACGGCTGCTCTGTTTCCAAGAACCTCCACTTCGGTACACCTTCAATATCCCAGGAAAGAGAAAAATGGATAAAGAAATGGTGGTACATGGCACAATGGAATATCACTCAGCCATGAAATCAATGTCATAAGGCTAGTTAGCAGCATGATGAGTGGATTTAGGTACGATGATTCTAAGTGAAATAAGTCACACAGAAAAAGACACTTATCCTAAGATATCGCTTATAGAGGGAATGTCAAAATCGCTACACTTGAACTGAATTACAAAACAGAACAGAGTCACACCTTTAGAAGACACACTATGGCTGCTGAACGGGAAAGGTGAGGTGTGGTGATGCATAAAACAAGGGTTTGAAATTAGCTCAGACACCGCTCCATAAGCCCAATATGTAATAGACAAGGCCTACTCCCTGCTCAGTGAACTAGACTCAACACCCCCTAGTCACTGCACAAGAATATATCTGACTAGTAAGAATCTGAAAACCTATGTATCGATATCTCTCTGCAAGTGAATCAAGAAGGTGTAAAGTGGCAAAAACACAGCAGGGAAAAGCAGCCAAGCCCCATTCTAAACATAAATTACTTTAAAAAACCCACAAAAGAAAGACAGTGAAAGAGAGAGAAATTCTTACAAAATCCGTTCAGGGTCTCTGATGCAACCTGGACTGACCATATCTAGACCCACAGCTGGATGAGATATAAGGCTGGACACTCTTGGGGCTGAGAGGATTGGTGAGGTTGGGTGAGCAAACGCAGATACTTTAAAGTAACACCGCGGGGTACCCACCCCATGGGTCTCAAATCTCCAGGTACAAGGGCATCTTCCTACATCAAAACATGCATGGGAAACCCAGAAGATGGTATGCTGTGAGATCGGGAAAGGTTTCTAAAACGCACCTCATTTCTCCTCTCCTTGTGCTCAGGTTCTCCATTCCAGCCGCTTGACTAACCATCTCCCTACTTGGAGAATCAGCACCTTTAACCTCCTGTTTCGTACAGGTTGCAATTTGTCCTGAGGATGAACGGGAAGACGGGGAACCAACGAGAGACTAGCCCTAGGTGTTGGGACAGGCACAGGTCACTCCATTTTCCCATCAGGAAGAAGAATGAACCACAGGCTCAGCCTGACCCCAGAACCAAAATAGGGCCTGAAGCAATCCTGCTCTTTTGCGGCCAGCTCCCAAAAGAGCGAGTAGACAAATGGAGCTCAGGGGCACTGCAATTCACAAACGTGCAGAGTTATAAATGAGAACTCTCGTCCACAAATATATTGAGGGAAGGCAACGAAGAGGATTTGAAAGCAAGGCAGATTTGCAGGAAACAGATTTCAGGAGGTGGATTCGACTCGCCTTTAAAGCACATGAAAAGCGGCAAAACGTTGATAATGATGCCCTTGGCCAAAAAGGGCGTATGCGTTTTTTCCTGAATATATTCAGGAAAAAACGCATACGCCCTTTTTGGCCAACCAAGCAAGCCGGAAGGGCAAATCAGCGCTACAAAGAAGTCTCGCTTGCCCTCGGTCAAAAGGGCCATGCTGAAAAAAGTGTAAAAACCAGAAAAGCAGGACAGGCCATGGAGACATGGGAGCCTTGCTACGCTGATGGGCGGGATTTAAATTGCCAACAGGCACTCTGGAGTAGTGTACGGTGTGTCCTGAAACAAGTACTAAACACAGCTTAGACAGCATAGGGCACTTCCACTCATGGGCGTATAAATTGGGAAAACTAAAAATCAACAAGACACAGGCATCCCAAACTTTACGGCTGCTCTGTTTCCAAGAACCTCCACTTCGGTACACCTTCAATATCCCAGGAAAGAGAAAAATGGATAAAGAAATGGTGGTACATGGCACAATGGAATATCACTCAGCCATGAAATCAATGTCATAAGGCTAGTTAGCAGCATGATGAGTGGATTTAGGTACGATGATTCTAAGTGAAATAAGTCACACAGAAAAAGACACTTATCCTAAGATATCGCTTATAGAGGGAATGTCAAAATCGCTACACTTGAACTGAATTACAAAACAGAACAGAGTCACACCTTTAGAAGACACACTATGGCTGCTGAACGGGAAATGTGAGGTGTGGTGATGCATAAAACAAGGGTTTGAAATTAGCTCAGACACCGCTCCATAAGCCCAATATGTAATAGACAAGGCCTACTCCCTGCTCAGTGAACTAGACTCAACACCCCCTAGTCACTGCACAAGAATATATCTGACTAGTAAGAATCTGAAAACCTATGTATCGATATCTCTCTGCAAGTGAATCAAGAAGGTGTAAAGTGGCAAAAACACAGCAGGGAAAAGCAGCCAAGCCCCATTCTAAACATAAATTACTTTAAAAAACCCACAAAAGAAAGACAGTGAAAGAGAGAGAAATTCTTACAAAATCCGTTCAGGGTCTCTGATGCAACCTGGACTGACCATATCTAGACCCACAGCTGGATGAGATATAAGGCTGGACACTCTTGGGGCTGAGAGGATTGGTGAGGTTGGGTGAGCAAACGCAGATACTTTAAAGTAACACCGCGGGGTACCCACCCCATGGGTCTAAAATCTCCAGGTACAAGGGCATCTTCCTACATCAAAACATGCATGGGAAACCCAGAAGATGGTATGCTGTGAGATCGGGAAAGGTTTCTAAAACGCACCTCATTTCTCCTCTCCTTGTGCTCAGGTTCTCCATTCCAGCCGCTTGACTAACCATCTCCCTACTTGGAGAATCAGCACCTTTAACCTCCTGTTTCGTACAGGTTGCAATTTGTCCTGAGGATGAACGGGAAGACGGGGAACCAACGAGAGACTAGCCCTAGGTGTTGGGACAGGCACAGGTCACTCCATTTTCCCATCAGGAAGAAGAATGAACCACAGGCTCAGCCTGACCCCAGAACCAAAATAGGGCCTGAAGCAATCCTGCTCTTTTGCGGCCAGCTCCCAAAAGAGCGAGTAGACAAATGGAGCTCAGGGGCACTGCAATTCACAAACGTGCAGAGTTATAAATGAGAACTCTCGTCCACAAATATATTGAGGGAAGGCAACGAAGAGGATTTGAAAGCAAGGCAGATTTGCAGGAAACAGATTTCAGGAGGTGGATTCGACTCGCCTTTAAAGCACATGAAAAGCGGCAAAACGTTGATAATGATGCCCTTGGCCAAAAAGGGCGTATGCGTTTTTTCCTGAATATATTCAGGAAAAAACGCATACGCCCTTTTTGGCCAACCAAGCAAGCCGGAAGGGCAAATCAGCGCTACAAAGAAGTCTCGCTTGCCCTCGGTCAAAAGGGCCATGCTGAAAAAAGTGTAAAAACCAGAAAAGCAGGACAGGCCATGGAGACATGGGAGCCTTGCTACGCTGATGGGCGCGATTTAAATTGCCAACAGGCGCTCTGTAGTAGTGTACGGTGTGTCCTGAAACAAGTACTAAACACAGCTTAGACAGCATAGGGCACTTCCACTCATGGGCGTATAAATTGGGAAAACTAAAAATCAACAAGACACAGGCACCGCAAACTTTACGGCTGCTCTGTTTCCAAGAACCTCCACTTCGGTACACCTTCAATATCCCAGGAAAGAGAAAAATGGATAAAGAAATGGTGGTACTTGGCACAATGGAATATCACTCAGCCATGAAATCAATGTCATAAGGCTAGTTAGCAGCATGATGAGTGGATTTAGGTACGATGATTCTAAGTGAAATAAGTCACACAGAAAAAGACACTTATCCTAAGATATCGCTTAAAGAGGGAATGTCAAAATCGCTACACTTGAACTGAATTACAAAACAGAACAGAGTCACACCTTTAGAAGACACACTATGGCTGCTGAACGGGAAAGGTGTGGTGGGGTGATGCATAAAACAAGGGTTTGAAATTAGCTCAGACACCGCTCCATAAGCCAAATATGTAACAGACAAGGCCTACTCCCTGCTAAGTGAACTGGACTCAACACCCCCTAGTCACTGCACAAGAATATATCTGACTAGTAAGAATGTGAAAACCTATGTATTGATATCTCTCTGCAAGTGAATCAAGAGGGTGTAAAGCGGCATAAACACAGCAGGGAAAAGCAGCCAAGCCCCATTCTAAACATAAATTACTTTAAAAAACCCACAAAACAAAGACAGTGAAAGAGAGAGAAATTCTTACAAAATCCGTTCAGGGTCTCTGATGCAACCTGGATTGACCATATCTAGACCCACAGCTGGATGAGATATAAGGCTGGACACTCTTGGGGCTGAGAGGATTGGTGAGGTTGGGTGAGCAAATGCAGATACTTTAAAGTAACACCGCGGGGTACCCACCCCATGGGTCTCAAATCTCCAGGCACAAGGGCATCTTCCTTCATCAAAACATATAATGGGAAACCCAGAAGATGGTATGCCGTGAGATCGGGAAAGGTTTCTAAAACGCACCTCATTTCTCCTCTCCTTGTGCTCGGGTTCGCCATTCCAGCCGCTTGACTAACCATCTCCCTACTTTGAGAATCAGCACCTTTAACCTCCTATTTCGTACAGGTTGCAATTTGTCCTGAGGATGAACGGGAAGACGGGGAAGCAACGAGAGACTAGCACTAGGTGTTGGGACAGGCACAGGTCACTCCATTTTCCCATCAGGAAGAAGAATGAACCACAGGCTCAGCCTGACCCCAGAACCAAAATAGGGCCTGAAGCAATCCTGCTCTTTTGCGGCCAGCTCCCAAAAGAGCGAGTAGACAAATGGAGCTCAGTGGCACTGCAATTCACAAACGTGCAGAGTTATAAATGAGAACTCTCGTCCACAAATATATTGAGGGAAGGCAACGAAGAGGATTTGAAAGCAAGGCAGATTTGCAGGAAACAGATTTCAGGAGGTGGATTCGACTCGCCTTTAAAGCACATGAAAAGCGGCAAAACGTTGATAATGATGCCCTTGGCCAAAAAGGGCGTTTGCGTTTTTTCTTGAATATATTCAGGAAAAAACGCATACGCCCTTTTCGGCCAACCAAGCAAGCCGGAAGGGCAAATCAGCGCTACAAAGAAGTCTCGCTTGCCCTCGGTCAAAAGGGCCATGCTGAAAAAAGTGTAAAAACCAGAAAAGCAGGACAGGCCATGGAGACATGGGAGCCTTGCTACGCTGATGGGCGGGATTTAAATTGCCAACAGGCACTCTGGAGTAGTGTACGGTGTGTCCTGAAACAAGTACTAAACACAGCTTAGACAGCATAGGGCACTTCCACTCATGGGCGTATAAATTGGGAAAACTAAAAATCAACAAGACACAGGCACCCCAAACTTTACGGCTGCTCTGTTTCCAAGAACCTCCACTTCGGTACACCTTCAATATCCCAGGAAAGAGAAAAATGGATAAAGAAATGGTGGTACTTGGCACAATGGAATATCACTCAGCCATGAAATCAATGTCATAAGGCTAGTTAGCAGCATGATGAGTGGATTTAGGTACGATGATTCTAAGTGAAATAAGTCACACAGAAAAAGACACTTATCCTAAGATATCGCTTATAGAGGGAATGTCAAAATCGCTACACTTGAACTGAATTACAAAACAGAACAGAGTCACACCTTTAGAAGACACACTATGGCTGCTGAACGGGAAAGGTGAGGTGTGGTGATGCATAAAAAAAGGGTTTGAAATTAGCTCAGACACCGCTCCATAAGCCAAATATGTAATAGACAAGGCCTACTCCCTTCTCAGTGAACTAGACTCAACACCCCCTAGTCACTGCACAAGAATATATCTGACTAGTAAGAATCTGAAAGCCTATGTATCGATATCTCTCTGCAAGTGAATCAAGAGGGTGTAAAGCGGCATAAACACAGCAGGGAAAAGCAGCCAAGCCCCATTCTAAACATAAATTACTTTAAAAAACCCACAAAAGAAAGACAGTGAAAGAGAGAGAAATTCTTACAAAATCCGTTCAGGGTCTCTGATGCAACCTGGACTGACCATATCTAGACCCACAGCTGGATGAGATATAAGGCTGGACACTCTTGGGGCTGAGAGGATTGGTGAGGTTGGGTGAGCAAACGCAGATACTTTAAAGTAACACCGCGGGGTACCCACCCCATGGGTCTCAAATCTCCAGGTACAAGGGCATCTTCCTACATCAAAACATGCATGGGAAACCCAGAAGATGGTATGCTGTGAGATCGGGAAAGGTTTCTAAAACGCACCTCATTTCTCCTCTCCTTGTGCTCAGGTTCTCCATTCCAGCCGCTTCACTAACCATCTCCCTACTTGGAGAATCAGCACCTTTAACCTCCTGTTTCGTACAGGTTGCAATTTGTCCTGAGGATGAACGGGAAGACGGGGAACCAACGAGAGACTAGCCCTAGGTGTTGGGACAGGCACAGGTCACTCCATTTTCCCATCAGGAAGAAGAATGAACCACAGGCTCAGCCTGACCCCAGAACCAAAATAGGGCCTGAAGCAATCCTGCTCTTTTGCGGCCAGCTCCCAAAAGAGCGAGTAGACAAATGGAGCTCAGGGGCACTGCAATTCACAAACGTGCAGAGTTATAAATGAGAACTCTCGTCCACAAATATATTGAGGGAAGGCAACGAAGAGGATTTGAAAGCAAGGCAGATTTGCAGGAAACAGATTTCAGGAGGTGGATTCGACTCGCCTTTAAAGCACATGAAAAGCGGCAAAACGTTGATAATGATGCCCTTGGCCAAAAAGGGCGTATGCGTTTTTTCCTGAATATATTCAGGAAAAAACGCATACGCCCTTTTTGGCCAACCAAGCAAGCCGGAAGGGCAAATCAGCGCTACAAAGAAGTCTCGCTTGCCCTCGGTCAAAAGGGCCATGCTGAAAAAAGTGTAAAAACCAGAAAAGCAGGACAGGCCATGGAGACATGGGAGCCTTGCTACGCTGATGGGCGCGATTTAAATTGCCAACAGGCGCTCTGTAGTAGTGTACGGTGTGTCCTGAAACAAGTACTAAACACAGCTTAGACAGCATAGGGCACTTCCACTCATGGGCGTATAAATTGGGAAAACTAAAAATCAACAAGACACAGGCACCGCAAACTTTACGGCTGCTCTGTTTCCAAGAACCTCCACTTCGGTACACCTTCAATATCCCAGGAAAGAGAAAAATGGATAAAGAAATGGTGGTACTTGGCACAATGGAATATCACTCAGCCATGAAATCAATGTCATAAGGCTAGTTAGCAGCATGATGAGTGGATTTAGGTACGATGATTCTAAGTGAAATAAGTCACACAGAAAAAGACACTTATCCTAAGATATCGCTTAAAGAGGGAATGTCAAAATCGCTACACTTGAACTGAATTACAAAACAGAACAGAGTCACACCTTTAGAAGACACACTATGGCTGCTGAACGGGAAAGGTGTGGTGGGGTGATGCATAAAACAAGGGTTTGAAATTAGCTCAGACACCGCTCCATAAGCCAAATATGTAACAGACAAGGCCTACTCCCTGCTAAGTGAACTGGACTCAACACCCCCTAGTCACTGCACAAGAATATATCTGACTAGTAAGAATGTGAAAACCTATGTATTGATATCTCTCTGCAAGTGAATCAAGAGGGTGTAAAGCGGCATAAACACAGCAGGGAAAAGCAGCCAAGCCCCATTCTAAACATAAATTACTTTAAAAAACCCACAAAACAAAGACAGTGAAAGAGAGAGAAATTCTTACAAAATCCGTTCAGGGTCTCTGATGCAACCTGGATTGACCATATCTAGACCCACAGCTGGATGAGATATAAGGCTGGACACTCTTGGGGCTGAGAGGATTGGTGAGGTTGGGTGAGCAAATGCAGATACTTTAAAGTAACACCGCGGGGTACCCACCCCATGGGTCTCAAATCTCCAGGCACAAGGGCATCTTCCTTCATCAAAACATATAATGGGAAACCCAGAAGATGGTATGCCGTGAGATCGGGAAAGGTTTCTAAAACGCACCTCATTTCTCCTCTCCTTGTGCTCAGGTTCGCCATTCCAGCCGCTTGACTAACCATCTCCCTACTTGGAGAATCAGCACCTTTAACCTCCTATTTCGTACAGGTTGCAATTTGTCCTGAGGATGAACGGGAAGACGGGGAAGCAACGAGAGACTAGCCCTAGGTGTTGGGACAGGCACAGGTCACTCCATTTTCCCATCAGGAAGAAGAATGAACCACAGGCTCAGCCTGACCCCAGAACCAAAATAGGGCCTGAAGCAATCCTGCTCTTTTGCGGCCAGCTCCCAAAAGAGCGAGTAGACAAATGGAGCTCAGTGGCACTGCAATTCACAAACGTGCAGAGTTATAAATGAGAACTCTCGTCCACAAATATATTGAGGGAAGGCAACGAAGAGGATTTGAAAGCAAGGCAGATTTGCAGGAAACAGATTTCAGGAGGTGGATTCGACTCGCCTTTAAAGCACATGAAAAGCGGCAAAACGTTGATAATGATGCCCTTGGCCAAAAAGGGCGTTTGCGTTTTTTCTTGAATATATTCAGGAAAAAACGCATACGCCCTTTTCGGCCAAACAAGCAAGCCGGAAGGGCAAATCAGCGCTACAAAGAAGTCTCGCTTGCCCTCGGTCAAAAGGGCCATGCTGAAAAAAGTGTAAAAACCAGAAAAGCAGGACAGGCCATGGAGACATGGGAGCCTTGCTACGCTGATGGGCGGGATTTAAATTGCCAACAGGCACTCTGGAGTAGTGTACGGTGTGTCCTGAAACAAGTACTAAACACAGCTTAGACAGCATAGGGCACTTCCACTCATGGGCGTATAAATTGGGAAAACTAAAAATCAACAAGACACAGGCACCCCAAACTTTACGGCTGCTCTGTTTCCAAGAACCTCCACTTCGGTACACCTTCAATATCCCAGGAAAGAGAAAAATGGATAAAGAAATGGTGGTACTTGGCACAATGGAATATCACTCAGCCATGAAATCAATGTCATAAGGCTAGTTAGCAGCATGATGAGTGGATTTAGGTACGATGATTCTAAGTGAAATAAGTCACACAGAAAAAGACACTTATCCTAAGATATCGCTTATAGAGGGAATGTCAAAATCGCTACACTTGAACTGAATTACAAAACAGAACAGAGTCACACCTTTAGAAGACACACTATGGCTGCTGAACGGGAAAGGTGAGGTGTGGTGATGCATAAAAAAAGGGTTTGAAATTAGCTCAGACACCGCTCCATAAGCCAAATATGTAATAGACAAGGCCTACTCCCTGCTCAGTGAACTAGACTCAACACCCCCTAGTCACTGCACAAGAATATATCTGACTAGTAAGAATCTGAAAGCGTATGTATCGATATCTCTCTGCAAGTGAATCAAGAGGGTGTAAAGCGGCATAAACACAGCAGGGAAAAGCAGCCAAGCCCCATTCTAAACATAAATTACTTTAAAAAACCCACAAAAGAAAGACAGTGAAAGAGAGAGAAATTCTTACAAAATCCGTTCAGGGTCTCTGATGCAACCTGGACTGACCATATCTAGACCCACAGCTGGATGAGATATAAGGCTGGACACTCTTGGGGCTGAGAGGATTGGTGAGGTTGGGTGAGCAAACGCAGATACTTTAAAGTAACACCGCGGGGTACCCACCCCATGGGTCTCAAATCTCCAGGTACAAGGGCATCTTCCTACATCAAAACATGCATGGGAAACCCAGAAGATGGTATGCTGTGAGATCGGGAAAGGTTTCTAAAACGCACCTCATTTCTCCTCTCCTTGTGCTCAGGTTCTCCATTCCAGCCGCTTGACTAACCATCTCCCTACTTGGAGAATCAGCACCTTTAACCTCCTGTTTCGTACAGGTTGCAATTTGTCCTGAGGATGAACGGGAAGACGGGGAACCAACGAGAGACTAGCCCTAGGTGTTGGGACAGGCACAGGTCACTCCATTTTCCCATCAGGAAGAAGAATGAACCACAGGCTCAGCCTGACCCCAGAACCAAAATAGGGCCTGAAGCAATCCTGCTCTTTTGCGGCCAGCTCCCAAAAGAGCGAGTAGACAAATGGAGCTCAGGGGCACTGCAATTCACAAACGTGCAGAGTTATAAATGAGAACTCTCGTCCACAAATATATTGAGGGAAGGCAACGAAGAGGATTTGAAAGCAAGGCAGATTTGCAGGAAACAGATTTCAGGAGGTGGATTCGACTCGCCTTTAAAGCACATGAAAAGCGGCAAAACGTTGATAATGATGCCCTTGGCCAAAAAGGGCGTATGCGTTTTTTCCTGAATATATTCAGGAAAAAACGCATACGCCCTTTTTGGCCAACCAAGCAAGCCGGAAGGGCAAATCAGCGCTACAAAGAAGTCTCGCTTGCCCTCGGTCAAAAGGGCCATGCTGAAAAAAGTGTAAAAACCAGAAAAGCAGGACAGGCCATGGAGACATGGGAGCCTTGCTACGCTGATGGGCGCGATTTAAATTGCCAACAGGCGCTCTGTAGTAGTGTACGGTGTGTCCTGAAACAAGTACTAAACACAGCTTAGACAGCATAGGGCACTTCCACTCATGGGCGTATAAATTGGGAAAACTAAAAATCAACAAGACACAGGCACCGCAAACTTTACGGCTGCTCTGTTTCCAAGAACCTCCACTTCGGTACACCTTCAATATCCCAGGAAAGAGAAAAATGGATAAAGAAATGGTGGTACTTGGCACAATGGAATATCACTCAGCCATGAAATCAATGTCATAAGGCTAGTTAGCAGCATGATGAGTGGATTTAGGTACGATGATTCTAAGTGAAATAAGTCACACAGAAAAAGACACTTATCCTAAGATATCGCTTAAAGAGGGAATGTCAAAATCGCTACACTTGAACTGAATTACAAAACAGAACAGAGTCACACCTTTAGAAGACACACTATGGCTGCTGAACGGGAAAGGTGTGGTGGGGTGATGCATAAAACAAGGGTTTGAAATTAGCTCAGACACCGCTCCATAAGCCAAATATGTAACAGACAAGGCCTACTCCCTGCTAAGTGAACTGGACTCAACACCCCCTAGTCACTGCACAAGAATATATCTGACTAGTAAGAATGTGAAAACCTATGTATTGATATCTCTCTGCAAGTGAATCAAGAGGGTGTAAAGCGGCATAAACACAGCAGGGAAAAGCAGCCAAGCCCCATTCTAAACATAAATTACTTTAAAAAACCCACAAAACAAAGACAGTGAAAGAGAGAGAAATTCTTACAAAATCCGTTCAGGGTCTCTGATGCAACCTGGATTGACCATATCTAGACCCACAGCTGGATGAGATATAAGGCTGGACACTCTTGGGGCTGAGAGGATTGGTGAGGTTGGGTGAGCAAATGCAGATACTTTAAAGTAACACCGCGGGGTACCCACCCCATGGGTCTCAAATCTCCAGGCACAAGGGCATCTTCCTTCATCAAAACATATAATGGGAAACCCAGAAGATGGTATGCCGTGAGATCGGGAAAGGTTTCTAAAACGCACCTCATTTCTCCTCTCCTTGTGCTCGGGTTCGCCATTCAGGCCGCTTGACTAACCATCTCCCTACTTGGAGAATCAGCACCTTTAACCTCCTATTTCGTACAGGTTGCAATTTGTCCTGAGGATGAACGGGAAGACGGGGAAGCAACGAGAGACTAGCCCTAGGTGTTGGGACAGGCACAGGTCACTCCATTTTCCCATCAGGAAGAAGAATGAACCACAGGCTCAGCCTGACCCCAGAACCAAAATAGGGCCTGAAGCAATCCTGCTCTTTTGCGGCCAGCTCCCAAAAGAGCGAGTAGACAAATGGAGCTCAGTGGCACTGCAATTCACAAACGTGCAGAGTTATAAATGAGAACTCTCGTCCACAAATATATTGAGGGAAGGCAACGAAGAGGATTTGAAAGCAAGGCAGATTTGCAGGAAACAGATTTCAGGAGGTGGATTCGACTCGCCTTTAAAGCACATGAAAAGCGGCAAAACGTTGATAATGATGCCCTTGGCCAAAAAGGGCGTTTGCGTTTTTTCTTGAATATATTCAGGAAAAAACGCATACGCCCTTTTCGGCCAACCAAGCAAGCCGGAAGGGCAAATCAGCGCTACAAAGAAGTCTCGCTTGCCCTCGGTCAAAAGGGCCATGCTGAAAAAAGTGTAAAAACCAGAAAAGCAGGACAGGCCATGGAGACATGGGAGCCTTGCTACGCTGATGGGCGGGATTTAAATTGCCAACAGGCACTCTGGAGTAGTGTACGGTGTGTCCTGAAACAAGTACTAAACACAGCTTAGACAGCATAGGGCACTTCCACTCATGGGCGTATAAATTGGGAAAACTAAAAATCAACAAGACACAGGCACCCCAAACTTTACGGCTGCTCTGTTTCCAAGAACCTCCACTTCGGTACACCTTCAATATCCCAGGAAAGAGAAAAATGGATAAAGAAATGGTGGTACTTGGCACAATGGAATATCACTCAGCCATGAAATCAATGTCATAAGGCTAGTTAGCAGCATGATGAGTGGATTTAGGTACGATGATTCTAAGTGAAATAAGTCACACAGAAAAAGACACTTATCCTAAGATATCGCTTATAGAGGGAATGTCAAAATCGCTACACTTGAACTGAATTACAAAACAGAACAGAGTCACACCTTTAGAAGACACACTATGGCTGCTGAACGGGAAAGGTGAGGTGTGGTGATGCATAAAAAAAGGGTTTGAAATTAGCTCAGACACCGCTCCATAAGCCAAATATGTAATAGACAAGGCCTACTCCCTGCTCAGTGAACTAGACTCAACACCCCCTAGTCACTGCACAAGAATATATCTGACTAGTAAGAATCTGAAAGCCTATGTATCGATATCTCTCTGCAAGTGAATCAAGAGGGTGTAAAGCGGCATAAACACAGCAGGGAAAAGCAGCCAAGCCCCATTCTAAACATAAATTACTTTAAAAAACCCACAAAACAAAGACAGTGAAAGAGAGAGAAATTCTTACAAAATCCGTTCAGGGTCTCTGATGCAACCTGGATTGACCATATCTAGAACCACAGCTGGATGAGATATAAGTCTGGACACTCTTGGGGCTGAGAGGATTGGTGAGGTTGGGTGAGCAAATGCAGATACTTTAAAGTAACACCACGGGGTACCCACCCCATGGGTCTCAAATCTCCAGGCACAAGGGCATCTTCCTTCATCAAAACATATAATGGGAAACCCAGAAGATGGTATGCCGTGAGATCGGGAAAGGTTTCTAAAACGCACCTCATTTCTCCTCTCCTTGTGCTCGGGTTCGCCATTCCAGCCGCTTAACTAACCATCTCCCTACTTGGAGAATCAGCGCCTTTAACCTCCTGTTTCGTACAGCTTGCAATTTGTCCTGAGGATGAACGGGAAGACGGGGAACCAACGAGAGACTAGCCCTAGGTGTTGGGACAGGCACAGGTCACTCCATTTTCCCATCAGGAAGAAGAATGAACCACAGGCTCAGCCTGACCCCGGAACCAAAATAGGAGCTGAAGCAATCCTGCTCTTTTGCGGCCAGCTCCCAAAAGAGCGAGTAGACAAATGGAGCTCAGGGGCACTGCAATTCACAAACGTGCAGAGTTATAAATGATAACTCTCGTCCACAAATATATTGAGGGAAGGCAACGAAGAGGATTTGAAAGCAAGGCAGATTTGCAGGAAACAGATTTCAGGAGGTGGATTCGACTCGCCTTTAAAGCACATGAAAAGCGGCAAAACGTTGATAATGATGCCCTTGGCCAAAAAGGGCGTATGCGTTTTTTCCTGAATATATTCAGGAAAAAACGCATACGCCCTTTTTGGCCAACCAAGCAAGCCGGAAGGGCACATCAGTGCTACAAAGAAGTCTCGCTTGCCCTCGGTCAAAAGGGCCATGCTGAAAAAAGTGTAAAAACCAGAAAAGCAGGACAGGCCATGGAGACATGGGAGCCTTGCTACGCTGATGGGCAGGATTTACATTGCCAACAGGCACTCTGGAGTAGTGTACGGTGTGTCCTGAAACAAGTACTAAACACAGCTTAGACAGCATAGGGCACTTCCACTCATGGGCGTATAAATTGGGAAAACTAAAAATCAACAAGACACAGGCACCGCAAACTTTACGGCTGCTCTGTTTCCAAGAACCTCCACTTCGGTACACCTTCAATATCCCAGGAAAGAGAAAAATGGATAAAGAAATGGTGGTACTTGGCACAATGGAATATCACTCAGCCATGAAATCAATGTCATAAGGCTAGTTAGCAGCATGATGAGTGGATTTAGGTACGATGATTCTAAGTGAAATAAGTCACACAGAGAAAGACACTTATCCTAAGATATCGCTTATAGAGGGAATGTCAAAATCGCTACACTTGAACTGAATTACAAAACAGAACAGAGTCACACCTTTAGAAGACACACTATGGCTGCTGAACGGGAAAGGTGAGGTGGGGTGATGCATAAAACAAGGGTTTGTAATTAGCTCAGAGACCGCTCCATAAGCCAACTATGTAATAGACAAGGCCTACTCCCTGCTCAGTGAACTGGACTCAACACCCCCTAGTCACCGCACAAGAATATATCTGACTAGTAAGAATCTGAAAACCTATGTATTGATATCTCTCTGCAAGTGAATCAAGAGGGTGTAAAGCGGCATAAACACAGCAGGGAAAAGCAGCCAAGCCCCATTCTAAACATAAATTACTTTAAAAAACCCACAAAACAAAAACAGTGAAAGAGAGAGAAATTCTTACAAAATCCGTTCAGGGTTTCTGATGCAACCTGGACTGACCATATCTAGACCCACAGCTGAATGAGACATAAGGCTGGAGACTCTTGGGGCTGAGAGGATTGGTGAGGTTGGGTGAGCAAACGCAGATACTTTAAAGTAACACCACGGGGTACCCACCCCATGGGTCTCAAATCTCCAGGCACAAGGGCATCTTCCTTCATCAAAACATGCATGGGAAACCCAGAAGATGGTATGCTGTGAGATCGGGAAAGGTTTCTAATACGCACCTCATTTCTCCTCTCCTTGTGCTCGGGTTCGCCATTCCGGCCGCTTGACTAACCATCTCCCTACTTGGAGAATCAGCACCTTTAACCTCCTATTTCGTACAGGTTGCAATTTGTCCTGAGGATGAACGGGAAGACGGGGAAGCAACGAGAGACTAGCCCTAGGTGTTGGGACAGGCACAGGTCACTCCATTTTCCCATCAGGAAGAAGAATGAACCACAGGCTCAGCCTGACCCCAGAACCAAAATAGGGCCTGAAGCAATCCTGCTCTTTTGCGGCCAGCTCCCAAAAGAGCGAGTAGACAAATGGAGCTCAGGGGCACTGCAATTCACAAACGTGCAGAGTTATAAATGAGAACTCTCGTCCACAAATATATTGAGGGAAGGCAACGAAGAGGATTTGAAAGCAAGGCAGATTTGCAGGAAACAGATTTCAGGAGGTGGATTCGACTCGCCTTTAAAGCACATGAAAAGCGGCAAAACGTTGATAATCATGCCCTTTGCCAAAAAGGGCGTTTGCGTTTTTTCTTGAATATATTCAGGAAAAAACGCATACGCCCTTTTTGGCCAACCAAGCAAGCCGGAAGGGCTAATCAGCGCTACAAAGAAGTCTCGCTTGCCCTCGGTCAAAAGGGCCATGCTGAAAAAAGTGTAAAAACCAGAAAAGCAGGACAGGCCATGGAGACATGGGAGCCTTGCTACGCTGATGGGCGGGATTTACATTGCCAACAGGCACTCTGGAGTAGTGTACGGTGTGTCCTGAAACAAGTACTAAACACAGCTTAGACAGCATAGGGCACTTCCACTCATGGGCGTATAAATTGGGAAAACTAAAAATCAACAAGACACAGGCACCCCAAACTTTACGGCGGCTCTGTTTCCAAGAACCTCCACTTCGGTACACCTTCAATATCCCAGGAAAGAGAAAAATGGATAAAGAAATGGTGGTACTTGGCACAATGGAATATCACTCAGCCATGAAATCAATGTCATAAGGCTAGTTAGCAGCATGATGAGTGGATTTAGGTACGATGATTCTAAGTGAAATAAGTCACACAGAAAAAGACACTTATCCTAAGATATCGCTTATAGAGGGAATGTCAAAATCGCTACACTTGAACTGAATTACAAAACAGAACAGAGTCACACCTTTAGAAGACACACTATGGCTGCTGAACGGGAAAGGTGAGGTGTGGTGATGCATAAAAAAAGTGTTTTAAATTAGCTCAGACACCGCTCCATAAGCCAAATATTTAATAGACAAGGCCTACTCCCTGCTCAGTGAACTAGACTCAACACCCCCTAGTCACTGCACAAGAATATATCTGACTAGTAAGAATCTGAAAACCTATGTATTGATATCTCTCTGCAAGTGAATCAAGAGGGTGTAAAGCGGCATAAACACAGCAGGGAAAAGCAGCCAAGCCCCATTCTAAACATAAATTACTTTAAAAAACCCACAAAACAAAGACAGTGAAAGAGAGAGAAATTCTTACAAAATCCGTTCAGGGTCTCTGATGCAACCTGGATTGACCATATCTAGACCCACAGCTGGATGAGATATAAGGCTGGACACTCTTGGAGCTGAGAGGATTGGTGAGGTTGTGTGAGCAAATGCAGATACTTTAAAGTAACACCGCGGGGTACCCACCCCATGGGTCTCAAATCTCCAGGTACAAGGGCATCTTCCTTCATCAAAACATATAATGGGAAACCCAGAAGATGGTATGCCGTGAGATCGGGAAAGGTTTCTAAAACGCACCTCATTTCTCCTCTCCTTGTGCTCGGGTTCGCCATTCCAGCCGCTTGACTAACCATCTCCCTACTTGGAGAATCAGCGCCTTTAACCTCCTGTTTCGTACAGCTTGCAATTTGTCCTGAGGATGAACGGGAAGACGGGGAACCAACGAGAGACTAGCCCTAGGTGTTGGGACAGGCACAGGTCACTCCATTTTCCCATCAGGAAGAAGAATGAACCACAGGCTCAGCCTGACCCCGGAAACAAAATAGGGCCTGAAGCAATCCTGCTCTTTTGCGGCCAGCTCCCAAAAGTGCGAGTAGACAAATGGAGCTCAGGGGCACTGCAATTCACAAACGTGCAGAATTATAAATGATAACTCTCGTCCACAAATATATTGAGGGAAGGCAACGAAGAGGATTTGAAAGCAAGGCAGATTTGCAGGAAACAGATTTCAGGGGGTGGATTCGACTCGCCTTTAAAGCACATGAAAAGCGGCAAAACGTTGATAATGATGCCCTTGGCCAAAAAGGGCGTATGCGTTTTTTCCTGAATATATTCAGGAAAAAACGCATACGCCCTTTTTGGCCAACCAAGCAAGCCGGAAGGGCAAATCAGCGCTACAAAGAAGTCTCGCTTGCCCTCGGTCAAAAGGGCCATGCTGAAAAAAGTGTAAAAACCAGAAAAGCAGGACAGGCCATGGAGACATGGGAGCCTTGCTACGCTGATGGGCGGGATTTACATTGCCAACAGGCACTCTGGAGTAGTGTACGGTGTGTCCTGAAACAAGTACTAAACACAGCTTAGAGAGCATAGGGCACTTCCACTCATGGGCGTATAAATTGGGAAAACTAAAAATCAACAAGACACAGGCACCGCAAACTTTACGGCTGCTCTGTTTCCAAAAACCTCCACTTCGGTACACCTTCAATATCCCAGGAAAGAGAAAAATGGATAAAGAAATGATGGTACTTGGCACAATGCAATATCACTCTGCCATGAAATCAATGTCATAAGGCTAGTTAGCAGCATGATGAGTGGATTTAGGTACGATGATTCTAAGTGAAATAAGTCACACAGAAAAAGACACTTATCCTAAAATATCGCTTATAGAGGGAATGTCAAAATCGCTACACTTGAACTGAATTACAAAACAGAACAGAGTCACACCTTTAGAAGACACACTATGGCTGCTGAACGGGAAAGGTGAGGTGTGGTGATGCATAAAAAAAGGGTTTGAAATTAGCTCAGACACAGCTCCATAAGCCAAATATGTAATAGACAAGGCCTACTCCCTGCTCAGTGAACTAGACTCAACACCCCCTAGTCACTGCACAAGAATATATCTGACTAGTAAGAATCTGAAAGCCTATGTATCGATATCTCTCTGCAAGTGAATCAAGAGGGTGTAAAGCGGCATAAACACAGCAGGGAAAAGCAGCCAAGCCCCATTCTAAACATAAATTACTTTAAAAAACCCACAAAACAAAGACAGTGAAAGAGAGAGAAATTCTTACAAAATCCGTTCAGGGTCTCTGATGCAACCTGGATTGACCATATCTAGAACCACAGCTGGATGAGATATAAGGCTGGACACTCTTGGGGCTGAGAGGATTGGTGAGGTTGGGTGAGCAAATGCAGATACTTTAAAGTAACACCGCGGGGTACCCACCCCATGGGTCTCAAATCTCCAGGCACAAGGGCATCTTCCTTCATCAAAACATATAATGGGAAACCCAGAAGATGGTATGCCGTGAGATCGGGAAAGGTTTCTAAAACGAACCTCATTTCTCCTCTCCTTGTGCTCGGGTTCCCCATTCCAGCCGCTTAACTAAACATCTCCCTACTTGGAGAATCAGCGCCTTTAACCTCCTGTTTCGTACAGCTTGCAATTTGTCCTGAGGATGAACGGGAAGACGGGGAACCAACGAGAGACTAGCCCTAGGTGTTGGGACAGGCACAGGTCACTCCATTTTCCCATCAGGAAGAAGAATGAACCACAGGCTCAGCCTGACCCCGGAACCAAAATAGGGCCTGAAGCAATCCTGCTCTTTTGCGGCCAGCTCCCAAAAGTGCGAGTAGACAAATGGAGCTCAGGGGCACTGCAATTCACAAACGTGCAGAGTTATAAATGATAACTCTCGTCCACAAATATATTGAGGGAAGGCAACGAAGAGGATTTGAAAGCAAGGCAGATTTGCAGGAAACAGATTTCAGGAGGTGGATTCGACTCGCCTTTAAAGCACATGAAAAGCGGCAAAACGTTGATAATGATGCCCTTGGCCAAAAAGGGCGTATGCGTTTTTTCCTGAATATATTCAGGAAAAAACGCATACGCCCTTTTTGGCCAACCAAGCAAGCCGGAAGGGCAAATCAGCGCTACAAAGAAGTCTCGCTTGCCCTCGGTCAAAAGGGCCATGCTGAAAAAAGTGTAAAAACCAGAAAAGCAGGACAGGCCATGGAGACATGGGAGCCTTGCTACGCTGATGGGCAGGATTTACATTGCCAACAGGCACTCTGGAGTAGTGTACGGTGTGTCCTGAAACAAGTACTAAACACAGCTTAGACAGCATAGGGCACTTCCACTCATGGGCGTATAAATTGGGAAAACTAAAAATCAACAAGACACAGGCACCGCAAACTTTACGGCTGCTCTGTTTCCAAGAACCTCCACTTCGGTACACCTTCAATATCCCAGGAAAGAGAAAAATGGATAAAGAAATGGTGGTACTTGGCACAATGGAATATCACTCAGCCATGAAATCAATGTCATAAGGCTAGTTAGCAGCATGATGAGTGGATTTAGGTACGATGATTCTAAGTGAAATAAGTCACACAGAAAAAGACACTTATCCTAAGATATCGCTTATAGAGGGAATGTCAAAATCGCTACACTTGAACTGAATTACAAAACAGAACAGAGTCACACCTTTAGAAGACACACTATGGCTGCTGAACGGGAAAGGTGTGGTGTGGTGATGCATAAAAAAAGGGTTTGAAATTAGCTCAGACACCGCTCCATAAGCCAAATATGTAACAGACAAGGCCTACTCCCTGCTAAGTGAACTGGACTCAACACCCCCTAGTCACTGCACAAGAATATATCTGACTAGTAAGAATCTGAAAACCTATGTATTGATATCTCTCTGCAAGTGAATCAAGAGGGTGTAAAGCGGCATAAACACAGCAGGGAAAAGCAGCCAAGCCCCATTCTAAACATAAATTACTTTAAAAAACCCACAAAACAAAGACAGTGAAAGAGAGAGAAATTCTTACAAAATCCGTTCAGGGTCTCTGATGCAACCTGGATTGACCATATCTAGACCCACAGCTGGATGAGATATAAGGCTGGACACTCTTGGGGCTGAGAGGATTGGTGAGGTTGGGTGAGCAAATGCAGATACTTTAAAGTAACACCGCGGGGTACCCACCCCATGGGTCTCAAATCTCCAGGCACAAGGGCATCTTCCTTCATCAAAACATATAATGGGAAACCCAGAAGATGGTATGCCGTGAGATCGGGAAAGGTTTCTAAAACGCACCTCATTTCTCCTCTCCTTGTGCTCGGGTTCGCCATTCCAGCCGCTTGACTAACCATCTCCCTACTTGGAGAATCAGCACCTTTAACCTCCTATTTCGTACAGGTTGCAATTTGTCCTGAGGATGAACGGGAAGACGGGGAACCAACGAGAGACTAGCCCTAGGTGTTGGGACAGGCACAGGTCACTCCATTTTCCCATCAGGAAGAAGAATGAACCACAGGCTCAGCCTGACCCCAGAACCAAAATAGGGCCTGAAGCAATCCTGCTCTTTTGCGGCCAGCTCCCAAAAGAGCGAGTAGACAAATGGAGCTCAGGGGCACTGCAATTCACAAACGTGCAGAGTTATAAATGAGAACTCTCGTCCACAAATATATTGAGGGAAGGCAACGAAGAGGATTTGAAAGCAAGGCAGATTTGCAGGAAACAGATTTCAGGAGGTGGATTCGACTCGCCTTTAAAGCACATGAAAAGCGGCAAAACGTTGATAATGATGCCCTTGGCCAAAAAGGGCGTATGCGTTTTTTCCTGAATATATTCAGGAAAAAACGCATACGCCCTTTTTGGCCAACCAAGCAAGCCGGAAGGGCAAATCAGTGCTACAAAGAAGTCTCGCTTGCCCTCGGTCAAAAGGGCCATGCTGAAAAAAGTGTAAAAACCAGAAAAGCAGGACAGGCCATGGAGACATGGGAGCCTTGCTACGCTGATGGGCGGGATTTACATTGCCAACAGGCACTCTGGAGTAGTGTACGGTGTGTCCTGAAACAAGTACTAAACACAGCTTAGAGAGCATAGGGCACTTCCACTCATGGGCGTATAAATTGGGAAAACTAAAAATCAACAAGACACAGGCACCGCAAACTTTACGGCTGCTCTGTTTCCAAGAACCTCCACTTCGGTACACCTTCAATATCCCAGGAAAGAGAAAAATGGATAAAGAAATGGTGGTACTTGGCACAATGGAATATCACTCAGCCATGAAATCAATGTCATAAGGCTAGTTAGCAGGATGATGAGTGGATTTAGGTACGATGATTCTAAGTGAAATAAGTCACACAGAAAAAGACACTTATCCTAAGATATCGCTTATAGAGGGAATGTCAAAATTGCTACACTTGAACTGAATTACAAAACAGAACAGAGTCACACCTTTAGAAGACACACTATGGCTGCTGAACGGGAAAGGTGAGGTGTGGTGACGCATAAAACAAGGGTTTGAAATTAGCTCAGACACCGCTCCATAAGCCAAATATGTAATAGACAAGGCCTACTCCCTGCTCAGTGAACTGGACTCAACACCCCCTAATCACCGCACAAGAATATATCTGCCTAGTAAGAATCTGAAAACCTATGTATCGATATCTCTCTGCAAGTGAATCAAGAGGGTGTAAAGCGGCATAAACACAGCAGGGAAAAGCAGCCAAGCCCCATTCTAAACATAAATTACTTTAAAAAATCCACAAAACAAAGAGTGAAAGAGAGAGAAATTCTTACAAAATCCGTTCAGGGTTTCTGATGCAAACTGGATTGACCATATCTAGACCCACAGCTGAATGAGACATAAGGCTGGACACTCTTGGGGCTGAGAGGATTGGTGAGGTTGTGTGAGCAAACGCAGATACTTTAAAGTAATACCACGGGGTACCCACCCCATGGGTCTCAAATCTCCAGGTACAAGGGCATCTTCCTTCATCAAAACTTATAATGGGAAACCCAGAAGATGGTATGCCTTGAGATCGGGAAAGGTTTCTAAAACGCACCTCATTTCTCCTCTCCTTGTGCTCGGGTTCGCCATTCCAGCCGCTTGACTAACCATCTCCGTACTTGGAGAATCAGCACCTTTCACCTCCTGTTTCGTACAGGTTGCAATTTGTCCTGAGGATGAACGGGAAGACGGGGAACCAACGAGAGACTAGCCCTAGGTGTTGGGAGAGGCACAGGTCACTCCATTTTCCCATCAGGAAGAAGAATGAACCACAGGCTCAGCGTGACCCCAGAACCAAAATAGGGCCTGAAGCAATCCTGCTCTTTTGCGGCCAGCTCTCAAAAGAGCGAGTAGACAAATGGAGCTCAGGGGCACTGCAATTCACAAACGTGCAGAGTTATAAATGATAACTCTCGTCCACAAATATATTGAGGGAAGGCAACGAAGAGGATTTGAAAGCAAGGCAGATTTGCAGGAAACAGATTTAAGGAGGTGGATTCGACTCGCCTTTAAAGCACATGAAAAGCGGCAAAACGTTGATAATGATGCCCTTGGCCAAAAAGGGCGTATGCGTTTTTTCCTGAATATATTCAGGAAGAAACGCATACGCCCTTTTTGGCCAACCAAGCAAGCCGGAAGGGCCAATCAGCGCTACAAAGAAGTCTTGCTTGCCCTCGGTCAAAAGGGCCATGCTGAAAAAAGTGTAAAAACCAGAAAAGCAGGACAGGCCATGGAGACATGGGAGCCTTGCTACGCTGATGGGCGGGATTTAAATTGCCAACAGACACTCTGGAGTAGTGTACGGTGTGTCCTGAAACAAGTACTAAACACAGCTTAGACAGCATAGGGCACTTCCACTCATGGGCGTATAAATTGGGAAAACTAAAAATCAACAAGACACAGGCACCGCAAACTTTACGGCTGCTCTGTTTCCAAGAACCTCCACTTCAGTACACCTTCAATATCCCAGGAAAGAGAAAAATGGATAAAGAAATGGTGGGACTTGGCACAATGGAATATCACTCAGCCATGAAATCAATGTCATAAGGCTAGTTAGCAGCATGATGAGTGGATTTAGGTACGCTGATTCTAAGTGAAATAAGTCACACAGAAAAAGACACTTATCCTAAGATATCGCTTATAGAGGGAATGTCAAAATCGCTACACTTGAACTGAATTACAAAACAGAACAGAGTCACACCTTTAGAAGACACACTATGGCTGCTGAACGGGAAAGGTGAGGTGTGGTGATGCATAAAAAAAGGGTTTGAAATTAGCTCAGACACCGCTCCATAAACCAAATATGTAACAGACAAGGCCTACTCCCTGCTCAGTGAACTGGACTCAACACCCCCTAGTCACTGCACAAGAATATATCTGACTAGTAAGAATGTGAAAACCTATGTATTGATATCTCTCTGCAAGTGAATCAAGAGGGTGTAAAGCGGCATAAACACAGCAGGGAAAAGCAGCCAAGCCCCATTCTAAACATAAATTACTTTAAAAAACCCACAAAACAAAGACAGTGAAAGAGAGAGAAATTCTTACAAAATCCGTCCAGGGTCTCTGATGCAACCTGGATTGACCATATCTAGACCCACAGCTGGATGAGATATAAGGCTGGACACTCTTGGGGCTGAGAGGATTGGTGAGGTTGGGTGAGCAAATGCAGATACTTTAAAGTAACACCGCGGGGTACCCACCCCATGGGTCTGAAATCTCCAGGCACAAGGGCATCTTCCTTCATCAAAACATATAATGGGAAACCCAGAAGATGGTATGCCGTGAGATCGGGAAAGGTTTCTAAAACGCACCCCATTTCTCCTCTCCTTGTGCTCGGGTTCGCCATTCCAGCCGCTTGACTAACCATCTCCCTACTTGGAGAATCAGCACCTTTAACCTCCTGTTTCGTACAGGTTGCAATTTGTCCTGAGGATGAACGGGAAGATGGGGAACCAACGAGAGACTAGCCCTAGGTGTTGGGACAGGCACAGGTCACTCCATTTTCCCATCAGGAAGAAGAATGAACCACAGGCTCAGCCTGACCCCGGAACCAAAATAGGGCCTGAAGCAATCCTGCTCTTTTGCGGCCAGCTCCCAAAAGTGCGAGTAGAGAAATGGAGCTCAGGGGCACTGCAATTCACAAACGTGCAGAGTTATAAATGCTAACTCTCGTCCACAAATATATTGAGGGAAGGCAACTAAGAGGATTTGAAAGCAAGGCAGATTTGCAGGAAACAGATTTCAGGAGGTGGATTCGACTCGCCTTTAAAGCACATGAAAAGCGGCAAAACGTTGATAATGATGCCCTTGGCCAAAAAGGGCGTATGCGTTTTTTCCTGAATATATTCAGGAAGAAACGCATACGCCCTTTTTGGCCAACCAAGCAAGCCGGAAGGGCAAATCAGCGCTACAAAGAAGTCTCGCTTGCCCTCGGTCAAAAGGGCCATGCTGAAAAAATTGTAAAAACCAGAAAAGCAGGACAGGCCATGGAGACATGGGAGCCTTGCTACGCTGATGGGCGGGATTTACATTGCCAACAGGCACTCTGGAGTAGTGTACGGTGTGTCCTGAAACAAGTACTAAACACAGCTTAGACAGCATAGGGCACTTCCACTCATGGGCGTATAAATTGGGAAAACTAAAAATCAACAAGACACAGGCACCCCAAACTTTACGGCTGCTCTGTTTCCAAGAACCTCCACTTCGGTACACCTTCAATATCCCAGGAAAGAGAAAAATGGATAAAGAAATGGTGGTATTTGACACAATGGAATATCACTCAGCCATGAAATCAATGTCATAAGGCTAGTTAGCAGCATGATGAGTGGATTTAGGTACGATGATTCTAAGTGAAATAAGTCACACAGAAAAAGACACTTATCCTAAGATATCGCTTATAGAGGGAATGTCAAAATTGCTACACTTGAACTGAATTACAAAACAGAACAGAGTCACACCTTTAGAAGACACACTATGGCTGCTGAACGGGAAAGGTGAGGTGTGGTGATGCATAAAAAAAGGGTTTGAAATTAGCTCAGACACAGCTCCATAAGCCAAATATGTAATAGACAAGGCCTACTCCCTGCTCAGTGAACTAGACTCAACACCCCCTAGTCACTGCACAAGAATATATCTGACTAGTAAGAATCTGAAAACCTATGTATTGATATCTCTCTGCAAGTGAATCAAGAGGGTGTAAAGCGGCATAAACACAGCAGGGAAAAGCAGCCAAGCCCCATTCTAAACATAAATTACTTTAAAAAACCCACAAAACAAAGACAGTGAAAGAGAGAGAAATTCTTACAAAATCCGTTCAGGGTCTCTGATGCAACCTGGATTGACCATATCTAGACCCACAGCTGGATGAGATATAAGGCTGGACACTCTTGGAGCTGAGAGGATTGGTGAGGTTGTGTGAGCAAATGCAGATACTTTAAAGTAACACCGCGGGGTACCCACCCCATGGGTCTCAAATCTCCAGGCACAAGGGCATCTTCCTTCATCAAAACATATAATGGGAAACCCAGAAGATGGTATGCCATGAGATCGGGAAAGGTTTCTAAAACGCACCTCATTTCTCCTCTCCTTGTGCTCGGGTTCGCCATTCCAGCCGCTTAACTAACCATCTCCATACTTGGAGAATCAGCGCCTTTAACCTCCTGTTTCGTACAGGTTGCAATTTGTCCTGAGGATGAACGGGAAGACGGGGAACCAACGAGAGACTAGCCCTAGGTGTTGGGACAGGCACAGGTCACTCCATTTTCCCATCAGGAAGAAGAATGAACCACAGGCTCAGCCTGACCCCAGAACCAAAATAGGGCCTGAAGCAATCCTGCTCTTTTGCGGCCAGCTCCCAAAAGAGCGAGTAGACAAATGGAGCTCAGGGGCACTGCAATTCACAAACGTGCAGAGTTATAAATGAGAACTCTCGTCCACAAATATATTGAGGGAAGGCAACGAAGAGGATTTGAAAGCAAGGCAGATTTGCAGGAAACAGATTTCAGGAGGTGGATTCGACTCGCCTTTAAAGCACATGAAAAGCGGCAAAACGTTGATAATGATGCCCTTGGCCAAAAAGGGCGTATGCGTTTTTTCCTGAATATATTCAGGAAAAAACGCATACGCCCTTTTTGGCCAACCAAGCAAGCCGGAAGGGCAAATCAGCGCTACAAAGAAGTCTCGCTTGCCCTCGGTCAAAAGGGCCATGCTGAAAAAAGTGTAAAAACCAGAAAAGCAGGACAGGCCATGGAGACATGGGAGCCTTGCTACGCTGATGGGCGCGATTTAAATTGCCAACAGGCGCTCTGTAGTAGTGTACGGTGTGTCCTGAAACAAGTACTAAACACAGCTTAGACAGCATAGGGCACTTCCACTCATGGGCGTATAAATTGGGAAAACTAAAAATCAACAAGACACAGGCACCGCAAACTTTACGGCTGCTCTGTTTCCAAGAACCTCCACTTCGGTACACCTTCAATATCCCAGGAAAGAGAAAAATGGATAAAGAAATGGTGGTACTTGGCACAATGGAATATCACTCAGCCATGAAATCAATGTCATAAGGCTAGTTAGCAGCATGATGAGTGGATTTAGGTACGATGATTCTAAGTGAAATAAGTCACACAGAAAAAGACACTTATCCTAAGATATCGCTTAAAGAGGGAATGTCAAAATCGCTACACTTGAACTGAATTACAAAACAGAACAGAGTCACACCTTTAGAAGACACACTATGGCTGCTGAACGGGAAAGGTGTGGTGGGGTGATGCATAAAACAAGGGTTTGAAATTAGCTCAGACACCGCTCCATAAGCCAAATATGTAACAGACAAGGCCTACTCCCTGCTAAGTGAACTGGACTCAACACCCCCTAGTCACTGCACAAGAATATATCTGACTAGTAAGAATGTGAAAACCTATGTATTGATATCTCTCTGCAAGTGAATCAAGAGGGTGTAAAGCGGCATAAACACAGCAGGGAAAAGCAGCCAAGCCCCATTCTAAACATAAATTACTTTAAAAAACCCACAAAACAAAGACAGTGAAAGAGAGAGAAATTCTTACAAAATCCGTTCAGGGTCTCTGATGCAACCTGGATTGACCATATCTAGACCCACAGCTGGATGAGATATAAGGCTGGACACTCTTGGGGCTGAGAGGATTGGTGAGGTTGGGTGAGCAAATGCAGATACTTTAAAGTAACACCGCGGGGTACCCACCCCATGGGTCTCAAATCTCCAGGCACAAGGGCATCTTCCTTCATCAAAACATATAATGGGAAACCCAGAAGATGGTATGCCGTGAGATCGGGAAAGGTTTCTAAAACGCACCTCATTTCTCCTCTCCTTGTGCTCGGGTTCGCCATTCAGGCCGCTTGACTAACCATCTCCCTACTTGGAGAATCAGCACCTTTAACCTCCTATTTCGTACAGGTTGCAATTTGTCCTGAGGATGAACGGGAAGACGGGGAAGCAACGAGAGACTAGCCCTAGGTGTTGGGACAGGCACAGGTCACTCCATTTTCCCATCAGGAAGAAGAATGAACCACAGGCTCAGCCTGACCCCAGAACCAAAATAGGGCCTGAAGCAATCCTGCTCTTTTGCGGCCAGCTCCCAAAAGAGCGAGTAGACAAATGGAGCTCAGTGGCACTGCAATTCACAAACGTGCAGAGTTATAAATGAGAACTCTCGTCCACAAATATATTGAGGGAAGGCAACGAAGAGGATTTGAAAGCAAGGCAGATTTGCAGGAAACAGATTTCAGGAAGTGGATTCGACTCGCCTTTAAAGCACATGAAAAGCGGCAAAACGTTGATAATGATGCCCTTGGCCAAAAAGGGCGTTTGCGTTTTTTCTTGAATATATTCAGGAAAAAACGCATACGCCCTTTTCGGCCAACCAAGCAAGCCGGAAGGGCAAATCAGCGCTACAAAGAAGTCTCGCTTGCCCTCGGTCAAAAGGGCCATGCTGAAAAAAGTGTAAAAACCAGAAAAGCAGGACAGGCCATGGAGACATGGGAGCCTTGCTACGCTGATGGGCGGGATTTAAATTGCCAACAGGCACTCTGGAGTAGTGTACGGTGTGTCCTGAAACAAGTACTAAACACAGCTTAGACAGCATAGGGCACTTCCACTCATGGGCGTATAAATTGGGAAAACTAAAAATCAACAAGACACAGGCACCCCAAACTTTACGGCTGCTCTGTTTCCAAGAACCTCCACTTCGGTACACCTTCAATATCCCAGGAAAGAGAAAAATGGATAAAGAAATGGTGGTACTTGGCACAATGGAATATCACTCAGCCATGAAATCAATGTCATAAGGCTAGTTAGCAGCATGATGAGTGGATTTAGGTACGATGATTCTAAGTGAAATAAGTCACACAGAAAAAGACACTTATCCTAAGATATCGCTTATAGAGGGAATGTCAAAATCGCTACACTTGAACTGAATTACAAAACAGAACAGAGTCACACCTTTAGAAGACACACTATGGCTGCTGAACGGGAAAGGTGAGGTGTGGTGATGCATAAAAAAAGGGTTTGAAATTAGCTCAGACACCGCTCCATAAGCCAAATATGTAATAGACAAGGCCTACTCCCTGCTCAGTGAACTAGACTCAACACCCCCTAGTCACTGCACAAGAATATATCTGACTAGTAAGAATCTGAAAGCCTATGTATTGATATCTCTCCGCAAGTGAATCAAGAGGGTGTAAAGCGGCATAAACACAGCAGGGAAAAGCAGCCAAGCCCCATTCTAAACATAAATTACTTTAAAAAACCCACAAAACAAAGACAGTGAAAGAGAGAGAAATTCTTACAAAATCCGTTCAGGGTCTCTGATGCAACCTGGATTGACCATATCTAGAACCACAGCTGGATGAGATATAAGTCTGGACACTCTTGGGGCTGAGAGGATTGGTGAGGTTGGGTGAGCAAATGCAGATACTTTAAAGTAACACCGCGGGGTACCCACCCCATGGGTCTCAAATCTCCAGGCACAAGGGCATCTTCCTTCATCAAAACATATAATGGGAAACCCAGAAGATGGTATGCCGTGAGATCGGGAAAGGTTTCTAAAACGCACCTCATTTCTCCTCTCCTTGTGCTCGGGTTCGCCATTCCAGCCGCTTAACTAACCATCTCCCTACTTGGAGAATCAGCGCCTTTAACCTCCTGTTTCGTACAGCTTGCAATTTGTCCTGAGGATGAACGGGAAGACGGGGAACCAACGAGAGACTAGCCCTAGGTGTTGGGACAGGCACAGGTCACTCCATTTTCCCATCAGGAAGAAGAATGAACCACAGGCTCAGCCTGACCCCGGAACCAAAATAGGAGCTGAAGCAATCCTGCTCTTTTGCGGCCAGCTCCCAAAAGAGCGAGTAGACAAATGGAGCTCAGGGGCACTGCAATTCACAAACGTGCAGAGTTATAAATGATAACTCTCGTCCACAAATATATTGAGGGAAGGCAACGAAGAGGATTTGAAAGCAAGGCAGATTTGCAGGAAACAGATTTCAGGAGGTGGATTCGACTCGCCTTTAAAGCACATGAAAAGCGGCAAAACGTTGATAATGATGCCCTTGGCCAAAAAGGGCGTATGCGTTTTTTCCTGAATATATGCAGGAAAAAACGCATACGCCCTTTTTGGCCAACCAAGCAAGCCGGAAGGGCAAATCAGCGCTACAAAGAAGTCTCACTTGCCCTTGGTCAAAAGGGACATGCTGAAAAAAGTGTAAAAACCAGAAAAGCAGGACAGGCCATGGAGACATGGGAGCCTTGCTACGCTGATGGGCGCGATTTAAATTGCCAACAGGCACTCTGGAGTAGTGTACGGTGTGTCCTGAAACAAGTACTAAACACAGCTTAGAGAGCATAGGGCACTTCCACTCATGGGCGTATAAATTGGGAAAACTAAAAATCAACAAGACACAGGCACCCCAAACTTTACGGCTGCTCTGTTTCCAAGAACCTCCACTTCGGTACACCTTCAATATCCCAGGAAAGAGAAAAATGGATAAAGAAATGGTGGTACTTGGCACAATGGAATATCACTCAGCCATGAAATCAATGTCATAAGGCTATTTAGCAGCATGATGAGTGGATTTAGGTACGATGATTCTAAGTGAAATAAGTCACACAGAAAAAGACACTTATCCTAAGATATCGCTTATAGAGGGAATGTCAAAATCGCTACACTTGAACTGAATTACAAAACAGAACAGAGTCACACCTTTAGAAGACACACTATGGCTGCTGAACGGGAAAGGTGAGGTGGGGTGATGCATAAAACAAGGGTTTGTAATTAGCTCAGAGACCGCTCCATAAGCCAACTATGTAATAGACAAGGCCTACTCCCTGCTCAGTGAACTGGACTCAACACCCCCTAGTCACCGCACAAGAATATATCTGACTAGTAAGAATCTGAAAACCTATGTATTGATATCTCTCTGCAAGTGAATCAAGAGGGTGTAAAGCGGCATAAACACAGCAGGGAAAAGCAGCCAAGCCCCATTCTAAACATAAATTACTTTAAAAAACCCACAAAACAAAGACAGTGAAAGAGAGAGAAATTCTTACAAAATCCGTTCAGGGTCTCTGATGCAACCTGGATTGACCATATCTAGACCCACAGCTGGATGAGATATAAGGCTGGACACTCTTGGAGCTGAGAGGATTGGTGAGGTTGTGTGAGCAAATGCAGATACTTTAAAGTAACACCGCGGGGTACCCACCCCATGGGTCTCAAATCTCCAGGTACAAGGGCATCTTCCTTCATCAAAACATATAATGGGAAACCCAGAAGATGGTATGCCGTGAGATCGGGAAAGGTTTCTAAAACGCACCTCATTTCTCCTCTCCTTGTGCTCGGGTTCGCCATTCCAGCCGCTTGACTAACCATCTCCCTACTTGGAGAATCAGCGCCTTTAACCTCCTGTTTCGTACAGCTTGCAATTTGTCCTGAGGATGAACGGGAAGACGGGGAACCAACGAGAGACTAGCCCTAGGTGTTGGGACAGGCACAGGTCACTCCATTTTCCCATCAGGAAGAAGAATGAACCACAGGCTCAGCCTGACCCCGGAAACAAAATAGGGCCTGAAGCAATCCTGCTCTTTTGCGGCCAGCTCCCAAAAGTGCGAGTAGACAAATGGAGCTCAGGGGCACTGCAATTCACAAACGTGCAGAATTATAAATGATAACTCTCGTCCACAAATATATTGAGGGAAGGCAACGAAGAGGATTTGAAAGCAAGGCAGATTTGCAGGAAACAGATTTCAGGAGGTGGATTCGACTCGCCTTTAAAGCACATGAAAAGCGGCAAAACGTTGATAATGATGCCCTTGGCCAAAAAGGGCGTATGCGTTTTTTCCTGAATATATTCAGGAAAAAACGCATACGCCCTTTTTGGCCAACCAAGCAAGCCGGAAGGGCAAATCAGCGCTACAAAGAAGTCTCGCTTGCCCTCGGTCAAAAGGGCCATGCTGAAAAAAGTGTAAAAACCAGAAAAGCAGGACAGGCCATGGAGACATGGGAGCCTTGCTACGCTGATGGGCGGGATTTACATTGCCAACAGGCACTCTGGAGTAGTGTACGGTGTGTCCTGAAACAAGTACTAAACACAGCTTAGACAGCATAGGGCACTTCCACTCATGGGCGTATAAATTGGGAAAACTAAAAATCAACAAGACACAGGCACCGCAAACTTTACGGCTGCTCTGTTTCCAAGAACCTCCACTTCGGTACACCTTCAATATCCCAGGAAAGAGAAAAATGGATAAAGAAATGATGGTACTTGGCACAATGCAATATCACTCTGCCATGAAATCAATGTCATAAGGCTAGTTAGCAGCATGATGAGTGGATTTAGGTACGATGATTCTAAGTGAAATAAGTCACACAGAAAAAGACACTTATCCTAAAATATCGCTTATAGAGGGAATGTCAAAATCGCTACACTTGAACTGAATTACAAAACAGAACAGAGTCACACCTTTAGAAGACACACTATGGCTGCTGAACGGGAAAGGTGAGGTGTGGTGATGCATAAAAAAAGGGTTTGAAATTAGCTCAGACACAGCTCCATAAGCCAAATATGTAATAGACAAGGCCTACTCCCTGCTCAGTGAACTAGACTCAACACCCCCTAGTCACTGCACAAGAATATATCTGACTAGTAAGAATCTGAAAGCCTATGTATCGATATCTCTCTGCAAGTGAATCAAGAGGGTGTAAAGCGGCATAAACACAGCAGGGAAAAGCAGCCAAGCCCCATTCTAAACATAAATTACTTTAAAAAACCCACAAAACAAAGACAGTGAAAGAGAGAGAAATTCTTACAAAATCCGTTCAGGGTCTCTGATGCAACCTGGATTGACCATATCTAGAACCACAGCTGGATGAGATATAAGGCTGGACACTCTTGGGGCTGAGAGGATTGGTGAGGTTGGGTGAGCAAATGCAGATAGTTTAAAGTAACACCGCGGGGTACCCACCCCATGGGTCTCAAATCTCCAGGCACAAGGGCATCTTCCTTCATCAAAACATATAATGGGAAACCCAGAAGATGGTATGCCGTGAGATCGGGAAAGGTTTCTAAAACGAACCTCATTTCTCCTCTCCTTGTGCTCGGGTTCCCCATTCCAGCCGCTTAACTAAACATCTCCCTACTTGGAGAATCAGCGCCTTTAACCTCCTGTTTCGTACAGCTTGCAATTTGTCCTGAGGATGAACGGGAAGACGGGGAACCAACGAGAGACTAGCCCTAGGTGTTGGGACAGGCACAGGTCACTCCATTTTCCCATCAGGAAGAAGAATGAACCACAGGCTCAGCCTGACCCCGGAACCAAAATAGGGCCTGAAGCAATCCTGCTCTTTTGCGGCCAGCTCCCAAAAGTGCGAGTAGACAAATGGAGCTCAGGGGCACTGCAATTCACAAACGTGCAGAGTTATAAATGATAACTCTCGTCCACAAATATATTGAGGGAAGGCAACGAAGAGGATTTGAAAGCAAGGCAGATTTGCAGGAAACAGATTTCAGGAGGTGGATTCGACTCGCCTTTAAAGCACATGAAAAGCGGCAAAACGTTGATAATGATGCCCTTGGCCAAAAAGGGCGTATGCGTTTTTTCCTGAATATATTCAGGAAAAAACGCATACGCCCTTTTTGGCCAACCAAGCAAGCCGGAAGGGCAAATCAGCGCTACAAAGAAGTCTCGCTTGCCCTCGGTCAAAAGGGCCATGCTGAAAAAAGTGTAAAAACCAGAAAAGCAGGACAGGCCATGGAGACATGGGAGCCTTGCTACGCTGATGGGCAGGATTTACATTGCCAACAGGCACTCTGGAGTAGTGTACGGTGTGTCCTGAAACAAGTACTAAACACAGCTTAGACAGGATAGGGCACTTTCACTCATGGGTGTATAAATTGGGAAAACTAAAAATCAACAAGACACAGGCACCGCAAACTTTACGGCTGCTCTGTTTCCAAGAACCTCCACTTCGGTACACCTTCAATATCCCAGGAAAGAGAAAAATGGATAAAGAAATGGTGGTACTTGGCACAATGGAATATCACTCAGCCATGAAATCAATGTCATAAGGCTAGTTAGCAGCATGATGAGTGGATTTAGGTACGATGATTCTAAGTGAAATAAGTCACACAGAAAAAGACACTTATCCTAAGATATCGCTTATAGAGGGAATGTCAAAATCGCTACACTTGAACTGAATTACAAAACAGAACAGAGTCACACCTTTAGAAGACACACTATGGCTGCTGAACGGGAAAGGTGTGGTGTGGTGATGCATAAAAAAAGGGTTTGAAATTAGCTCAGACACCGCTCCATAAGCCAAATATGTAACAGACAAGGCCTACTCCCTGCTAAGTGAACTGGACTCAACACCCCCTAGTCACTGCACAAGAATATATCTGACTAGTAAGAATCTGAAAACCTATGTATTGATATCTCTCTGCAAGTGAATCAAGAGGGTGTAAAGCGGCATAAACACAGCAGGGAAAAGCAGCCAAGCCCCATTCTAAACATAAATTACTTTAAAAAACCCACAAAACAAAGACAGTGAAAGAGAGAGAAATTCTTACAAAATCCGTTCAGGGTCTCTGATGCAACCTGGATTGACCATATCTAGACCCACAGCTGGATGAGATATAAGGCTGGACACTCTTGGGGCTGAGAGGATTGGTGAGGTTGGGTGAGCAAATGCAGATACTTTAAAGTAACACCGCGGGGTACCCACCCCATGGGTCTCAAATCTCCAGGCACAAGGGCATCTTCCTTCATCAAAACATATAATGGGAAACCCAGAAGATGGTATGCCGTGAGATCGGGAAAGGTTTCTAAAACGCACCTCATTTCTCCTCTCCTTGTGCTCGGGTTCGCCATTCCAGCCGCTTGACTAAACATCTCCCTACTTGGAGAATCAGCACCTTTAACCTCCTATTTCGTACAGGTTGCAATTTGTCCTGAGGATGAACGGGAAGACGGGGAACCAACGAGAGACTAGCCCTAGGTGTTGGGACAGGCACAGGTCACTCCATTTTCCCATCAGGAAGAAGAATGAACCACAGGCTCAGCCTGACCCCGGAACCAAAATAGGGCCTGAAGCAATCCTGCTCTTTTGCGGCCAGCTCCCAAAAGAGCGAGTAGACAAATGGAGCTCAGGGGCACTGCAATTCACAAACGTGCAGAGTTATAAATGAGAACTCTCGTCCACAAATATATTGAGGGAAGGCAACGAAGAGGATTTGAAAGCAAGGCAGATTTGCAGGAAACAGATTTCAGGAGGTGGATTCGACTCGCCTTTAAAGCACATGAAAAGCGGCAAAACGTTGATAATGATGCCCTTGGCCAAAAAGGGCGTATGCGTTTTTTCCTGAATATATTCAGGAAAAAACGCATACGCCCTTTTTGGCCAACCAAGCAAGCCGGAAGGGCAAATCAGCGCTACAAAGAAGTCTCGCTTGCCCTCGGTCAAAAGGGCCATGCTGAAAAAAGTGTAAAAACCAGAAAAGCAGGACAGGCCATGGAGACATGGGAGCCTTGCTACGCTGATGGGCGGGATTTACATTGCCAACAGGCACTCTGGAGTAGTGTACGGTGTGTCCTGAAACAAGTACTAAACACAGCTTAGACAGCATAGGGCACTTCCACTCATGGGCGTATAAATTGGGAAAACTAAAAATCAACAAGACACAGGCACCCCAAACTTTACGGCTGCTCTGTTCCCAAGAACCTCCACTTCGGTACACCTTCAATATCCCAGGAAAGAGAAAAATGGATAAAGAAATGGTGGTACTTGGCACAATGGAATATCACTCAGCCATGAAATCAATGTCATAAGGCTAGTTAGCAGCATGATGAGTGGATTTAGGTACGATGATTCTAAGTGAAATAAGTCACACAGAAAAAGACACTTATCCTAAGATATCGCTTATAGAGGGAATGTCAAAATCGCTACACTTGAACTGAATTACAAAACAGAACAGAGTCACACCTTTAGAAGACACACTATGGCTGCTGAACGGGAAAGGTGAGGTGTGGTGATGCATAAAAAAAGGGTTTGAAATTAGCTCAGACACCGCTCCATAAGCCAAATATGTAATAGACAAGGCCTACTCCCTGCTCAGTGAACTAGACTCAACACCCCCTAGTCACTGCACAAGAATATATCTGACTAGTAAGAATCTGAAAACCTATGTATTGATATCTCTCTGCAAGTGAATCAAGAGGGTGTAAAGCGGCATAAACACAGCAGGGAAAAGCAGCCAAGCCCCATTCTAAACATAAATTACTTTAAAAAACCCACAAAACAAAGACAGTGAAAGAGAGAGAAATTCTTACAAAATCCGTTCAGGGTCTCTGATGCAACCTGGATTGACCATATCTAGACCCACAGCTGGATGAGATATAAGGCTGGACACTCTTGGAGCTGAGAGGATTGGTGAGGTTGTGTGAGCAAATGCAGATACTTTAAAGTAACACCGCGGGGTACCCACCCCATGGGTCTCAAATCTCCAGGTACAAGGGCATCTTCCTTCATCAAAACATATAATGGGAAACCCAGAAGATGGTATGCCGTGAGATCGGGAAAGGTTTCTAAAACGCACCTCATTTCTCCTCTCCTTGTGCTCGGGTTCGCCATTCCAGCCGCTTGACTAACCATCTCCCTACTTGGAGAATCAGCGCCTTTAACCTCCTGTTTCGTACAGCTGGCAATTTGTCCTGAGGATGAACGGGAAGACGGGGAACCAACGAGAGACTAGCCCTAGGTGTTGGGACAGGCACAGGTCACTCCATTTTCCCATCAGGAAGAAGAATGAACCACAGGCTCAGCCTGACCCCAGAACCAAAATAGGGCCTGAAGCAATCCTGCTCTTTTGTGGCCAGCTCCCAAAAGAGCGAGTAGACAAATGGAGCTCAGGGGCACTGCAATTCACAAACGTGCAGAGTTATAAATGAGAACTCTCGTCCACAAATATATTGAGGGAAGGCAACGAAGAGGATTTGAAAGCAAGGCAGATTTGCAGGAAACAGATTTCAGGAGGTGGATTCGACTCGCCTTTAAAGCACATGAAAAGCGGCAAAACGTTAATAATGATGCCCTTGGCCAAAAAGGGCGTATGCGTTTTTTCCTGAATATATACAGGAAAAAACGCATACGCCCTTTTTGGCCAACCAAGCAAGCCGGAAGGGCAAATCAGCGCTACAAAGAAGTCTCGCTTGCCCTCGGTCAAAAGGGCCATGCTGAAAAAAGTGTAAAAACCAGAAAAGCAGGACAGGCCATGGAGACATGGGAGCCTTGCTACGCTGATGGGCGGGATTTACATTGCCAACAGGCACTCTGGAGTAGTGTACGGTGTGTCCTGAAACAAGTACTAAACACAGCTTAGACAGCATAGGGCACTTCCACTCATGGGCGTATAAATTGGGAAAACTAAAAATCAACAAGACACAGGCACCCCAAACTTTACGGCTGCTCTGTTTCCAAGAACCTCCACTTCGGTACACCTTCAATATCCCAGGAAAGAGAAAAATGGATAAAGAAATGGTGGTACTTGGCACAATGGAATATCACTCAGCCATGAAATCAATGTCATAAGGCTAGTTAGCAGCATGATGAGTGGATTTAGGTACTATGATTCTAAGTGAAATAAGTCACACAGAAAAAGACACTTATCCTAAGATATCGCTTATAGAGGGAATGTCAAAATCGCTACACTTGAACTGAATTACAAAACAGAACAGAGTCACACCTTTAGAAGACACACTATGGCTGCTGAACGGGAAAGGTGAGGTGTGGTGATGCATAAAAAAAGGGTTTGAAATTAGCTCAGACACCGCTCCATAAGCCAAATATGTAATAGACAAGGCCTACTCCCTGCTCAGTGAACTAGACTCAACACCCCCTAGTCACTGCACAAGAATATATCTGACTAGTAAGAATCTGAAAACCTATGTATTGATATCTCTCTGCAAGTGAATCAAGAGGGTGTAAAGCGGCATAAACACAGCAGGGAAAAGCAGCCAAGCCCCATTCTAAACATAAATTACTTTAAAAAACCCACAAAATAAAGACAGTGAAAGAGAGAGAAATTCTTACAAAATCCGTTCAGGGTATCTGATGCAACCTGGATTGACCATATCTAGACCCACAGCTGGATGAGATATAAGGCTGGACACTCTTGGAGCTGAGAGGATTGGTGAGGTTGTGTGAGCAAATGCAGATACTTTAAAGTAACACCGCGGGGTACCCACCCCATGGGTCTCAAATCTCCAGGTACAAGGGCATCTTCCTTCATCAAAACATATAATGGGAAACCCAGAAGATGGTATGCCGTGAGATCGGGAAAGGTTTCTAAAACGCACCTCATTTCTCCTCTCCTTGTGCTCGGGTTCGCCATTCCAGCCGCTTGACTAACCATCTCCCTACTTGGAGAATCAGCGCCTTTAACCTCCTGTTTCGTACAGCTGGCAATTTGTCCTGAGGATGAACGGGAAGATGGGGAACCAACGAGAGACTAGCCCTAGGTGTTGGGACAGGCACAGGTCACTCCATTTTCCCATCAGGAAGAAGAATGAACCACAGGCTCAGCCTGACCCCAGAACCAAAATAGGGCCTGAAGCAATCCTGCTCTTTTGTGGCCAGCTCCCAAAAGAGCGAGTAGACAAATGGAGCTCAGGGGCACTGCAATTCACAAACGTGCAGATTTATAAATGATAACTCTCGTCCACAAATATATTGAGGGAAGGCAACGAAGAGGATTTGAAAGCAAGGCAGATTTGCAGGAAACAGATTTCAGGAGGTGGATTCGACTCGCCTTTAAAGCACATGAAAAGCAGCAAAACGTTGATAATGATGCCCTTGGCCAAAAAGGGCGTATGCGTTTGTTCCTGAATATATTCAGGAAAAAACGCATACGCCCTTTTTGGCCAACCAAGCAAGCCGGAAGGGCAAATCAGCGCTACAAAGAAGTCTCGGTTGCCCTTAGTCAAAAGGGCCAGGCTGAAAAAAGTGTAAAAACCAGAAAAGCAGGACAGGCCATGGAGACATGGGAGCCTTGCTACGCTGATGGGCGGGATTTAAATTGCCAACAGGCACTCTGGAGTAGTGTACGGTGTGTCCTGAAACAAGTACTAAACATAGCTTAGACAGCATAGGGCACTTCCACTCATGGGCGTATAAATTGGGAAAACTAAAAATCAACAAGACACAGGCACCCCAAACTTTACGGCTGCTCTGTTTCCAAGAACCTCCACTTCGGTACACCTTCAATATCCCAGGAAAGAGAAAAATGGATAAAGAAATGGTGGTACTTGGCACAATGGAATATCACTCAGCCATGAAATCAATGTCATAAGGCTAGTTAGCAGCATGATGAGTGGATTTAGGTACGATGATTCTAAGTGAAATAAGTCACACAGAAAAAGACACTTATCCTAAGATATCGCTTATAGAGGGAATGTCAAAATCGCTACACTTGAACTGAATTACAAAACAGAACAGAGTCACACCTTTAGAAGACACACTATGGCTGCTGAACGGGAAAGGTGAGGTGGGGTGATGCATAAAACAAGGGTTTGTAATTAGCTCAGAGACCGCTCCATAAGCCAACTATGTTATAGACAAGGCCTACTCCCTGCTCAGTGAACTGGACTCAACACCCCCTAGTCACCGCACAAGAATATATCTGACTAGTAAGAATCTGAAAACCTATGTATCGATATCTCTCTGCAAGTGAATCAAGAGGGTGTAAAGCGGCATAAACACAGCAGGGAAAAGCAGCCAAGCCCCATTCTAAATATAAATTACTTTAAAAAATCCACAAATCAAAGATTGAAAGAGAGAGAAATTCTTACAAAATCCATTCAGGGTTTCTGATGCAACCTGGATTGACCATATCTAGACCCACAGCTGAATGAGACATAAGGCTGGACACTCTTGGGGCTGAGAGGATTGGTGAGGTTGGGTGAGCAAACGCAGATACTTTAAAGTAACACCACGGGGTACCCACCCCATGGGTCTCAAATCTCCAGGTACAAGGGCATCTTTCTACATCAAAACATGCATGGGAAACCCAGAAGATGGTATGCTGTGAGATCGGGAAAGGTTTCTAAAACGCACCTCATTTCTCCTCTCCTTGTGCTCAGGTTCGCCATTCCAGCCGCTTGACTAACCATCTCCCTACTTGGAGAATCAGCACCTTTAACCTCCTATTTCGTACAGGTAGCAATTTGTCCTGAGGATGAACGGGAAGACGGGGAAGCAACGAGAGACAAGCCCTAGGTGTTGGGACAGGCACAGGTCACTCCATTTTCCCATCAGGAAGAAGAATGAACCACAGGTTCAGCCTGACCCCAGAACCAAAATAGGGCCTGAAGCAATCCTGCTCTTTTGCGGCCAGCTCCCAAAAGAGCGAGTAGACAAATGGAGCTCAGGGGCACTGCAATTCACAAACGTGCAGAGTTATAAATGAGAACTCTCGTCCACAAATATATTGAGGGAAGGCAACGAAGAGGATTTGAAAGCAAGGCAGATTTGCAGGAAACAGATTTCAGGAGGTGGATTCGACTCGCCTTTAAAGCACATGAAAAGCGGCAAAACGTTAATAATGATGCCCTTGGCCAAAAAGGGCGTATGCGTTTTTTCCTGAATATATACAGGAAAAAACGCATACGCCCTTTTTGGCCAACCAAGCAAGCCGGAAGGGCAAATCAGCGCTACAAAGAAGTCTCGCTTGCCCTCGGTCAAAAGGGCCATGCTGAAAAAAGTGTAAAAACCAGAAAAGCAGGACAGGCCATGGAGACATGGGAGCCTTGCTACGCTGATGGGCGGGATTTACATTGCCAACAGGCACTCTGGAGTAGTGTACGGTGTGTCCTGAAACAAGTACTAAACACAGCTTAGACAGCATAGGGCACTTCCACTCATGGGCGTATAAATTGGGAAAACTAAAAATCAACAAGACACAGGCACCCCAAACTTTACGGCTGCTCTGTTTCCAAGAACCTCCACTTCGGTACACCTTCAATATCCCAGGAAAGAGAAAAATGGATAAAGAAATGGTGGTACTTGGCACAATGGAATATCACTCAGCCATGAAATCAATGTCATAAGGCTAGTTAGCAGCATGATGAGTGGATTTAGGTACTATGATTCTAAGTGAAATAAGTCACACAGAAAAAGACACTTATCCTAAGATATCGCTTATAGAGGGAATGTCAAAATCGCTACACTTGAACTGAATTACAAAACAGAACAGAGTCACACCTTTCGAAGACACACTATGGCTGCTGAACGGGAAAGGTGAGGTGTGGTGATGCATAAAAAAAGGGTTTGAAATTAGCTCAGACACCGCTCCATAAGCCAAATATGTAATAGACAAGGCCTACTCCCTGCTCAGTGAACTAGACTCAACACCCCCTAGTCACTGCACAAGAATATATCTGACTAGTAAGAATCTGAAAACCTATGTATTGATATCTCTCTGCAAGTGAATCAAGAGGGTGTAAAGCGGCATAAACACAGCAGGGAAAAGCAGCCAAGCCCCATTCTAAACATAAATTACTTTAAAAAACCCACAAAATAAAGACAGTGAAAGAGAGAGAAATTCTTACAAAATCCGTTCAGGGTATCTGATGCAACCTGGATTGACCATATCTAGACCCACAGCTGGATGAGATATAAGGCTGGACACTCTTGGAGCTGAGAGGATTGGTGAGGTTGTGTGAGCAAATGCAGATACTTTAAAGTAACACCGCGGGGTACCCACCCCATGGGTCTCAAATCTCCAGGTACAAGGGCATCTTCCTTCATCAAAACATATAATGGGAAACCCAGAAGATGGTATGCCGTGAGATCGGGAAAGGTTTCTAAAACGCACCTCATTTCTCCTCTCCTTGTGCTCGGGTTCGCCATTCCAGCCGCTTGACTAACCATCTCCCTACTTGGAGAATCAGCGCCTTTAACCTCCTGTTTCGTACAGCTGGCAATTTGTCCTGAGGATGAACGGGAAGATGGGGAACCAACGAGAGACTAGCCCTAGGTGTTGGGACAGGCACAGGTCACTCCATTTTCCCATCAGGAAGAAGAATGAACCACAGGCTCAGCCTGACCCCAGAACCAAAATAGGGCCTGAAGCAATCCTGCTCTTTTGTGGCCAGCTCCCAAAAGAGCGAGTAGACAAATGGAGCTCAGGGGCACTGCAATTCACAAACGTGCAGATTTATAAATGATAACTCTCGTCCACAAATATATTGAGGGAAGGCAACGAAGAGGATTTGAAAGCAAGGCAGATTTGCAGGAAACAGATTTCAGGAGGTGGATTCGACTCGCCTTTAAAGCACATGAAAAGCAGCAAAACGTTGATAATGATGCCCTTGGCCAAAAAGGGCGTATGCGTTTGTTCCTGAATATATTCAGGAAAAAACGCATACGCCCTTTTTGGCCAACCAAGCAAGCCGGAAGGGCAAATCAGCGCTACAAAGAAGTCTCGGTTGCCCTTAGTCAAAAGGGCCAGGCTGAAAAAAGTGTAAAAACCAGAAAAGCAGGACAGGCCATGGAGACATGGGAGCCTTGCTACGCTGATGGGCGGGATTTAAATTGCCAACAGGCACTCTGGAGTAGTGTACGGTGTGTCCTGAAACAAGTACTAAACATAGCTTAGACAGCATAGGGCACTTCCACTCATGGGCGTATAAATTGGGAAAACTAAAAATCAACAAGACACAGGCACCCCAAACTTTACGGCTGCTCTGTTTCCAAGAACCTCCACTTCGGTACACCTTCAATATCCCAGGAAAGAGAAAAATGGATAAAGAAATGGTGGTACTTGGCACAATGGAATATCACTCAGCCATGAAATCAATGTCATAAGGCTAGTTAGCAGCATGATGAGTGGATTTAGGTACGATGATTCTAAGTGAAATAAGTCACACAGAAAAAGACACTTATCCTAAGATATCGCTTATAGAGGGAATGTCAAAATCGCTACACTTGAACTGAATTACAAAACAGAACAGAGTCACACCTTTAGAAGACACACTATGGCTGCTGAACGGGAAAGGTGAGGTGGGGTGATGCATAAAACAAGGGTTTGTAATTAGCTCAGAGACCGCTCCATAAGCCAACTATGTTATAGACAAGGCCTACTCCCTGCTCAGTGAACTGGACTCAACACCCCCTAGTCACCGCACAAGAATATATCTGACTAGTAAGAATCTGAAAACCTATGTATCGATATCTCTCTGCAAGTGAATCAAGAGGGTGTAAAGCGACATAAACACAGCAGGGAAAAGCAGCCAAGCCCCATTCTAAATATAAATTACTTTAAAAAATCCACAAATCAAAGATTGAAAGAGAGAGAAATTCTTACAAAATACGTTCAGGGTTTCTGATGCAACCTGGATTGACCATATCTAGACCCACAGCTGAATGAGACATAAGGCTGGACACTCTTGGGGCTGAGAGGATTGGTGAGGTTGGGTGAGCAAACGCAGATACTTTAAAGTAACACCACGGGGTACCCACCCCATGGGTCTCAAATCTCCAGGTACAAGGGCATCTTTCTACATCAAAACATGCATGGGAAACCCAGAAGATGGTATGCTGTGAGATCGGGAAAGGTTTCTAAAACGCACCTCATTTCTCCTCTCCTTGTGCTCAGGTTCGCCATTCCAGCCGCTTGACTAACCATCTCCCTACTTGGAGAATCAGCACCTTTAACCTCCTATTTCGTACAGGTAGCAATTTGTCCTGAGGATGAACGGGAAGACGGGGAAGCAACGAGAGACAAGCCCTAGGTGTTGGGACAGGCACAGGTCACTCCATTTTCCCATCAGGAAGAAGAATGAACCACAGGTTCAGCCTGACCCCAGAACCAAAATAGGGCCTGAAGCAATCCTGCTCTTTTGCGGCCAGCTCCCAAAAGAGCGAGTAGACAAATGGAGCTCAGGGGCACTGCAATTCACAAACGTGCAGAGTTATAAATGAGAACTCTCGTCCACAAATATATTGAGGGAAGGCAACGAAGAGGATTTGAAAGCAAGGCAGATTTGCAGGAAACAGATTTCAGGAGGTGGATTCGACTCGCCTTTAAAGCACATGAAAAGCGGCAAAACGTTGATAATGATGCCCTTGGCCAAAAAGGGCGTATGCGTTTTTTCCTGAATATATTCAGGAAAAAACGCATACGCCCTTTTTGGCCAACCAAGCAAGCCGGAAGGGCAAATCAGCGCTACAAAGAAGTCTCGCTTGCCCTCGGTCAAAAGGGCCATGCTGAAAAAAGTGTAAAAACCAGAAAAGCAGGACAGGCCATGGAGACATGGGAGCCTTGCTACGCTGATGGGCGGGATTTACATTGCCAACAGGCACTCTGGAGTAGTGTACGGTGTGTCCTGAAACAAGTACTAAACACAGCTTAGACAGCATAGGGCACTTCCACTCATGGGCGTATAAATTGGGAAAACTAAAAATCAACAAGACACAGGCACCCCAAACTTTACGGCTGCTCTGTTTCCAAGAACCTCCACTTCGGTACACCTTCAATATCCCAGGAAAGAGAAAAATGGATAAAGAAATGGTGGTACTTGGCACAATGGAATATCACTCAGCCATGAAATCAATGTCATAAGGCTAGTTAGCAGCATGATGAGTGGATTTAGGTACTATGATTCTAAGTGAAATAAGTCACACAGAAAAAGACACTTATCCTAAGATATCGCTTATAGAGGGAATGTCAAAATCGCTACACTTGAACTGAATTACAAAACAGAACAGAGTCACACCTTTAGAAGACACACTATGGCTGCTGAACGGGAAAGGTGAGGTGTGGTGATGCATAAAAAAAGGGTTTGAAATTAGCTCAGACACCGCTCCATAAGCCAAATATGTAATAGACAAGGCCTACTCCCTGCTCAGTGAACTAGACTCAACACCCCCTAGTCACTGCACAAGAATATATCTGACTAGTAAGAATCTGAAAACCTATGTATTGATATCTCTCTGCAAGGGAATCAAGAGGGTGTAAAGCGGCATAAACACAGCAGGGAAAAGCAGCCAAGCCCCATTCTAAACATAAATTACTTTAAAAAACCCACAAAACAAAGACAGTGAAAGAGAGAGAAATTCTTACAAAATCCGTTCAGGGTCTCTGATGCAACCTGGATTGACCATATCTAGACCCACAGCTGGATGAGATATAAGGCTGGACACTCTTGGAGCTGAGAGGATTGGTGAGGTTGTGTGAGCAAATGCAGATACTTTAAAGTAACACCGCGGGGTACCCACCCCATGGGTCTCAAATCTCCAGGTACAAGGGCATCTTCCTTCATCAAAACATATAATGGGAAACCCAGAAGATGGTATGCCGTGAGATCGGGAAAGGTTTCTATAACGCACCTCATTTCTCCTCTCCTTGTGCTCGGGTTGGCCATTCCAGCCGCTTGACTAACCATCTCCCTACTTGGAGTATCAGCGCCTTTAACCTCCTGTTTCGTACAGCTGGCAATTTGTCCTGAGGATGAACGGGAAGATGGGGAACCAACGAGAGACTAGCCCTAGGTGTTGGGACAGGCACAGGTCACTCCATTTTCCCATCAGGAAGAAGAATGAACCACAGGCTCAGCCTGACCCCAGAACCAAAATAGGGCCTGAAGCAATCCTGCTCTTTTGTGGCCAGCTCCCAAAAGAGCGAGTAGACAAATGGAGCTCAGGGGCACTGCAATTCACAAACGTGCAGAGTTATAAATGAGAACTCTCGTCCACAAATATATTGAGGGAAGGCAACGAAGAGGATTTGAAAGCAAGGCAGATTTGCAGGAAACAGATTTCAGGAGGTGGATTCGACTCGCCTTTAAAGCACATGAAAAGCGGCAAAACGTTGATAATGATGCCCTTGGCCAAAAAGGGCGTATGCGTTTGTTCCTGAATATATTCAGGAAAAAACGCATACGCCCTTTTTGGCCAACCAAGCAAGCCGGAAGGGCAAATCAGCGCTACAAAGAAGTCTCGGTTGCCCTTAGTCAAAAGGGCCAGGCTGAAAAAAGTGTAAAAACCAGAAAAGCAGGACAGGCCATGGAGACATGGGAGCCTTGCTACGCTGATGGGCGGGATTTACATTGCCAACAGGCACTCTGGAGTAGTGTACGGTGTGTCCTGAAACAAGTACTAAACACAGCTTAGACAGCATAGGGCACTTCCACTCATGGGCGTATAAATTGGGAAAACTAAAAATCAACAAGACACAGGCACCCCAAACTTTACGGCTGCTCTGTTTCCAAGAACCTCCACTTCGGTACACCTTCAATATCCCAGGAAAGAGAAAAATGGATAAAGAAATGGTGGTACTTGGCACAATGGAATATCACTCAGCCATGAAATCAATGTCATAAGGCTAGTTAGCAGCATGATGAGTGGATTTAGGTACGATGATTCTAAGTGAAATAAGTCACACAGAAAAAGACACTTATCCTAAGATATCGCTTATAGAGGGAATGTCAAAATCGCTACACTTGAACTGAATTACAAAACAGAACAGAGTCACACCTTTAGAAGACACACTATGGCTGCTGAACGGGAAAGGTGAGGTGGGGTGATGCATAAAACAAGGGTTTGTAATTAGCTCAGAGACCGCTCCATAAGCCAACTATGTTATAGACAAGGCCTACTCCCTGCTCAGTGAACTGGACTCAACACCCCCTAGTCACCGCACAAGAATATATCTGACTAGTAAGAATCTGAAAACCTATGTATCGATATCTCTCTGCAAGTGAATCAAGAGGGTGCAAAGCGGCATAAACACAGCAGGGAAAAGCAGCCAAGCCCCATTCTAAATATAAATTACTTTAAAAAATCCACAAAACAAAGATTGAAAGAGTGAGAAATTCTTACAAAATCCGTTCAGGGTTTCTGATGCAACCTGGATTGACCATATCTAGACCCACAGCTGAATGAGACATAAGGCTGGACACTCTTGGGGCTGAGAGGATTGGTGAGGTTGGGTGAGCAAATGCAGATACTTTAAAGTAACACCGCGGGGTACCCACCCCATGGGTCTCAAATCTCCAGGCACAAGGGCATCTTCCTTCATCAAAACATATAATGGGAAACCCAGAAGATGGTATGCCGTGAGATCGGGAAAGGTTTCTAAAACGCACCTCATTTCTCCTCTCCTTGTGCTCGGGTTCGCCATTCCAGCCGCTTAACTAACCATCTGCCTACTTGGAGAATCAGCGCCTTTAACCTCCTGTTTCGTACAGGTTGCAATTTGTCCTGAGGATGAACGAGAAGACGGGGAACCAACGAGAGACTAGCCCTAGGTGTTGGGACAGGCACAGGTCACTCCATTTTCCCATCAGGAAGAAGAATGAACCACAGGCTCAGCCTGACCCCGGAACCAAAATAGGGCCTGAAGCAATCCTGCTCTTTTGCGGCCAGCTCCCAAAAGTGCGAGTAGACAAATGGAGCTCAGGGGCACTGCAATTCACAAACGTGCAGAGTTATAAATGAGAACTCTCGTCCACAAATATATTGAGGGAAGGCAACGAAGAGGATTTGAAAGCAAGGCAGATTTGCAGGAAACAGATTTCAGGAGGTGGATTCGACTCGCCTTTAAAGCACATGAAAAGCGGCAAAACGTTGATAATGATGCCCTTGGCCAAAAAGGGCGTATGCGTTTTTTCCTGAATATATTCAGGAAAAAACGCATACGCCCTTTTTGGCCAACCAAGCAAGCCGGAAGGGCAAATCAGCGCTACAAAGAAGTCTCGCTTGCCCTCGGTCAAAAGGGCCATGCTGAAAAAAGTGTAAAAACCAGAAAAGCAGGACAGGCCATGGAGACATGGGAGCCTTGCTACGCTGATGGGCAGGATTTACATTGCCAACAGGCACTCTGGAGTAGTGTACGGTGTGTCCTGAAACAAGTACTAAAAACAGCTTAGACAGCATAGGGCACTTCCACTCATGGGCGTATAAATTGGGAAAACTAAAAATCAACAAGACACAGGCACCCCAAACTTTACGGCTGCTCTGTTTCCAAGAACCTCCACTTCGGTACACCTTCAATATCCCAGGAAAGAGAAAAATGGATAAAGAAATGGTGGTACTTGGCACAATGGAATATCACTCAGCCATGAAATCAATGTCATAAGGCTAGTTAGCAGCATGATGAGTGGATTTAGGTACGATGATTCTAAGTGAAATAAGTCACACAGAAAAAGACACTTATCCTAAGATATCGCTTATAGAGGGAATGTCAAAATCGCTACACTTGAACTGAATTACAAAACAGAACAGAGTCACACCTTTAGAAGACACACTATGGCTGCTGAACGGGAAAGGTGTGGTGTGGTGATGCATAAAAAAAGGGTTGGAAATTAGCTCAGACACCGCTCCATAAGCCAAATATGTAACAGACAAGGCCTACTCCCTGCTAAGTGAACTGGACTCAACACCCCCTAGTCACTGCACAAGAATATATCTGACTAGTAAGAATGTGAAAACCTATGTATTGATATCTCTCTGCAAGTGAATCAAGAGGGTGTAAAGCGGCATAAACACAGCAGGGAAAAGCAGCCAAGCCCCATTCTAAACATAAATTACTTTAAAAAACCCACAAAACAAAGACAGTGAAAGAGAGAGAAATTCTTACAAAATCCGTTCAGGGTCTCTGATGCAACCTGGATTGACCATATCTAGACCCACAGCTGGATGAGATATAAGGCTGGACACTCTTGGGACTGAGAGGATTGGTGAGGTTGGGTGAGCAAATGCAGATACTTTAAAGTAACACCGCGGGGTACCCACTCCATGGGTCTCAAATCTCCAGGCACAAGGGCATCTTCCTTCATCAAAACATATAATGGGAAACCCAGAAGATGGTATGCCGTGAGATCGGGAAAGGTTTCTAAAACGCACCTCATTTCTCCTCTCCTTGTGCTCGGGTTCGCCATTCCAGCCGCTTGACTAACCATCTCCCTACTTGGAGAATCAGCACCTTTAACCTCCTATTTCGTACAGGTTGCAATTTGTCCTGAGGATGAACGGGAAGACGGGGAACCAACGAGAGACTAGCCCTAGGTGTTGGGACAGGCACAGGTCACTCCATTTTCCCATCAGGAAGAAGAATGAACCACAGGCTCAGCCTGACCCCGGAACCAAAATAGGGCCTGAAGCAATCCTGCTCTTTTGCGGCCAGCTCCCAAAACAGCAAGTAGACAAATGGAGCTCAGGGGCACTGCAATTCACAAACGTGCAGAGTTATAAATGAGAACTCTCGTCCACAAATATATTGAGGGAAGGCAACGAAGAGGATTTGAAAGCAAGGCAGATTTGCAGGAAACAGATTTCAGGAGGTGGATTCGACTCGCCTTTAAAGCACATGAAAAGCGGCAAAACGTTGATAATGATGCCCTTGGCCAAAAAGGGCGTATGCGTTTGTTCCTGAATATATTCAGGAAAAAACGCATACGCCCTTTTTGGCCAACCAAGCAAGCCGGAAGGGCAAATCAGCGCTACAAAGAAGTCTCGCTTGCCCTCGATCAAAAGGGCCATGCTGAAAAAAGTGTAAAAACCAGAAAAGCAGGACAGGCCATGGAGACATGGGAGCCTTGCTACGCTGATGGGCGGGATGTAAATTGCCAACAGGCCCTCTGGAGAAGTGTACGGTGTGTCCTGAAACAAGTACTAAACACAGCTTAGAGAGCATAGGGCACTTCCACTCATGGGCGTATAAATTGAGAAAACTAAAAATCAACGAGACACAGGCACCCCAAACTTTACGGCTGCTCTGTTTCCAAGAACCTCCACTTCGGTACACCTTCAGTATCCCAGGAAAGAGAAAAATGGATAAAGAAATGGTGGTACTTGGCACAATGGAATATCACTCAGCCATGAAATCAATGTCATAAGGCTAGTTAGCAGCATGATGAGTGGATTTAGGTACGATGATTCTAAGTGAAATAAGTCACACAGAAAAAGACACTTATCCTAAGATATCGCTTAGAGAGGGAATGTCAAAATCGCTACACTTGAACTGAATTACAAAACAGAACAGAGTCACACCTTTAGAAGACACACTATGGCTGCTGAACGGGAAAGGTGTGGTGTGGTGTGTTGATGCATAAAAAAAGGGTTGGAAATTAGCTCAGACACCGCTCCATAAGCCAAATATGTAACAGACAAGGCCTACTCCCTGCTAAGTGAACTGGACTCAACACCCCCTAGTCACTGCACAAGAATATATCTGACTAGTAAGAATGTGAAAACCTATGTATTGATATCTCTCTGCAAGTGAATCAAGAGGGTGTAAAGCGGCATAAACACAGCAGGGAAAAGCAGCCAAGCCCCATTCTAAACATAAATTACTTTAAAAAACCCACAAAACAAAGACAGTGAAAGAGAGAGAAATTCTTACAAAATCCGTTCAGGGTCTCTGATGCAACCTGGATTGACCATATCTAGACCCATACCTGGATGAGATATAAGGCTGGACACTCTTGGGGCTGAGAGGATTGGTGAGGTTGGGTGAGCAAATGCAGATACTTTAAAGTAACACCGCGGGGTACCCACTCCATGGGTCTCAAATCTCCAGGCACAAGGGCATCTTCCTTCATCAAAACATATAATGGGAAACCCAGAAGATGGTATGCCGTGAGATCGGGAAAGGTTTCTAAAACGCACCTCATTTCTCCTCTCCTTGTGCTCGGGTTCGCCATTCCAGCCGCTTGACTAACCATCTCCCTACTTGGAGAATCAGCACCTTTAACCTCCTATTTCGTACAGGTTGCAATTTGTCCTGAGGATGAACGGGAAGACGGGGAACCAACGAGAGACTAGCCCTAGGTGTTGGGACAGGCACAGGTCACTCCATTTTCCCATCAGGAAGAAGAATGAACCACAGGCTCAGCCTGACCCCAGAACCAAAATAGGGCCTGAAGCAATCCTGCTCTTTTGCGGCCAGCTCCCAAAAGTGCGAGTAGACAAATGGAGCTCAGGGGCACTGCAATTCACAAACGTGCAGAGTTATAAATGATAACTCTCGTCCACAAATATATTGAGGGAAGGCAACGAAGAGGATTTGAAAGCAAGGCAGATTTGCAGGAAACAGATTTCAGGAGGTGGATTCGACTCGCCTTTAAAGCACATGAAAAGCGGCAAAACGTTGATAATGATGCCCTTGGCCAAAAAGGGCGTATGCGTTTTTTCCTGAATATATTCAGGAAAAAACGCATACGCCCTTTTTGGCCAACCAAGCAAGCCGGAAGGGCAAATCAGCGCTACAAAGAAGTCTCGCTTGCCCTCGGTCAAAAGGGCCATGCTGAAAAAAGTGTAAAAACCAGAAAAGCAGGACAGGCCATGGAGACATGGGAGCCTTGCTACGCTGATGGGCGGGATTTACATTGCCAACAGGCACTCTGGAGTAGTGTACGGTGTGTCCTGAAACAAGTACTAAACACAGCTTAGACAGCATAGGGCACTTCCACTCATGGGCGTATAAATTGGGAAAACTAAAAATCAACAAGACACAGGCACCGCAAACTTTACGGCTGCTCTGTTTCCAAGAACCTCCACTTCGGTACACCTTCAATATCCCAGGAAAGAGAAAAATGGATAAAGAAATGGTGGTACTTGGCACAATGGAATATCACTCAGCCATGAAATCAATGTCATAAGGCTAGTTAGCAGCATGATGAGTGGATTTAGGTACGATGATTCTAAGTGAAATAAGTCACACAGAAAAAGACACTTATCCTAAGATATCGCTTATAGAGGGAATGTCAAAATCGCTACACTTGAACTGAATTACAAAACAGAACAGAGTCACACCTTTAGAAGACACACTATGGCTGCTGAACGGGAAAGGTGTGGTGTGGTGATGCATAAAAAAAGGGTTTGAAATTAGCTCAGACACCGCTCCATAAGCCAAATATGTAACAGACAAGGCCTACTCCCTGCTAAGTGAACTGGACTCAACACCCCCTAGTCACTGCACAAGAATATATCTGACTAGTAAGAATGTGAAAACCTATGTATTGATATCTCTCTGCAAGTGAATCAAGAGGGTGTAAAGCGGCATAAACACAGCAGGGAAAAGCAGCCAAGCCCCATTCTAAACATAAATTACTTTAAAAAACCCACAAAACAAAGACAGTGAAAGAGAGAGAAATTCTTACAAAATCCGTTCAGGGTCTCTGATGCAACCTGGATTGACCATATCTAGACCCACAGCTGGATGAGATATAAGGCTGGACACTCTTGGGGCTGAGAGGATTGGTGAGGTTGGGTGAGCAAATGCAGATACTTTAAAGTAACACCGCGGGGTACCCAACCCATGGGTCTCAAATCTCCAGGCACAAGGGCATCTTCCTTCATCAAAACATATAATGGGAAACCCAGAAGATGGTATGCCGTGAGATCGGGAAAGGTTTCTAAAACGCACCTCATTTCTCCTCTCCTTGTGCTCGGGTTCGCCATTCCAGCCGCTTAACTAACCATCTGCCTACTTGGAGAATCAGCGCCTTTAACCTCCTGTTTCGTACAGCTTGCAATTTGTCCTGAGGATGAACGGGAAGACGGGGAACCAACGAGAGACTAGCCCTAGGTGTTGGGACAGGCACAGGTCACTCCATTTTCCCATCAGGAAGAAGAATGAACCACAGGCTCAGCCTGACCCCGGAACCAAAATAGGGCCTGAAGCAATCCTGCTCTTTTGCGGCCAGCTCCCAAAAGTGCGAGTAGACAAATGGAGCTCAGGGGCACTGCAATTCACAAACGTGCAGAGTTATAAATGATAACTCTCGTCCACAAATATATTGAGGGAAGGCAACGAAGAGGATTTGAAAGCAAGGCAGATTTGCAGGAAACAGATTTCAGGAGGTGGATTCGACTCGCCTTTAAAGCACATGAAAAGCGGCAAAACGTTGATAATGATGCCCTTGGCCAAAAAGGGCGTATGCGTTTTTTCCTGAATATATTCAGGAAAAAACGCATACGCCCTTTTTGGCCAACCAAGCAAGCCGGAAGGGCAAATCAGCGCTACAAAGAAGTCTCGCTTGCCCTCGGTCAAAAGGGCCATGCTGAAAAAAGTGTAAAAACCAGAAAAGCAGGACAGGCCATGGAGACATGGGAGCCTTGCTACGCTGATGGGCAGGATTTACATTGCCAACAGGCACTCTGGAGTAGTGTACGGTGTGTCCTGAAACAAGTACTAAACACAGCTTAGACAGCATAGGGCACTTCCACTCATGGGCGTATAAATTGGGAAAACTAAAAATCAACAAGACACAGGCACCGCAAACTTTACGGCTGCTCTGTTTCCAAGAACCTCCACTTCGGTACACCTTCAATATACCAGGAAAGAGAAAAATGGATAAAGAAATGGTGGTACTTGGCACAATAGAATATGACTCAGCCATAAAATCAATGTCATAAGGCTAGTTAGCAGCATGATGAGTGGATTTAGGTACGATGATTCTAAGTGAAATAAGTCACACAGAAAAAGACACTTATCCTAAGATATCGCTTATAGAGGGAATGTCAAAATCGCTACACTTGAACTGAATTACAAAACAGAACAGAGTCACACCTTTAGAAGACACACTATTGCTGCTGAACGGGAAAGGTGTGGTGTGGTGATGCATAAAAAAAGGGTTTGAAATTAGCTCAGACACCGCTCCATAAGCCAAATATGTAACAGACAAGGCCTACTCCCTGCTAAGTGAACTGGACTCAACACCCCCTAGTCACTGCACAAGAATATATCTGACTAGTAAGAATGTGAAAACCTATGTATTGATATCTCTCTGCAAGTGAATCAAGAGGGTGTAAAGCGGCATAAACACAGCAGGGAAAAGCAGCCAAGCCCCATTCTAAACATAAATTACTTTAAAAAACCCACAAAACAAAGACAGTGAAAGAGAGAGAAATTCTTACAAAATCCGTTCAGGGTCTCTGATGCAACCTGGATTGACCATATCTAGACCCACAGCTGGATGAGATATAAGGCTGGACATTCTTGGGGCTGAGAGGATTGGTGAGGTTGGGTGAGCAAATGCAGATACTTTAAAGTAACACCGCGGGGTACCCACCCCATGGGTCTCAAATCTCCAGGCACAAGGGCATCTTCCTTCATCAAAACATATAATGGGAAACCCAGAAGATGGTATGCCGTGAGATCGGGAAAGGTTTCTAAAACGCACCTCATTTCTCCTCTCCTTGTGCTCGGGTTCGCCATTCCAGCCGCTTGACTAACCATCTCCCTACTTGGAGAATCAGCACCTTTAACCTCCTATTTTGTACAGGTTGCAATTTGTCCTGAGGATGAACGGGAAGACAGGGAACCAACGAGAGACTAGCACTAGGTGTTGGGACAGGCACAGGTCACTCCATTTTCCCATCAGGAAGAAGAATGAACCACAGGCTCAGCCTGACCCCGGAACCAAAATAGGGCATGAAGCAATCCTGCTCTTTTGCGGCCAGCTCCCAAAAGAGCGAGTAGACAAATGGAGCTCAGGGGCACTGCAATTCACAAACGTGCAGTGTTATAAATGAGAACTCTCGTCCACAAATATATTGAGGGAAGGCAACAAAGAGGATTTGAAAGCAAGGCAGATTTGCAGGAAACAGATTTCAGGAGGTGGATTCGACTCGCCTTTAAAGCACATGAAAAGCGGCAAAACGTTGATAATGATGCCCTTGGCCAAAAAGGGCGTATGCGTTTTTTCCTGAATATATTCAGGAAAAAACGCATACGCCCTTTTTGGCCAACCAAGCAAGCCGGAAGGGCAAATCAGCGCTACAAAGAAGTCTCGCTTGCCCTCGGTCAAAAGGGCCATGCTGAAAAAAGTGTAAAAACCAGAAAAGCAGGACAGGCCATGGAGACATGGGAGCCTTGCTACGCTGATGGGCGGGATTTACATTGCCAACAGGCACTCTGGAGTAGTGTACGGTGTGTCCTGAAACAAGTACTAAACACAGCTTAGACAGCATAGGGCACTTCCACTCATGGGCGTATAAATTGGGAAAACTAAAAATCAACAAGACACAGGCACCGCAAACTTTACGGCTGCTCTGTTTCCAAGAACCTCCACTTCGGTACACCTTCAATATCCCAGGAAAGAGAAAAATGGATAAAGAAATGGTGGTACTTGGCACAATGGAATATCACTCAGCCATGAAATCAATGTCATAAGGCTAGTTAGCAGCATGATGAGTGGATTTAGGTACGATGATTCTAAGTGAAATAAGTCACACAGAAAAAGACACTTATCCTAAGATATCGCTTATAGAGGGAATGTCAAAATCGCTACACTTGAACTGAATTACAAAACAGAACAGAGTCACACCTTTAGAAGACACACTATGGCTGCTGAACGGGAAAGGTGTGGTGTGGTGATGCATAAAAAAAGGGTTTGAAATTAGCTCAGACACCGCTCCATAAGCCAAATATGTAACAGACAAGGCCTACTCCCTGCTAAGTGAACTGGACTCAACACCCCCTAGTCACTGCACAAGAATATATCTGACTAGTAAGAATGTGAAAACCTATGTATTGATATCTCTCTGCAAGTGAATCAAGAGGGTGTAAAGCGGCATAAACACAGCAGGGAAAAGCAGCCAAGCCCCATTCTAAACATAAATTACTTTAAAAAACCCACAAAACAAAGACAGTGAAAGAGAGAGAAATTCTTACAAAATCCGTTCAGGGTCTCTGATGCAACCTGGATTGACCATATCTAGACCCACAGCTGGATGAGATATAAGGCTGGACACTCTTGGGGCTGAGAGGATTGGTCAGGTTGGGTGAGCAAATGCAGATACTTTAAAGTAACACCGCGGGGTACCCAACCCATGGGTCTCAAATCTCCAGGCACAAGGGCATCTTCCTTCATCAAAACATATAATGGGAAACCCAGAAGATGGTATGCCGTGAGATCGGGAAAGGTTTCTAAAACGCACCTCATTTCTCCTCTCCTTGTGCTCGGGTTCGCCATTCCAGCCGCTTAACTAACCATCTGCCTACTTGGAGAATCAGCGCCTTTAACCTCCTGTTTCGTACAGCTTGCAATTTGTCCTGAGGATGAACGGGAAGACGGGGAACCAACGAGAGACTAGCCCTAGGTGTTGGGACAGGCACAGGTCACTCCATTTTCCCATCAGGAAGAAGAATGAACCACAGGCTCAGCCTGACCCCGGAACCAAAATAGGGCCTGAAGCAATCCTGCTCTTTTGCGGCCAGCTCCCAAAAGTGCGAGTAGACAAATGGAGCTCAGGGGCACTGCAATTCACAAACGTGCAGAGTTATAAATGATAACTCTCGTCCACAAATATATTGAGGGAAGGCAACGAAGAGGATTTGAAAGCAAGGCAGATTTGCAGGAAACAGATTTCAGGAGGTGGATTCGACTCGCCTTTAAAGCACATGAAAAGCGGCAAAACGTTGATAATGATGCCCTTGGCCAAAAAGGGCGTATGCGTTTTTTCCTGAATATATTCAGGAAAAAACGCATACGCCCTTTTTGGCCAACCAAGCAAGCCGGAAGGGCAAATCAGCGCTACAAAGAAGTCTCGCTTGCCCTCGGTCAAAAGGGCCATGCTGAAAAAAGTGTAAAAACCAGAAAAGCAGGACAGGCCATGGAGACATGGGAGCCTTGCTACGCTGATGGGCAGGATTTACATTGCCAACAGGCACTCTGGAGTAGTGTACGGTGTGTCCTGAAACAAGTACTAAACACAGCTTAGACAGCATAGGGCACTTCCACTCATGGGCGTATAAATTGGGAAAACTAAAAATCAACAAGACACAGGCACCGCAAACTTTACGGCTGCTCTGTTTCCAAGAACCTCCACTTCGGTACACCTTCAATATACCAGGAAAGAGAAAAATGGATAAAGAAATGGTGGTACTTGGCACAATAGAATATCACTCAGCCATAAAATCAATGTCATAAGACTAGTTAGCAGCATGATGAGTGGATTTAGGTACGATGATTCTAAGTGAAATAAGTCACACAGAAAAAGACACTTATCCTAAGATATCGCTTATAGAGGGAATGTCAAAATCGCTACACTTGAACTGAATTACAAAACAGAACAGAGTCACACCTTTAGAAGACACACTATTGCTGCTGAACGGGAAAGGTGTGGTGTGGTGATGCATAAAAAAAGGGTTTGAAATTAGCTCAGACACCGCTCCATAAGCCAAATATGTAACAGACAAGGCCTACTCCCTGCTAAGTGAACTGGACTCAACACCCCCTAGTCACTGCACAAGAATATATCTGACTAGTAAGAATGTGAAAACCTATGTATTGATATCTCTCTGCAAGTGAATCAAGAGGGTGTAAAGCGGCATAAACACAGCAGGGAAAAGCAGCCAAGCCCCATTCTAAACATAAATTACTTTAAAAAACCCACAAAACAAAGACAGTGAAAGAGAGAGAAATTCTTACAAAATCCGTTCAGGGTCTCTGATGCAACCTGGATTGACCATATCTAGACCCACAGCTGGATGAGATATAAGGCTGGACATTCTTGGGGCTGAGAGGATTGGTGAGGTTGGGTGAGCAAATGCAGATACTTTAAAGTAACACCGCGGGGTACCCACCCCATGGGTCTCAAATCTCCAGGCACAAGGGCATCTTCCTTCATCAAAACATATAATGGGAAACCCAGAAGATGGTATGCCGTGAGATCGGGAAAGGTTTCTAAAACGCACCTCATTTCTCCTCTCCTTGTGCTCGGGTTCGCCATTCCAGCCGCTTGACTAACCATCTCCCTACTTGGAGAATCAGCACCTTTAACCTCCTATTTTGTACAGGTTGCAATTTGTCCTGAGGATGAACGGGAAGACAGGGAACCAACGAGAGACTAGCCCTAGGTGTTGGGACAGGCACAGGTCACTCCATTTTCCCATCAGGAAGAAGAATGAACCACAGGCTCAGCCTGACCCCGGAACCAAAATAGGGCATGAAGCAATCCTGCTCTTTTGCGGCCAGCTCCCAAAAGAGCGAGTAGACAAATGGAGCTCAGGGGCACTGCAATTCACAAACGTGCAGTGTTATAAATGAGAACTCTCGTCCACAAATATATTGAGGGAAGGCAACAAAGAGGATTTGAAAGCAAGGCAGATTTGCAGGAAACAGATTTCAGGAGGTGGATTCGACTCGCCTTTAAAGCACATGAAAAGCGGCAAAACGTTTATAATGATGCCCTTGACCAAAAAGGGCCTATGCGTTTGTTCCTGAATATATTCAGGAAAAAACGCATACGCCCTTTTTGGCCAACCAAGCAAGCCGGAAGGGCAAATCAGCGCTACAAAGAAGTCTCGCTTGCCCTCGGTCAAAAGGGCCATGCTGAAAAAAGTGTAAAAACCAGAAAAGCAGGACAGGCCATGGAGACATGGGAGCCTTGCTACGCTGATGGGTGGGATTTACATTGCCAACAGGCACTCTGGAGTAGTGTACGGTGTGTCCTGAAACAAGTACTAAACACAGCTTAGACAGCATAGGGCACTTCCACTCATGGGCGTATAAATTGGGAAAACTAAAAATCAACAAGACACAGGCACCCCAAACTTTACGGCTGCTCTGTTTCCAAGAACCTCCACTTCAGTACACCTTCAATATCCCAGGAAAGAGAAAAATGGATAAAGAAATGGTGGTACTTGGCACAATGGAATATCACTCAGCCATGAAATCAATGTCATAAGGCTAGTTAGCAGCATGATGAGTGGATTTAGGTACGATGATTCTAAGTGAAATAAGTCACACAGAAAAAGACACTTATCCTAAGATATCGCTTATAGAGGGAATGTCAAAATCGCTACACTTGAACTGAATTACAAAACAGAACAGAGTCACACCTTTAGAAGACACACTATGGCTGCTGAACGGGAAAGGTGAGGTGTGGTGATGCATAAAAAAAGGGTTTGAAATTAGCTCAGACACCGCTCCATAAGCCAAATATGTAATAGACAAGGCCTACTCCCTGCTCAGTGAACTAGACTCAACACCCCCTAGTCACTGCACAAGAATATATTTGACTAGTAAGAATCTGAAAACCTATGTATTGATATCTCTCTGCAAGTGAATCAAGAGGGTGTAAAGCGGCATAAACACAGCAGGGAAAAGCAGCCAAGCCCCATTCTAAACATAAATTACTTTAAAAAACCCACAAAACAAAGACAGTGAAAGAGAGAGAAATTCTTACAAAATCCGTTCAAGGTCTCTGATGCAACCTGGATTGACCATATCTAGACCCACAGCTGGATGAGATATAAGGCTGGACTCTCTTGGAGCTGAGAGGATTGGTGAGCTTGGGTGAGCAAATGCAGATACTTTAAAGTAACACCGCGGGGTACCCACCCCATCGGTCTCAAATCTCCAGGTACAAGGGCATCTTCCTTCATAAAAACATATAATGGGAAACCCAGAAGATGGTATGCCGTGAGATCGGGAAAGGTTTCTAAAACGCACCTCATTTCTCCTCTCCTTGTGCTCGGGTTCGCCATTCCAGCCGCTTGACTAACCATCTCCCTACTTGGAGAATCAGCGCCTTTAACCTCCTGTTTCGTACAGCTGGCAATTTGTCCTGAGGATGAACGGGAAGATGGGGAACCAACGAGAGACTAGCCCTAGGTGTTGGGACAGGCACAGGTCACTCCATTTTCCCATCAGGAAGAAGAATGAACCACAGGCTCAGCCTGACCCCAGAACCAAAATAGGGCCTGAAGCAATCCTGCTCTTTTGTGGCCAGCTCCCAAAAGAGCGAGTAGACAAATGGAGCTCAGGGGCACTGCAATTCACAAACGTGCAGAGTTATAAATGATAACTCTCGTCCACAAATATATTGAGGGAAGGCAACGAAGAGGATTTGAAAGCAAGGCAGATTTGCAGGAAACAGATTTCAGGAGGTGGATTCGACTCGCCTTTAAAGCACATGAAAAGCGGCAAAACGTTGATAATGATGCCCTTGGCCAAAAAGGGCGTTTGCGTTTTTTCTTGAATATATTCAGGAAAAAACGCATACGCCCTTTTTGGCCAACCAAGCAAGCCGGAAGGGCAAATCAGCGCTACAAAGAAGTCTCGGTTGCCCTTAGTCAAAAGGGCCAGGCTGAAAAAAGTGTAAAAACCAGAAAAGCAGGACAGGCCATGGAGACATGGGAGCCTTGCTACGCTGATGGGCGGGATTTAAATTGCCAACAGGCACTCTGGAGTAGTGTACGGTGTGTCCTGAAACAAGTACTAAACACAGCTTAGACAGCATAGGGCACTTCCACTCATGGGCGTATAAATTGGGAAAACTAAAAATCAACAAGACACAGGCACCCCAAACTTTACGGCTGCTCTGTTTCCAAGAACCTCCACTTCGGTACACCTTCAATATCCCAGGAAAGAGAAAAATGGATAAAGAAATGGTGGTACTTGGCACAATGGAATATCACTCAGCCATGAAATCAATGTCATAAGGCTAGTTAGCAGCATGATGAGTGGATTTAGGTACGATGATTCTAAGTGAAATAAGTCACACAGAAAAAGACACTTATCCTAAGATATCGCTTAGAGAGGGAATGTCAAAATCGCTACACTTGAACTGAATTACAAAACAGAACAGAGTCACACCTTTAGAAGACACACTATGGCTGCTGAACGGGAAAGGTGAGGTGGGGTGATGCATAAAACAAGGGTTTGTAATTAGCTCAGAGACCGCTCCATAAGCCAACTATGTTATAGACAAGGCCTACTCCCTGCTCAGTGAACTGGACTCAACACCCCCTAGTCACCGCACAAGAATATATCTGACTAGTAAGAATCTGAAAACCTATGTATTGATATCTCTCTGCAAGTGAATCAAGAGGGTGTAAAGCGGCATAAACACAGCAGGGAAAAGCAGCCAAGCCCCATTCTAAACATAAATTACTTTAAAAAACCCACAAAACAAAAACACTGTAAGACAGAGAAATTCTTACAAAATCCGTTCAGGGTCTCTGATGCCACCTGGATTGACCATTTCTAGACCCACAGCTGGATGAGATATAAGGCTGGACACTCTTGGGGCTGAGAGGATTGGTGAGGTTGGGTGAGCAAATGCAGATACTTTAAAGTAACACCGCGGGGTACCCACCCCATGGGTCTCAAATCTCCAGGTACAAGGGCATCTTCCTTCATCAAAACATATAATGGGAAACCCAGAAGATGGTATGCCGTGAGATCGGGAAAGGTTTCTAAAACGCACCTCATTTCTCCTCTCCTTGTGCTCGGGTTCGCCATTCCAGCCGCTTGACTAACCATCTCCCTACTTGGAGAATCAGCGCCTTTAACCTCCTGTTTCGTACAGGTTGCAATTTGTCCTGAGGATGAACGGGAAGACGGGGAACCAACGAGAGACTAGCCCTAGGTGTTGGGACAGGCACAGGTCACTCCATTTTCCCATCACGAAGAAGAATGAACCACAGGCTCAGCCTGACCCCAGAACCAAAATAGGGCCTGAAGCAATCCTGCTCTTTTGCGGCCAGCTCCCAAAAGAGCGAGTAGACAAATGGAGCTCAGGGGCACTGCAATTCACAAACGTGCAGAGTTATAAATGAGAACTCTCGTCCACAAATATATTGAGGGAAGGCAACGAAGAGGATTTGAAAGCAAGGCAGATTTGCAGGAAACAGATTTCAGGAGGTGGATTCGACTCGCCTTTAAAGCACATGAAAAGCGGCAAAACGTTGATAATGATGCCCTTGGCCAAAAAGGGCGTATGCGTTTTTTCCTGAATATATTCAGGAAAAAACGCATACGCCCTTTTTGGCCAACCAAGCAAGCCGGAAGGGCAAATCAGCGCTACAAAGAAGTCTCGCTTGCCCTCGGTCAAAAGGGCCATGCTGAAAAAAGTGTAAAAACCAGAAAAGCAGGACAGGCCATGGAGACATGGGAGCCTTGCTACGCTGATGGGCAGGATTTACATTGCCAACAGGCACTCTGGAGTAGTGTACGGTGTGTCCTGAAACAAGTACTAAACACAGCTTAGACAGCATAGGGCACTTCCACTCATGGGCGTATAAATTGGGAAAACTAAAAATCAACAAGACACAGGCACCGCAAACTTTACGGCTGCTCTGTTTCCAAGAACCTCCACTTCGGTACACCTTCAATATACCAGGAAAGAGAAAAATGGATAAAGAAATGGTGGTACTTGGCACAATAGAATATCACTCAGCCATAAAATCAATGTCATAAGACTAGTTAGCAGCATGATGAGTGGATTTAGGTACGATGATTCTAAGTGAAATAAGTCACACAGAAAAAGACACTTATCCTAAGATATCGCTTATAGAGGGAATGTCAAAATCGCTACACTTGAACTGAATTACAAAACAGAACAGAGTCACACCTTTAGAAGACACACTATTGCTGCTGAACGGGAAAGGTGTGGTGTGGTGATGCATAAAAAAAGGGTTTGAAATTAGCTCAGACACCGCTCCATAAGCCAAATATGTAACAGACAAGGCCTACTCCCTGCTAAGTGAACTGGACTCAACACCCCCTAGTCACTGCACAAGAATATATCTGACTAGTAAGAATGTGAAAACCTATGTATTGATATCTCTCTGCAAGTGAATCAAGAGGGTGTAAAGCGGCATAAACACAGCAGGGAAAAGCAGCCAAGCCCCATTCTAAACATAAATTACTTTAAAAAACCCACAAAACAAAGACAGTGAAAGAGAGAGAAATTCTTACAAAATCCGTTCAGGGTCTCTGATGCAACCTGGATTGACCATATCTAGACCCACAGCTGGATGAGATATAAGGCTGGACATTCTTGGGGCTGAGAGGATTGGTGAGGTTGGGTGAGCAAATGCAGATACTTTAAAGTAACACCGCGGGGTACCCACCCCATGGGTCTCAAATCTCCAGGCACAAGGGCATCTTCCTTCATCAAAACATATAATGGGAAACCCAGAAGATGGTATGCCGTGAGATCGGGAAAGGTTTCTAAAACGCACCTCATTTCTCCTCTCCTTGTGCTCGGGTTCGCCATTCCAGCCGCTTGACTAACCATCTCCCTACTTGGAGAATCAGCACCTTTAACCTCCTATTTTGTACAGGTTGCAATTTGTCCTGAGGATGAACGGGAAGACAGGGAACCAACGAGAGACTAGCCCTAGGTGTTGGGACAGGCACAGGTCACTCCATTTTCCCATCAGGAAGAAGAATGAACCACAGGCTCAGCCTGACCCCGGAACCAAAATAGGGCATGAAGCAATCCTGCTCTTTTGCGGCCAGCTCCCAAAAGAGCGAGTAGACAAATGGAGCTCAGGGGCACTGCAATTCACAAACGTGCAGTGTTATAAATGAGAACTCTCGTCCACAAATATATTGAGGGAAGGCAACAAAGAGGATTTGAAAGCAAGGCAGATTTGCAGGAAACAGATTTCAGGAGGTGGATTCGACTCGCCTTTAAAGCACATGAAAAGCGGCAAAACGTTTATAATGATGCCCTTGACCAAAAAGGGCCTATGCGTTTGTTCCTGAATATATTCAGGAAAAAACGCATACGCCCTTTTTGGCCAACCAAGCAAGCCGGAAGGGCAAATCAGCGCTACAAAGAAGTCTCGCTTGCCCTCGGTCAAAAGGGCCATGCTGAAAAAAGTGTAAAAACCAGAAAAGCAGGACAGGCCATGGAGACATGGGAGCCTTGCTACGCTGATGGGTGGGATTTACATTGCCAACAGGCACTCTGGAGTAGTGTACGGTGTGTCCTGAAACAAGTACTAAACACAGCTTAGACAGCATAGGGCACTTCCACTCATGGGCGTATAAATTGGGAAAACTAAAAATCAACAAGACACAGGCACCCCAAACTTTACGGCTGCTCTGTTTCCAAGAACCTCCACTTCAGTACACCTTCAATATCCCAGGAAAGAGAAAAATGGATAAAGAAATGGTGGTACTTGGCACAATGGAATATCACTCAGCCATGAAATCAATGTCATAAGGCTAGTTAGCAGCATGATGAGTGGATTTAGGTACGATGATTCTAAGTGAAATAAGTCACACAGAAAAAGACACTTATCCTAAGATATCGCTTATAGAGGGAATGTCAAAATCGCTACACTTGAACTGAATTACAAAACAGAACAGAGTCACACCTTTAGAAGACACACTATGGCTGCTGAACGGGAAAGGTGAGGTGTGGTGATGCATAAAAAAAGGGTTTGAAATTAGCTCAGACACCGCTCCATAAGCCAAATATGTAATAGACAAGGCCTACTCCCTGCTCAGTGAACTAGACTCAACACCCCCTAGTCACTGCACAAGAATATATTTGACTAGTAAGAATCTGAAAACCTATGTATTGATATCTCTCTGCAAGTGAATCAAGAGGGTGTAAAGCGGCATAAACACAGCAGGGAAAAGCAGCCAAGCCCCATTCTAAACATAAATTACTTTAAAAAACCCACAAAACAAAGACAGTGAAAGAGAGAGAAATTCTTACAAAATCCGTTCAGGGTCTCTGATGCAACCTGGATTGACCATATCTAGACCCACAGCTGGATGAGATATAAGGCTGGACTCTCTTGGAGCTGAGAGGATTGGTGAGCTTGGGTGAGCAAATGCAGATACTTTAAAGTAACACCGCGGGGTACCCACCCCATCGGTCTCAAATCTCCAGGTACAAGGGCATCTTCCTTCATAAAAACATATAATGGGAAACCCAGAAGATGGTATGCCGTGAGATCGGGAAAGGTTTCTAAAACGCACCTCATTTCTCCTCTCCTTGTGCTCGGGTTCGCCATTCCAGCCGCTTGACTAACCATCTCCCTACTTGGAGAATCAGCGCCTTTAACCTCCTGTTTCGTACAGCTGGCAATTTGTCCTGAGGATGAACGGGAAGATGGGGAACCAACGAGAGACTAGCCCTAGGTGTTGGGACAGGCACAGGTCACTCCATTTTCCCATCAGGAAGAAGAATGAACCACAGGCTCAGCCTGACCCCAGAACCAAAATAGGGCCTGAAGCAATCCTGCTCTTTTGTGGCCAGCTCCCAAAAGAGCGAGTAGACAAATGGAGCTCAGGGGCACTGCAATTCACAAACGTGCAGAGTTATAAATGATAACTCTCGTCCACAAATATATTGAGGGAAGGCAACGAAGAGGATTTGAAAGCAAGGCAGATTTGCAGGAAACAGATTTCAGGAGGTGGATTCGACTCGCCTTTAAAGCACATGAAAAGCGGCAAAACGTTGATAATGATGCCCTTGGCCAAAAAGGGCGTTTGCGTTTTTTCTTGAATATATTCAGGAAAAAACGCATACGCCCTTTTTGGCCAACCAAGCAAGCCGGAAGGGCAAATCAGCGCTACAAAGAAGTCTCGGTTGCCCTTAGTCAAAAGGGCCAGGCTGAAAAAAGTGTAAAAACCAGAAAAGCAGGACAGGCCATGGAGACATGGGAGCCTTGCTACGCTGATGGGCGGGATTTAAATTGCCAACAGGCACTCTGGAGTAGTGTACGGTGTGTCCTGAAACAAGTACTAAACACAGCTTAGACAGCATAGGGCACTTCCACTCATGGGCGTATAAATTGGGAAAACTAAAAATCAACAAGACACAGGCACCCCAAACTTTACGGCTGCTCTGTTTCCAAGAACCTCCACTTCGGTACACCTTCAATATCCCAGGAAAGAGAAAAATGGATAAAGAAATGGTGGTACTTGGCACAATGGAATATCACTCAGCCATGAAATCAATGTCATAAGGCTAGTTAGCAGCATGATGAGTGGATTTAGGTACGATGATTCTAAGTGAAATAAGTCACACAGAAAAAGACACTTATCCTAAGATATCGCTTAGAGAGGGAATGTCAAAATCGCTACACTTGAACTGAATTACAAAACAGAACAGAGTCACACCTTTAGAAGACACACTATGGCTGCTGAACGGGAAAGGTGAGGTGGGGTGATGCATAAAACAAGGGTTTGTAATTAGCTCAGAGACCGCTCCATAAGCCAACTATGTTATAGACAAGGCCTACTCCCTGCTCAGTGAACTGGACTCAACACCCCCTAGTCACCGCACAAGAATATATCTGACTAGTAAGAATCTGAAAACCTATGTATTGATATCTCTCTGCAAGTGAATCAAGAGGGTGTAAAGCGGCATAAACACAGCAGGGAAAAGCAGCCAAGCCCCATTCTAAACATAAATTACTTTAAAAAACCCACAAAACAAAAACACTGTAAGACAGAGAAATTCTTACAAAATCCGTTCAGGGTCTCTGATGCCACCTGGATTGACCATTTCTAGACCCACAGCTGGATGAGATATAAGGCTGGACACTCTTGGGGCTGAGAGGATTGGTGAGGTTGGGTGAGCAAATGCAGATACTTTAAAGTAACACCGCGGGGTACCCACCCCATGGGTCTCAAATCTCCAGGTACAAGGGCATCTTCCTTCATCAAAACATATAATGGGAAACCCAGAAGATGGTATGCCGTGAGATCGGGAAAGGTTTCGAAAACGCACCTCATTTCTCCTCTCCTTGTGCTCGGGTTCGCTATTCCAGCCACTTGACTAACCATCTCCCTAGTTGGAGAATCAGCACCTTTACCCTCCTGCTTCGTACAGCTTGCAATTTGTCCTGAGGATGAACGGGAAGACGAGGAACCAACGAGAGACTAGCCCTAGGTGTTGGGACAGGCACAGGTCACTCCATTTTCCCATCAGGAAGAAGAATGAACCACAGGCTCAGCCTGACCCCAGAACCAAAATAGGGCCTGAAGCAATCCTGCTCTTTTGCGGCCAGCTCCCAAAAGAGCGAGTAGACAAATGGAGCTCAGGGGCACTGCAATTCACAAACGTGCAGAGTTATAAATGAGAACTCTCGTCCACAAATATATTGAGGGAAGGCAACGAAGAGGATTTGAAAGCAAGGCAGATTTGCAGGAAACAGATTTCAGGAGGTGGATTCGACTCGCCTTTAAAGCACATGAAAAGCGGCAAAACGTTGATAATGATGCCCTTGGCCAAAAAGGGCGTTTGCGTTTTTTCTTGAATATATTCAGGAAAAAACGCATACGCCCTTTTTGGCCAACCAAGCAAGCCGGAAGGGCAAATCAGCGCTACAAAGAAGTCTCGCTTGCCCTCGGTCAAAAGGGCCATGCTGAAAAAAGTGTAAAAACCAGAAAAGCAGGACAGGCCATGGAGACATGGGAGCCTTGCTACGCTGATGGGCGGGATTTACATTGCCAACAGGCACTCTGGAGTAGTGTACGGTGTGTCCTGAAACAAGTACTAAACACAGCTTAGACAGCATAGGGCACTTCCACTCATGGGCGTATAAATTGGGAAAACTAAAAATCAACAAGACACGGGCACCGCAAACTTTACGGCTGCTCTGTTTCCAAGAACCTCCACTTCGGTACACCTTCAATATCCCAGGAAAGAGAAAAATGGATAAAGAAATGGTGGTACTTGGCACAATGGAATATCACTCAGCCATGAAATCAATGTCATAAGGCTAGTTAGCAGCATGATGAGTGGATTTAGGTACGATGATTCTAAGTGAAATAAGTCACACAGAAAAAGACACTTATCCTAAGATATCGCTTATAGAGGGAATGTCAAAATCGCTACACTTGAACTGAATTACAAAACAGAACAGAGTCACACCTTTAGAAGACACACTATGGCTGCTGAACGGGAAAGGTGAGGTGGGGTGATGCATAAAACAAGGGTTTGTAATTAGCTCAGAGACCGCTCCATAAGCCAACTATGTTATAGACAAGGCCTACACCCTGCTCAGTGAACTGGACTCAACACCCCCTACTCACCGCACAAGAATATATCTGACTAGTAAGAATCTGAAAACCTATGTATTGATATCTCTCTGCAAGTGAATCAAGAGGGTGTAAAGCGGCATAAACACAGCAGGGAAAAGCAGCCAAGCCCCATTCTAAACATAAATTACTTTAAAAAACCCACAAAACAAAAACACTGAAAGACAGAAAATTCTTACAAAATCCGTTCAGGGTCTCTGATGCCACCTGGATTGACCATATCTAGACCCACAGCTGGATGAGATATAAGGCTGGACACTCTTGGGGCTGAGAGGATTGGTGAGGTTGGGTGAGCAAATGCAGATACTTTAAAGTAACACCGCGGGGTACCCACCCCATGGGTCTCAAATCTCCAGGTACAAGGGCATCTTCCTTCATAAAAACATATAATGGGAAACCCAGAAGATGGTATGCCGTGAGATCGGGAAAGGTTTCGAAAACGCACCTCATTTCTCCTCTCCTTGTGCTCGGGTTCGCTATTCCAGCCACTTGACTAACCATCTCCCTAGTTGGAGAATCAGCACCTTTACCCTCCTGCTTCGTACAGCTTGCAATTTGTCCTGAGGATGAACGGGAAGACGAGGAACCAACGAGAGACTAGCCCTAGGTGTTGGGACAGGCACAGGTCACTCCATTTTCCCATCAGGAAGAAGAATGAACCACAGGCTCAGCCTGACCCCAGAACCAAAATAGGGCCTGAAGGAATCCTGCTCTTTTGCGGCCAGCTCCCAAAAGAGCGAGTAGACAAATGGAGCTCAGGGGCACTGCAATTCACAAACGTGCAGAGTTATAAATGAGAACTCTCGTCCACAAATATATTGAGGGAAGGCAACGAAGAGGATTTGAAAGCAAGGCAGATTTGCAGGAAACAGATTTCAGGAGGTGGATTCGACTCGCCTTTAAAGCACATGAAAAGCGGCAAAACGTTGATAATGATGCCCTTGGCCAAAAAGGGCGTATGCGTTTTTTCCTGAATATATTCAGGAAAAAACGCATACGCCCTTTTTGGCCAACCAAGCAAGCCGGAAGGGCAAATCAGCGCTACAAAGAAGTCTTGCCTGCCCTCGGTCAAAAGGGCCATGCTGAAAAAAGTGTAAAAACCAGAAAAGCAGGACAGGCCATGGAGACATGGGAGCCTTGCTACGCTGATGGGCAGGATTTAAATTGCCAACAGGCACTCTGGAGTAGTGTACGGTGTGTCCTGAAACAAGTACTAAACACAGCTTAGACAGCATAGGGCACTTCCACTCATGGGCGTATAAATTGGGAAAACTAAAAATCAACAAGACACAGGCACCCCAAACTTTACGGCTGCTTTGTTTCCAAGAACCTCCACTTCGGTACACCTTCAATATCCCAGGAAAGAGAAAAATGGATAAAGAAATGGTGGTACTTGGCACAATGGAATATCACTCAGCCATGAAATCAATGTCATAAGGCTAGTTAGCAGCATGATGAGTGGATTTAGGTACGATGATACTAAGTGAAATAAGTCACACAGAAAAAGACACTTATCCTAAGATATCGCTTATACAGGGAATGTCAAAATCGCTACACTTGAACTGAATTACAAAACAGAACAGAGTCACACCTTTAGAAGACACACTATGGCTGCTGAACGGGAAAGGTGAGGTGTGGTGATGCATAAAACAAGGGTTTGAAATTAGCTCAGACACCGCTCCATAAGCCAAATATGTAATAGACAAGGCCTACTCCCTGCTCAGTGAACTGAACTCAACACCCCCTAGTCACCGCACAGGAATATATCTGACTAGTAAGAATCTGAAAACCTATGTATCGATATCTCTCTGCAAGTGAATCAAGAGGGTGTAAAGCGGCATAAACACAGCAGGGAAGAGCAGCCAAGCCCCATTCTAAACATAAATTACTTTAAAAAACCCACAAAACAAAGACAGTGAAAGAGAGAGAAATTCTTACAAAATCCGTTCAGGGTCTCTGATGCAACCTGGATTGACCATATCTAGACCCACAGCTGGATGAGATATAAGGCTGGACACTCTTGGAGCTGAGAGGATTGGTGAGGTTGGGTGAGCAAATGCAGATACTTTAAAGTAACACCGCGGGGTACCCACCCCATGGGTCTCAAATCTCCAGGTACAAGGGCATCTTCCTTCATCAAAACATATAATGGGAAACCCAGAAGATGGTATGCCGTGAGATCGGGAAAGGTTTCTAAAACGCACCTCATTTCTCCTCTCCTTGTGCTCGGGTTCGCCATTCCAGCCGCTTGACTAACCATCTCCCTACTTGGAGAATCAGCGCCTTTAACCTCCTGTTTCGTACAGGTTGCAATTTGTCCTGAGGATGAACGGGAAGACGGGGAACCAACGAGAGACTAGCCCTAGGTGTTGGGACAGGCACAGGTCACTCCATTTTCCCATCAGGAAGAAGAATGAACCACAGGCTCAGCCTGACCCCAGAACCAAAATAGGGCCTGAAGCAATCCTGCTCTTTTGCGGCCAGCTCCCAAAAGAGCGAGTAGACAAATGGAGCTCAGGGGCACTGCAATTCACAAACGTGCAGAGTTATAAATGAGAACTCTCGTCCACAAATATATTGAGGGAAGGCAACGAAGAGGATTTGAAAGCAAGGCAGATTTGCAGGAAACAGATTTCAGGAGGTGGATTCGACTCGCCTTTAAAGCACATGAAAAGCGGCAAAACGTTGATAATGATGCCCTTGGCCAAAAAGGGCGTATGCGTTTTTTCCTGAATATATTCAGGAAAAAACGCATACGCCCTTTTTGGCCAACCAAGCAAGCCGGAAGGGCAAATCAGCGCTACAAAGAAGTCTCGCTTGCCCTCGGTCAAAAGGGCCATGCTGAAAAAAGTGTAAAAACCAGAAAAGCAGGACAGGCCATGGAGACATGGGAGCCTTGCTAAGCTGATGGGCGGGATTTAAATTGCCAGCAGGCACTCTGGAGTAGTGTACGGTGTGTCCTGAAACAAGTACTAAACACAGCTTAGACAGCATAGGGCACTTCCACTCATGGGCGTATAAATTGGGACAACTAAAAATCAACAAGACACAGGCACCCCAAACTTTACGGCTGCTCTGTTTCCAAGAACCTCCACTTCGGTACACCTTCAATATCCCAGGAAAGAGAAAAATGGATAAAGAAATGGTGGTACTTGGCACAATGGAATATCACTCAGCCATGAAATCAATGTCATAAGGCTAGTTAGCAGCATGATGAGTGGATGTAGGTACGATGATTCTAAGTGAAATAAGTCACACAGAAAAAGACACTTATCCTAAGATATCGCTTATAGAGGGAATGTCAAAATCGCTACACTTGAACTGAATTACAAAACAGAACAGAGTCACACCTTTAGAAGACACACTATGGCTGCTGAACGGGAAAGGTGAGGTGGGGTGATGCATAAAACAAGGGTTTGTAATTAGCTCAGAGACCGCTCCATAAGCCAACTATGTTATAGACAAGGCCTACTCCCTGCTCAGTGAACTGGACTCAACACCCCCTAGTCACCGCACAAGAATATATCTGACTAGTAAGAATCTGAAAACCTATGTATTGATATCTCTCTGCAAGTGAATCAAGAGGGTGTAAAGCGGCATAAACACAGCAGGGATAAGCAGGCAAGCCCCATTCTAAACATACATTACTTTAAAAAACCCACAAAACAAAGACAGTGAAAGAGAGAGAAATTCTTACAAAATCCGTTCAGGGTCTCTGATGCAACCTGGATTGACCATATCTAGACCCACAGCTGGATGAGATATAAGGCTGGACACTATTGGGGCTGAGAGGATTGGTGAGGTTGGGTGAGCAAATGCAGATACTTTAAAGTAACACCGCGGGGTACCCACCCCATGGGTCTCAAATCTCCAGGCACAAGGGCATCTTCCTTCATCAAAACATATAATGGGAAACCCAGAAGATGGTATGCCGTGAGATCGGGAGAGGTTTCTAAAACGCACCTCATTTCTCCTCTCCTTGTGCTCAGGTTCGCCATTCCAGCCGCTTGACTAACCATCTCCCTACTTGGAGAATCAGCACCTTTAACCTCCTGTTTCGTACAGGTTGCAATTTGTCCTGAGGATGAACGGGAAGACGGGGAACCAACGAGAGACTAGCCCTAGGTGTTGGGACAGGCACAGGTCACTCCATTTTCCCATCAGGAAGAAGAATGAACCACAGGCTCAGCCTGACCCCAGAACCAAAATAGGGCCTGAAGCAATCCTGCTCTTTTGCGGCCAGCTCCCAAAAGAGCGAGTAGACAAATGGAGCTCAGGGGCACTGCAATTCACAAACGTGCAGAGTTATAAATGAGAACTCTCGTCCACAAATATATTGAGGGAAGGCAACGAAGAGGATTTGAAAGCAAGGCAGATTTGCAGGAAACAGATTTCAGGAGGTGGATTCGACTCGCCTTTAAAGCACATGAAAAGCGGCAAAACTTTGATAATGATGCCCTTGGCCAAAAAGGGCGTATGCGTTTTTTCCTGAATATATTCAGGAAAAAACGCATACGCCCTTTTTGGCCAACCAAGCAAGCCAGAAGGGCAAATCAGAGCTACAAAGAAGTCTTGCTTTCCCTCCGTCAAAAGGGCCATGCTGAAAAAAGTGTAAAAACCAGAAAAGCAGGACAGGCCATGGAGACATGGGAGCCTTGCTACGCTGATGGGCGCGATTTAAATTGCCAACAGGCGCTCTGGAGTAGTGTACGGTGTGTCCTGAAACAAGTACTAAACACAGCTTAGACAGCATAGGGCACTTCCACTCATGGGCGTATAAATTGGGAAAACTAAAAATCAACAAGACACAGGCACCCCAAACTTTACGGCTGCTCTGTTTCCAAGAACCTCCACTTCGGTACACCTTCAATATCCCAGGAAAGAGAAAAATGGATAAAGAAATGGTGGTATTTGACACAATGGAATATCACTCAGCCATGAAATCAATGTCATAAGGCTATTTAGCAGCATGATGAGTGGATTTAGGTACGATGATTCTAAGTGAAATAAGTCACACAGAAAAAGACACTTATCCTAAGATATCGCTTATAGAGGGAATGTCAAAATCGCTACACTTGAACTGAATTACAAAACAGAACAGAGTCACACCTTTAGAAGACACACTATGGCTGCTGAACGGGAAAGTGAGGTGTGGTGATGCATAAAAAAAGGGTTTGAAATTAGCTCAGACACAGCTCCATAAGCCAAATATGTAATAGACAAGGCCTACTCCCTGCTCAGTGAACTAGACTCAACACCCCCTAGTCACTGCACAAGAATATATCTGACTAGTAAGAATCTGAAAACCTATGTATTGATATCTCTCTGCAAGTGAATCAAGAGGGTGTAAAGCGGCATAAACACAGCAGGGAAAAGCAGCCAAGCCCCATTCTAAACATAAATTACTTTAAAAAACCCACAAAACAAAGACAGTGAAAGAGAGAGAAATTCTTACAAAATCCGTTCAGGGTCTCTGATGCAACCTGGATTGACCATATCTAGACCCACAGCTGGATGAGATATAAGGCTGGACACTCTTGGAGCTGAGAGGATTGGTGAGGTTGGGTGAGCAAATGCAGATACTTTAAAGTAACACCGCGGGGTACCCACCCCATTTGTCTCAAATCTCCAGGCACAAGGGCATCTTCCTTCATCGAAACATATAATGGGAAACCCAGAAGATGGTATGCCGTGAGATCGGGAAAGGTTTCTAAAACGCACCTCATTTCTCCTCTCCTTGTGCTCGGGTTCGCCATTCCAGCCGCTTAACTAACCATCTCCGTACTTGGAGAATCAGCGCCTTTAACCTCCTGTTTCGTACAGCTTGCAATTTGTCCTGAGGATGAACGGGAAGACGGGGAACCAACGAGAGACTAGCCCTAGGTGTTGGGACAGGCACAGGTCACTCCATTTTCCCATCAGGAAGAAGAATGAACCACAGGCTCAGCCTGACCCCAGAACCAAAATAGGGCCTGAAGCAATCCTGCTCTTTTGCGGCCAGCTCCCAAAAGAGCGAGTAGACAAATGGAGCTCAGGGGCACTGCAATTCACAAACGTGCAGAGTTATAAATGAGAACTCTCGTCCACAAATATATTGAGGGAAGGCAACGAAGAGGATTTGAAAGCAAGGCAGATTTGCAGGAAACAGATTTCAGGAGGTGGATTCGACTCGCCTTTAAAGCACATGAAAAGCGGCAAAACGTTGATAATGATGCCCTTGGCCAAAAAGGGCGTATGCGTTTTTTCCTGAATATATTCAGGAAAAAACGCATACGCCCTTTTTGGCCAACCAAGCAAGCCGAAGGGCAAATCAGCGCTACAAAGAAGTCTCGCTTGCCCTCGGTCAAAAGGGCCATGCTGAAAAAAGTGTAAAAACCAGAAAAGCAGGACAGGCCATGGAGACATGGGAGCCTTGCTACGCTGATGGGCGGGATTTAAATTGCCAACAGGCACTCTGGAGTAGTGTACGGTGTGTCCTGAAACAAGTACTAGACACAACTTAGACAGCATAGGGCACTTCCACTCATGGGCGTATAAATTGGGAAAACTAAAAATCAACAAGACACAGGCACCCCAAACTTTACGGCTGCTCTGTTTCCAAGAACCTCCACTTCGGTACACCTTCAATATCCCAGGAAAGAGAAAAATGGATAAAGAAATGGTGGTACTTGGCACAATGGAATATCACTCAGCCATGAACTCAATGTCATAAGGCTAGTTAGCAGCATGATGAGTGGATTTAGGTACGATGATTCTAAGTGAAATAAGTCACACAGAAAAAGCCACTTATCCTAAGATATCGCTTATAGAGGGAATGTCAAAATCGCTACACTTGAACTGAATTACAAAACAGAACAGAGTCACACCTTTAGAAGACACACTATGGCTGCTGAACGGGAAAGGTGAGGTGTGGTGATGCATAAAAAAAGGGTTTGAAATTAGCTCAGACACCGCTCCATAAGCCAAATATGTAACAGACAAGGCCTACTCCCTGCTCAGTGAACTGGACTCAACACCCCCTAGTCACTGCACAAGAATATATCTGACTAGTAAGAATCTGAAAACCTATGTATCGATATCTCTCTGCAAGTGAATCAAGAGGGTGTAAAGCGGCATAAACACAGCAGGGAAAAGCAGCCAAGCCCCATTCTAAACATAAATTACTTTAAAAAACCCACAAAACAAAGACAGTGAAAGAGAGAGAAATTCTTACAAAATCCGTTCAGGGTCTCTGATGCAACCTTGATTGACCATATCTAGACCCACAGCTGGATGAGATATAAGGCTGGACACTCTTGGGGCTGAGAGGATTGGTGAGGTTGGGTGAGCAAATGCAGATACTTTAAAGTAACACCGCGGGGTACCCACCCCATGGGTCTCAAATCTCCAGGTACAAGGGCATCTTCCTTCATCAAAACATATAATGGGAAACCCAGAAGATGGTATGCCGTGAGATCGGGAAAGGTTTCTAAAACGCACCTCATTTCTCCTCTCCTTGTGCTCGGGTTCGCCATTCCAGCCGCTTGACTAACCATCTCCCTACTTGGAGAATCAGCACCTTTAACCTCCTGTTTCGTACAGGTTGCAATTTGTCCTGAGGATGAACGGGAAGACGGGGAACCAACGAGAGACTAGCCCTAGGTGTTGGGACAGGCACAGGTCACTCCATTTTCCCATCAGGAAGAAGAATGAACCACAGGCTCAGCCTGACCCCAGAACCAAAATTGCGGCCAGCTCCCAAAAGAGCGAGTAGACAAATGGAGCTCAGGGGCACTACAATTCACAAACGTGCAGAGTTATAAATGAGAACTCTCGTCCACAAATATATTGAGGAAAGGCAACGAAGAGGATTTGAAAGCAAGGCAGATTTGCAGGAAACAGATATCAGGAGGTGGATTCGACTCGCCTTTAAAGCACATGAAAAGCGGCAAAACGTTGATAATGATGCCCTTGGCCAAAAAGGGCGTATGCGTTTTTTCCTGAATATATTCAGGAAAAAACGCATACGCCCTTTTTGGCCAACCAAGCAAGCCGGAAGGGCAAATCAGCGCTACAAAGAAGTCTCGCTTGCCCTTGGTCAAAAGGACCATGCTGAAAACACTGTAAAAACCAGAAAAGCAGGACAGCCCATGGAGACATGGGAGCCTTGCTACGCTGATGGGCGGGATTTAAATTGCCAACAGGCACTCTGGAGTAGTGTACGGTGTGTCCTGAAACAAGTACTAAACACAGCTTAGACAGCATAGGGCACTTCCACTCATGGGCGTATAAATTGGGAAAACTAAAAATCAACAAGACACAGGCACCCCAAACTTTACGGCTGCTCTGTTTCCAAGAACCTCCACTTCGGTACACCTTCAATATCCCAGGAAAGAGAAAAATGGATAAAGAAATGGTGGTACTTGGCACAATGGAATATCACTCAGCCATGAAATCAATGTCATAAGGCTAGTTAGCAGCATGATGAGTGGATTTAGGTACGATGATTCTAAGTGAAATAAGTCACACAGAAAAAGACACTTATCCTAAGATATCGCTTAGAGAGGGAATGTCAAAATCGCTACACTTGAACTGAATTACAAAACAGAACAGAGTCACACCTTTAGAAGACACACTATGGCTGCTGAACGGGAAAGGTGAGGTGTGGTGATGCATAAAAAAAGGGTTTGAAATTAGCTCAGACACCGCTCAATAAGCCAAATATGTAATAGACAAGGCCTACTCCCTGCTCAGTGAACTGGACTCTACACCCCCTAGTCACCTCACAAGAATATATCTGACTAGTAAGAATGTGAAAACCTATGTATTGATATCTCTCTGCAAGTGAATCAAGAGGGTGTAAAGCGGCATAAACACAGCAGGGAAAAGCAGCCAAGCCCCATTCTAAACATAAATTACTTTAAAAAATCCACAAAACAAAGAGTGAAAGAGAGAGAAATTCTTACAAAATCCGTTCAGGGTCTCTGATGCAACCTGGATTGACCATATCTAGACCCACAGCTGGATGAGATATAAGGCTGGACACTCTTGGGGCTGAGAGGATTGGTGAGGTTGGGTGAGCAAATGCAGATACTTTAAAGTAATACCACGGGGTACCCACCCCATGGGTCTCAAATCTCCAGGTACAAGGGCATCTTCCTACATCAAAACATGCATGGGAAACCCAGAAGATGGTATGCTGTGAGATCGGGAAAGGTTTCTAAAACGCACCTCATTTCTCCTCTCCTTGTGCTCGGGTTCGCCATTCCAGCCGCTTGACTAACCATCTCCCTACTTGGAGAATCAGCACCTTTAACCTCCTGTTTCGTACAGGTTGCAATTTGTCCTGAGGATGAACGGGAAGACGGGTAACCAACGAGAGACTAACCCTAGGTTTTGGGACAGGCACAGGTCACTGCATTTTCCCATCAGGAAGAAGAATGAACAACAGGCTCAGCCTGACCCCAGAACCAAAATAGGGCCTGAAGCAATCCTGCTCTTTTGCGGCCAGCTCCCAAAAGAGCGAGTAGACAAATGGAGCTCAGGGGCACTGCAATTCACAAACGTGCAGAGTTATAAATGATAACTCTCGTCCACAAATATATTGAGGGAAGGCAACGAAGAGGATTTGAAAGCAAGGCAGATTTGCAGGAAACAGATTTCAAGAGGTGGATTCGACTCGCCTTTAAAGCACATGAAAAGCGGCAAAACGTTGATAATGATGCCCTTGGCCAAAAAGGGCGTATGCGTTTTTTCCTGAATATATTCAGGAAAACACGCATACGCCCTTTTTGGCCAACCAAGCAAGCTGGAAGGGCAAATCAGCGCTACAAAGAAGTCTCGCTTGCCCTCGGTCAAAAGGGCCATGCTGAAAAAAGTGTAAAAACCAGAAAAGCAGGACAGGCCATGGAGACATGGGAGCCTTGCTACGCTGATGTGCGGGATTTAAATTGCCAACAGGCACTCTGGAGTAGTGTACGGTGTGTCCTGAAACAAGTACTAAACACAGCTTAGACAGCATAGGGCACTTCCACTCATGGGCGTATAAATTGGGAAAACTAAAAATCAACAAGACACAGGCACCCCAAACTTTACGGCTGCTCTGTTTCCAAGAACCTCCACTTCGGTACACCTTCAATATCCCAGGAAAGAGAAAAATGGATAAAGAAATGGTGGTACTTGGCACAATGGAATATCACTCAGCCATGAAATCAATGTCATAAGGCTAGTTAGCAGCATGATGAGTGGATTTAGGTACGATGATTCTAAGTGAAATAAGTCACACAGAAAAAGACACTTATCCTAAGATATCGCTTAGAGAGGGAATGTCAAAATCGCTACACTTGAACTGAATTACAAAACAGAACAGAGTCACACCTTTAGAAGACACACTATGGCTGCTGAACGGGAAAGGTGAGGTGTGGTGATGCATAAAAAAAGGGTTTGAAATTAGCTCAGACACCGCTCCATAAGCCAAATATGTAATAGACAAGGCCTACTCCCTGCTCAGTGAACTGGACTCAACACCCCCTAGTCACCTCACAAGAATATATCTGACTAGTAAGAATGTGAAAACCTATGTATTGATATCTCTCTGCAAGTGAATCAAGAGGGTGTAAAGCGGCATAAACACAGCAGGGAAAAGTAGCCAAGCCCCATTCTAAACATAAATTACTTTAAAAAACCCACAAAACAAAGACAGTGAAAGAGAGAGAAATTCTTACAAAATCCGTTCAGGGTGTCTGATGCAACCTGGATTGACCATATCTAGACCCACAGCTGGATGAGATATAAGGCTGGACACTCTTGGGGCTGAGAGGATTGGTGAGGTTGGGTGAGCAAACGCAGATACTTTAAAGTAACACCACGGGGTACCCACCCCATGGGTCTCAAATCTCCAGGTACAAGGGCATCTTCCTACATCAAAACATGCATGGGAAACCCAGAAGATGTTATGCTGTGAGATCGGGAAAGGTTTCTAAAACGCACCTCATTTCTCCTCTCCTTGTGCTCAGGTTCTCCATTCCAGCCGCTTGACTAACCATCTCCCTACTTGGAGAATCAGCACCTTTAACCTCCTGTTTCGTACAGGTTGCAATTTGTCCTGAGGATGAACGGGAAGACGGGGAACCAACGAGAGACTAGCCCTAGGTGTTGGGACAGGCACAGGTCACTCCATTTTCCCATCAGGAAGAAGAATGAACCACAGGCTCAGCCTGACCCCAGAACCAAAATAGGGCCTGAAGCAATCCTGCTCTTTTGCGGCCAGCTCCCAAAAGAGCGAGTAGACAAATGGAGCTCAGGGGCACTGCAATTCACAAACGTGCAGAGTTATAAATGAGAACTCTCGTCCACAAATATATTGAGGGAAGGCAACGAAGAGGATTTGAAAGCAAGGCAGATTTGCAGGAAACAGATTTCAGGAGGTGGATTCGACTCGCCTTTAAAGCACATGAAAAGCAGCAAAACGTTGATAATGATGCCCTTGGCCAAAAAGGGCGTATGCGTTTGTTCTTGAATATATTCAGGAAAAAACGCATACGCCCTTTTTGGCCAACCAAGCAAGCTGGAAGGGCAAATCAGCGCTACAAAGAAGTCTCGCTTGCCCTCGGTCAAAAGGGCCATGCTGAAAAATGTGTAAAAACCAGAAAAGCAGGACAGGCCATGGAGACATGGGAGCCTTGCTACGCTGATGGGCGGGATTTACATTGCCAACAGGCACTCTGGAGTAGTGTACGGTGTGTCCTGACACAAGTACTAAACACAGCTTAGACAGCATAGGGCACTTCCACTCATGGGCGTATAAATTGGGAAAACTAAAAATCAACAAGACACAGGCACCCCAAAATTTACGGCTGCTCTGTTTCCAAGAACCTCCACTTCGGTACACCTTCAATATCCCAGGAAAGAGAAAAATGGATAAAGAAATGGTGGTACTTGGCACAATGGAATATCACTCAGCCATGAAATCAATGTCATAAGGCTAGTTAGCAGCATGATGAGTGGATTTAGGTACGATGATTCTAAGTGAAATAAGTCACACAGAAAAAGACACTTATCCTAAGATATCGCTTATAGAGGGAATGTCAAAATCGCTACACTTGAACTGAATTACAAAACAGAACAGAGTCACACCTTTAGAAGACACACTATGGCTGCTGAACGGGAAAGGTGAGGTGTGGTGATGCATAAAAAAAGGGTTTGAAATTAGCTCAGACACCGCTCCATAAGCCAAATATGTAATAGACAAGGCCTACTCCCTGCTCAGTGAACTAGACTCAACACCCCCTAGTCACTGCACAAGAATATATCTGACTAGTAAGAATCTGAAAACCTATGTATTGATATCTCTCTGCAAGTGAATCAAGAGGGTGTAAAGCGGCATAAACACAGCAGGGAAAAGCAGCCAAGCCCCATTCTAAACATAAATTACTTTAAAAAACCCACAAAACAAAGACAGTGAAAGAGAGAGAAATTCTTACAAAATCCGTTCAGGGTCTCTGATGCAACCTGGATTGACCATATCTAGACCCACAGCTGGATGAGATATAAGGCTGGACACTCTTGGGGCTGAGAGGATTGGTGAGGTTGGGTGAGCAAATGCAGATACTTTAAAGTAACACCGCGGGGTACCCACCCCATGGGTCTCAAATCTCCAGGTACAAGGGCATCTTCCTTCATCAAAACATATAATGGGAAACCCAGAAGATGGTATGCTGTGAGATCGGGAAAGGTTTCTAAAACGCACCTCATTTCTCCTCTCCTTGTGCTCGGGTTCGCCATTCCAGCCGCTTGACTAACCATCTCCCTACTTGGAGAATCAGCGCCTTTAACCTCCTGTTTCGTACAGGTTGCAATTTGTCCTGAGGATGAACGGGAAGACGGGGAAGCAACGAGAGACTAGCCCTAGGTGTTGGGACAGGCACAGGTCACTCCATTTTCCCATCAGGAAGAAGAATGAACCACAGGCTCAGCCTGACCCCGGAACCAAAATAGGGCCTGAAGCAATCCTGCTCTTTTGCGGCCAGATCCCAAAAGAGCGAGTAGACAAATGGAGCTCAGGGGCACTGCAATTCTCAAACGTGCAGAGTTATAAATGAGAACTCTCGTCCACAAATATATTGAGGGAAGGCAATGAAGAGAATTTGAAAGCAAGGCAGATTTGCAGGAAACAGATTTCAGGAGGTGGATTCGACTCGCCTTTAAAGCACATGAAAAGCGGCAAAACGTTGATAATGATGCCCTTGGCCAAAAAGGGCGTATGCATTTTTTCCTGAATATATTCAGGAAAAAACGCATACGCCCTTTTTGGCCAACCAAGCAAGCCAGAAGGGCAAATCAGCGCTACAAAGAAGTCTCGCTTGCCCTTGGTCAAAAGGACCATGCTGAAAACACTGTAAAAACCAGAAAAGCAGGACAGCCCATGGAGACATGGGAGCCTTGCTACGCTGATGGGCGGGATTTAAATTGCCAACAGGCACTCTGGAGTAGTGTACGGTGTGTCCTGAAACAAGTACTAAAGACAGCTTAGACAGCATAGGGCACTTCCACTCATGGGCGTATAAATTGGGAAAACTAAAAATCAACAAGACACAGGCACCCCAAACTTTACGGCTGCTCTGTTTCCAAGAACCTCCACTTCGGTACACCTTCAATATCCCAGGAAAGAGAAAAATGGATAAAGAAATGGTGGTATTTGACACAATGCAATATCACTCAGCCATGAAATCAATGTCATAAGGCTAGTTAGCAGCATGATGAGTGGATTTAGGTACGATGATTCTAAGTGAAATAAGTCACACAGAAAAAGACACTTATCCTAAGATATCGCTTATAGAGGGAATGTCAAAATCGCTACACTTGAACTGAATTACAAAACAGAACAGAGTCACACCTTTAGAAGACACACTATGGCTGCTGAACGGGAAAGGTGAGGTGTGGTGATGCATAAAAAAAGGGTTTGAAATTAGCTCAGACACCGCTCAATAAGCCAAATATGTAATAGACAAGGCCTACTCCCTGCTCAGTGAACTGGACTCTACACCCCCTAGTCACCTCACAAGAATATATCTGACTAGTAAGAATGTGAAAACATATGTATTGATATCTCTCTGCAAGTGAATCAAGAGGGTGTAAAGCGGCATAAACACAGCAGGGAAAAGCAGCCAAGCCCCATTCTAAACATAAATTACTTTAAAAAATCCACTAAACAAAGAGTGAAAGAGAGAGAAATTCTTACAAAATCCGTTCAGGGTCTCTGATGCAACCTGGATTGACCATATCTAGACCCACAGCTGGATGAGATATAAGGCTGGACACTCTTGGGGCTGAGAGGATTGGTGAGGTTGGGTGAGCAAACGCAGATACTTTAAAGTAACACCACGGGGTACCCACCCCATGGGTCTCAAATCTCCAGGTACAAGGGCATCTTCCTACATCAAAACATGCATGGGAAACCCAGAAGATGTTATGCTGTGAGATCGGGAAAGGTTTCTAAAACGCACCTCATTTCTCCTCTCCTTGTGCTCAGGTTCTCCATTCCAGCCGCTTGACTAACCATCTCCCTACTTGGAGAATCAGCACCTTTAACCTCCTGTTTCGTACAGGTTGCAATTTGTCCTGAGGATGAACGGGAAGACGGGGAACCAACGAGAGACTAGCCCTAGGTGTTGGGACAGGCACAGGCCACTCCATTTTCCCATCAGGAAGAAGAATGAACCACAGGCTCAGCCTGACCCCAGAACCAAAATAGGGCCTGAAGCAATCCTGCTCTTTTGCGGCCAGCTCCCAAAAGAGCGAGTAGACAAATGGAGCTCAGGGGCACTGCAATTCACAAACGTGCAGAGTTATAAATGAGAACTCTCGTCCACAAATATATTGAGGGAAGGCAACGAAGAGGATTTGAAAGCAAGGCAGATTTGCAGGAAACAGATTTCAGGAGGTGGATTCGACTCGCCTTTAAAGCACATGAAAAGCGGCAAAACGTTGATAATGATGCCCTTGGCCAAAAAGGGCGTATGCGTTTGTTCTTGAATATATTCAGGAAAAAACGCATACGCCCTTTTTGGCCAACCAAGCAAGCCGGAAGGGCAAATCAGCGCTACAAAGAAGTCTCGCTTGCCCTCGGTCAAAAGGGCCATGCTGAAAAAAGTGTAAAAACCAGAAAAGCAGGACAGGCCATGGAGACATGGGAGCCTTGCTACGCTGATGGGCGGGATTTACATTGCCAACAGGCACTCTGGAGTAGTGTACGGTGTGTCCTGACACAAGTACTAAACACAGCTTAGACAGCATAGGGCACTTCCACTCATGGGCGTATAAATTGGGAAAACTAAAAATCAACAAGACACAGGCACCCCAAAATTTACGGCTGCTCTGTTTCCAAGAACCTCCACTTCGGTACACCTTCAATATCCCAGGAAAGAGAAAAATGGATAAAGAAATGGTGGTACTTGGCACAATGGAATATCACTCAGCCATGAAATCAATGTCATAAGGCTAGTTAGCAGCATGATGAGTGGATTTAGGTACGATGATTCTAAGTGAAATAAGTCACACAGAAAAAGACACTTATCCTAAGATATCGCTTAGAGAGGGAATGTCAAAATCGCTACACTTGAACTGAATTACAAAACAGAACAGAGTCACACCTTTAGAAGACACACTATGGCTGCTGAACGGGAAAGGTGAGGTGTGGTGATGCATAAAAAAAGGGTTTGAAATTAGCTCAGACACCGCTCCATAAGCCAAATATGTAATAGACAAGGCCTACTCCCTGCTCAGTGAACTAGACTCAACACCCCCTAGTCACTGCACAAGAATATATCTGACTAGTAAGAATCTGAAAACCTATGTATCGATATCTCTCTGCAAGTGAATCAAGAGGGTGTAAAGCGGCATAAACACAGCAGGGAAAAGCAGCCAAGCCCCATTCTAAACATAAATTACTTTAAAAAACCCACAAAACAAAGACAGTGAAAGAGAGAGAAATTCTTACAAAATCCGTTCAGGGTTTCTGATGCAAGCTGGATTGACCATATCTAGACCCACAGCTGAATGAGACATAAGGCTGGACACTCTTGGGGCTGAGAGGATTGGTGAGGTTGGGTGAGCAAACGCAGATACTTTAAAGTAACACCACGGGGTACCCACCCCATGGGTCTCAAATCTCCAGGTACAAGGGCATCTTCCTACATCAAAACATGCATGGGAAACCCAGAAGATGGTATGCTGTGAGATCGGGAAAGGTTTCTAAAACGCACCTCATTTCTCCTCTCCTTGTGCTCAGGTTCGCCATTCCAGCCGCTTGACTAACCATCTCCCTACTTGGAGAATCAGCACCTTTAACCTCCTGTTTCGTACAGGTTGCAATTTGTCCTGAGGATGAACGGGAAGACGGGGAACCAACGAGAGACTAGCCCTAGGTGTTGGGACAGGCACAGGTCACTCCATTTTCCCATCAGGAAGAAGAATGAACCACAGGCTCAGCCTGACCCCAGAACCAAAATAGGGCCTGAAGCAATCCTGCTCTTTTGCGGCCAGCTCCCAAAAGAGCGAGTAGACAAATGGAGCTCAGGGGCACTGCAATTCACAAACGTGCAGAGTTATAAATGAGAACTCTCGTCCACAAATATATTGAGGGAAGGCAACGAAGAGGATTTGAAAGCAAGGCAGATTTGCAGGAAACAGATTTCAGGAGGTGGATTCGACTCGCCTTTAAAGCACATGAAAAGCGGCAAAACTTTGATAATGATGCCCTTGGCCAAAAAGGGCGTATGCGTTTGTTCTTGAATATATTCAGGAAAAAACGCATACGCCCTTTTTGGCCAACCAAGCAAGCCGGAAGGGCAAATCAGCGCTACAAAGAAGTCTCGCTTGCCCTCGGTCAAAAGGGCCATGCTGAAAAAAGTGTAAAAACCAGAAAAGCAGGACAGGCCATGGAGACATGGGAGCCTTGCTACGCTGATGGGCGGGATTTACATTGCCAACAGGCACTCTGGAGTAGTGTACGGTGTGTCCTGACACAAGTACTAAACACAGCTTAGACAGCATAGGGCACTTCCACTCATGGGCGTATAAATTGGGAAAACTAAAAATCAACAAGACACAGGCACCCCAAAATTTACGGCTGCTCTGTTTCCAAGAACCTCCACTTCGGTACACCTTCAATATCCCAGGAAAGAGAAAAATGGATAAAGAAATGGTGGTACTTGGCACAATGGAATATCACTCAGCCATGAAATCAATGTCATAAGGCTAGTTAGCAGCATGATGAGTGGATTTAGGTACGATGATTCTAAGTGAAATAAGTCACACAGAAAAAGACACTTATCCTAAGATATCGCTTAGAGAGGGAATGTCAAAATCGCTACACTTGAACTGAATTACAAAACAGAACAGAGTCACACCTTTAGAAGACACACTATGGCTGCTGAACGGGAAAGGTGAGGTGTGGTGATGCATAAAAAAAGGGTTTGAAATTAGCTCAGACACCGCTCCATAAGCCAAATATGTAATAGACAAGGCCTACTCCCTGCTCAGTGAACTAGACTCAACACCCCCTAGTCACTGCACAAGAATATATCTGACTAGTAAGAATCTGAAAACCTATGTATCGATATCTCTCTGCAAGTGAATCAAGAGGGTGTAAAGCGGCATAAACACAGCAGGGAAAAGCAGCCAAGCCCCATTCTAAACATAAATTACTTTAAAAAACCCACAAAACAAAGACAGTGAAAGAGAGAGAAATTCTTACAAAATCCGTTCAGGGTTTCTGATGCAAGCTGGATTGACCATATCTAGACCCACAGCTGAATGAGACATAAGGCTGGACACTCTTGGGGCTGAGAGGATTGGTGAGGTTGGGTGAGCAAACGCAGATACTTTAAAGTAACACCACGGGGTACCCACCCCATGGGTCTCAAATCTCCAGGTACAAGGGCATCTTCCTACATCAAAACATGCATGGGAAACCCAGAAGATGGTATGCTGTGAGATCGGGAAAGGTTTCTAAAACGCACCTCATTTCTCCTCTCCTTGTGCTCAGGTTCGCCATTCCAGCCGCTTGACTAACCATCTCCCTACTTGGAGAATCAGCACCTTTAACCTCCTGTTTCGTACAGGTTGCAATTTGTCCTGAGGATGAACGGGAAGACGGGGAACCAACGAGAGACTAGCCCTAGGTGTTGGGACAGGCACAGGTCACTCCATTTTCCCATCAGGAAGAAGAATGAACCACAGGCTCAGCCTGACCCCAGAACCAAAATAGGGCCTGAAGCAATCCTGCTCTTTTGCGGCCAGCTCCCAAAAGAGCGAGTAGACAAATGGAGCTCAGGGGCACTGCAATTCACAAACGTGCAGAGTTATAAATGAGAACTCTCGTCCACAAATATATTGAGGGAAGGCAACGAAGAGGATTTGAAAGCAAGGCAGATTTGCAGGAAACAGATTTCAGGAGGTGGATTCGACTCGCCTTTAAAGCACATGAAAAGCGGCAAAACGTTGATAATGATGCCCTTGGCCAAAAAGGGCGTATGCGTTTTTTCCTGAATATATTCAGGAAAAAACGCATACGCCCTTTTTGGCCAACCAAGCAAGCCGAAGGGCAAATCAGCGCTACAAAGAAGTCTCGCTTGCCCTCGGTCAAAAGGGCCATGCTGAAAAAAGTGTAAAAACCAGAAAAGCAGGACAGGCCATGGAGACATGGGAGCCTTGCTACGTTGATGGGCGGGATTTAAATTGCCAACAGGCACTCTGGAGTAGTGTACGGTGTGTCCTGAAACAAGTACTAGACACAACTTAGACAGCATAGGGCACTTCCACTCATGGGCGTATAAATTGGGAAAACTAAAAATCAACAAGACACAGGCACCCCAAACTTTACGGCTGCTCTGTTTCCAAGAACCTCCACTTCGGTACACCTTCAATATCCCAGGAAAGAGAAAAATGGATAAAGAAATGGTGGTACTTGGCACAATGGAATATCACTCAGCCATGAACTCAATGTCATAAGGCTAGTTAGCAGCATGATGAGTGGATTTAGGTACGATGATTCTAAGTGAAATAAGTCACACAGAAAAAAGACACTTATCCTAAGATATCGCTTATAGAGGGAATGTCAAAATCGCTACACTTGAACTGAATTACAAAACAGAACAGAGTCACACCTTTAGAAGACACACTATGGCTGCTGAACGGGAAAGGTGAGGTGTGGTGATGCATAAAAAAGGGTTTTGAAATTAGCTCAGACACCGCTCCATAAGCCAAATATGTAATAGACAAGGCCTACTCCCTGCTCAGTGAACTAGACTCAACACCCCCTAGTCACTGCACAAGAATATATCTGACTAGTAAGAATCTGAAAACCTATGTATCGATATCTCTCTGCAAGTGAATCAAGAGGGTGTAAAGCGGCATAAACACAGCAGGGAAAAGCAGCCAAGCCCCATTCTAAACATAAATTACTTTAAAAAACCCACAAAACAAAGACAGTGAAAGAGAGAGAAATTCTTACAAAATCCGTTCAGGGTCTCTGATGCAACCTGGATTGACCATATCTAGACCCACAGCTGGATGAGATATAAGGCTGGACACTCTTGGGGATGAGAGGATTGGTGAGGTTGGGTGAGCAAATGCAGATACTTTAAAGTAACACCGCGGGGTACCCACCCCATGGGTCTCAATCTCCAGGTACAAGGGCATCTTCCTTCATCAAAACATATAATGGGAAACCCAGAAGATGGTATGCTGTGAGATCGGGAAAGGTTTCTAAAACGCACCTCATTTCTCCTCTCCTTGTGCTCGGGTTCGCCATTCCAGCCGCTTGACTAACCATCTCCCTACTTGGAGAATCAGCGCCTTTAACCTCCTGTTTCGTACAGGTTGCAATTTGTCCTGAGGATGAACGGGAAGACGGGGAACCAACGAGAGACTAGCCCTAGGTGTTGGGACAGGCACAGGTCACTCCATTTTCCCATCAGGAAGAAGAATGAACCACAGGCTCAGCCTGACCCCGGAACCAAAATAGGGGCCTGAAGCAATCCTGCTCTTTTGCGGCCAGATCCCAAAAGAGCGAGTAGACAAATGGAGCTCAGGGGCACTGCAATTCACAAACGTGCAGAGTTATAAATGAGAACTCTCATCCACAAATATATTGAGGGAAGGCAATGAAGAGGATTTGAAAGCAAGGCAGATTTGCAGGAAACAGATTTCAGGAGGTGGATTCGACTCGCCTTTAAAGCACATGAAAAGCGGCAAAACGTTGATAATGATGCCCTTGGCCAAAAAGGGCGTATGCGTTTTTTCCTGAATATATTCAGGAAAAAACGCATACGCCCTTTTTGGCCAACCAAGCAAGCCGGAAGGGCAAATCAGCGCTACAAAGAAGTCTCGCTTGCCCTCGGTCAAAAGGGCCATGCTGAAAAAAGTGTAAAAACCAGAAAAGCAGGACAGGCCATGGAGACATGGGAGCCTTGCTACGCTGATGGGCGCGATTTAAATCGCCAACAGGCGCTCTGGAGTAGTGTACGGTGTGTCCTGAAACAAGTACTAAACACAGCTTAGACAGCATAGGGCACTTCCACTCATGGGCGTATAAATTGGGAAAACTAAAAATCAACAAGACACAGGCACCCCAAACTTTACGGCTGCTCTGTTTCCAAGAACCTCCACTTCGGTACACCTTCAATATCCCAGGAAAGAGAAAAATGGATAAAGAAATGGTGGTATTTGACACAATGGAATATCACTCAGCCATGAAATCAATGTCATAAGGCTATTTAGCAGCATGATGAGTGGATTTAGGTACGATGATTCTAAGTGAAATAAGTCACACAGAAAAGACACTTATCCTAAGATATCGCTTATAGAGGGAATGTCAAAATCGCTACACTTGAACTGAATTACAAAACAGAACAGAGTCACACCTTTAGAAGACACACTATGGCTGCTGAACGGGAAAGTGAGGTGTGGTGATGCATAAAAAAAGGGTTTGAAATTAGCTCAGACACAGCTCCATAAGCCAAATATGTAATAGACAAGGCCTACTCCCTGCTCAGTGAACTAGACTCAACACCCCCTAGTCACTGCACAAGAATATATCTGACTAGTAAGAATCTGAAAACCTATGTATTGATATCTCTCTGCAAGTGAATCAAGAGGGTGTAAAGCGGCATAAACACAGCAGGGAAAAGCAGCCAAGCCCCATTCTAAACATAAATTACTTTAAAAAACCCACAAAACAAAGACAGTGAAAGAGAGAGAAATTCTTACAAAATCCGTTCAGGGTCTCTGATGCAACCTGGATTGACCATATCTAGACCCACAGCTGGATGAGATATAAGGCTGGACACTCTTGGAGCTGAGAGGATTGGTGAGGTTGGGTGAGCAAATGCAGATACTTTAAAGTAACACCGCGGGGTACCCACCCCATGGGTCTCAAATCTCCAGGCACAAGGGCATCTTCCTTCATCGAAACATATAATGGGAAACCCAGAAGATGGTATGCCGTGAGATCGGGAAAGGTTTCTAAAACGCAACCTTCATTTCTCCTCTCCTTGTGCTCGGGTTCGCCATTCCAGCCGCTTAACTAACCATCTCCGTACTTGGAGAATCAGCGCCTTTAACCTCCTGTTTCGTACAGCTTGCAATTTGTCCTGAGGATGAACGGGAAGACGGGAACCAACGAGAGACTAGCCCTAGGTGTTGGGACAGGCACAGGTCACTCCATTTTCCCATCAGGAAGAAGAATGAACCACAGGCTCAGCCTGACCCCAGAACCAAAATAGGGCCTGAAGCAATCCTGCTCTTTTGCGGCCAGCTCCCAAAAGAGCGAGTAGACAAATGGAGCTCAGGGGCACTGCAATTCACAAACGTGCAGAGTTATAAATGAGAACTCTCGTCCACAAATATATTGAGGGAAGGCAACGAAGAGGATTTGAAAGCAAGGCAGATTTGCAGGAAACAGATTTCAGGAGGTGGATTCGACTCGCCTTTAAAGCACATGAAAAGCGGCAAAACGTTGATAATGATGCCCTTGGCCAAAAAGGGCGTATGCGTTTTTTCCTGAATATATTCAGGAAAAAACGCATACGCCCTTTTTGGCCAACCAAGCAAGCCGAAGGGCAAATCAGCGCTACAAAGAAGTCTCGCTTGCCCTCGGTCAAAAGGGCCATGCTGAAAAAAGTGTAAAAACCAGAAAAGCAGGACAGGCCATGGAGACATGGGAGCCTTGCTACGTTGATGGGCGGGATTTATTGCCAACAGGCACTCTGGAGTAGTGTACGGTGTGTCCTGAAACAAGTACTAGACACAACTTAGACAGCATAGGGCACTTCCACTCATGGGCGTATAAATTGGGAAAACTAAAAATCACAAGACACAGGCACCCCAAACTTACGGCTGCTCTGTTTCCAAGAACCTCCCACTTCGGTACACCTTCAATATCCCAGGAAAGAGAAAAATGGATAAAGAAATGGTGGTACTTGGCACAATGGAATATCACTCAGCCATGAACTCAATGTCATAAGGCTAGTTAGCAGCATGATGAGTGGATTTAGGTACGATGATTCTAAGTGAAATAAGTCACACAGAAAAAGACACTTATCCTAAGGATATCGCTTATAGAGGGAATGTCAAAATCGCTACACTTGAACTGAATTACAAAACAGAACAGAGTCACACCTTTAGAAGACACACTATGGCTGCTGAACGGGGAAAGGTGAGGTGTGGCTGATGCATAAAAAAGGGTTTGAAATTAGCTCAGACACCGCTCCATAAGCCAAATATGTAATAGACAAGGCCTACTCCCTGCTCAGTGAACTAGACTCAACACCCCCTAGTCACTGCACAAGAATATATCTGACTAGTAAGAATCTGAAAACCTATGTATCGATATCTCTCTGCAAGTGAATCAAGAGGGTGTAAAGCGGCATAAACACAGCAGGGGAAAAGCAGCCAAGCCCCATTCTAAACATAAATTACTTTAAAAAACCCACAAAACAAAGACAGTGAAAGAGAGAGAAATTCTTACAAAATCCGTTCAGGGTCTCTGATGCAACCTGGATTGACCATATCTAGACCCACAGCTGGATGAGATATAAGGCTGGACACTCTTGGGGATGAGAGGATTGGTGAGGTTGGGTGAGCAAATGCAGATACTTTAAAGTAAACTCACCGCGGGGTACCCACCCCATGGGGTCTCAAATCTCCAGGTACAAGGGCATCTTCCTTCATCAAAACATATAATGGGAAACCCAGAAGATGGTATGCTGTGAGATCGGGAAAGGTTTCTAAAACGCACCTCATTTCTCCTCTCCTTGTGCTCGGGTTCGCCATTCCAGCCGCTTGACTAACCATCTCCCTACTTGGAGAATCAGCGCCTTAACCTCCTGTTTCGTACAGGTTGCAATTTGTCCTGAGGATGAACGGGAAGACGGGGAACCAACGAGAGACTAGCCCTAGGTGTTGGGACAGGCACAGGTCACTCCATTTTCCCATCAGGAAGAAGAATGAACCACAGGCTCAGCCTGACCCCGGAACCAAAATAGGGCCTGAAGCAATCCTGCTCTTTTGCGGCCAGATTCCAAAAGAGCGAGTAGACAAATGGAGCTCAGGGGCACTGCAATTCACAAACGTGCAGAGTTATAAATGAGAACTCTCATCCACAAATATATTGAGGGAAGGCAATGAAGAGGATTTGAAAGCAAGGCAGATTTGCAGGAAACAGATTTCAGGAGGTGGATTCGACTCGCCTTTAAAGCACATGAAAAAGCGGCAAAACGTTGATAATGATGCCCTTGGCCAAAAAGGGCGTATGCGTTTTTTCCTGAATATATTCAAGGAAAAAACGCATACGCCCTTTTTGGCAACCAAGCAAGCCGGAAGGGCAAATCAGCGCTACAAAGAAGTCTCGCTTCCCCTCGGTCAAAAGGACCATGCTGAAAACACTGTAAAAACCCAGAAAAGCAGGACAGGCCATGGAGACATGGGAGCCTTGCTACGCTGATGGCGGGATTTAAATTGTCAACAGGCACTCTGGAGTAGTGTACGGTGTGTCCTGAAACAAGTACTAAACACAGCTTAGACAGCATAGGGCACTTCCACTCATGGACGTATAAATCGGGAAACTAAAAATCAACAAGACACAGGCACCCCAAACTTTACGGCTGCTCTGTTTCCAAGAACCTCCACTTCGGTACACCTTCAATATCCCAGGAAGGAGAAAAATGGATAGAGAAATGGTGGTACTTGGCACAATGGAATATCACTCAGCCATGAAATCAATGTCATAAGGCTAGTTAGCAGCATGATGAGTGGATTTAGGTACGATGATTCTAAGTGAAATAAGTCACACAGAAAAAGACACTTATCCTAAGATATCGCTTATAGAGGGAATGTCAAAAATCGCTACACTTGAACTGAATTACAAAACAGAACAGAGTCACACCTTTAGAGACACACTATGGCTGCTGAACGGAAAGGTGAGGTGTGGTGATGCATAAAAAAGGGTTTGAATTAGCTCAGACACCGCTCCATAAGCCAAATATGTAACAGACAAGGCCTACTCCCTGCTCAGTGAACTGGACTCAACACCCCCTAGTCACTGCATAAGAATATATCTGACTAGTAAGAATCTGAAAACCTATGTATCGATATCTCTCTGCAAGTGAATCAAGAGGGTGTAAAGCGGCATAAACACAGCAGGGAAAAGCAGCCAAGCCCCATTCAAAACATAAATTACTTTAAAAAAACCCACAAAACAAAGACAGTGAAAGAGAGAGAAATTCTTACAAAATCCGTTCAGGGTCTCTGATGCAACCTGGATTGACCATATCTAGACCCACAGCTGGATGAGATATAAGGCTGGACACTCTTGGGCTGAGAGGATTGGTGAGGTTGGGTGAGCAAATGCAGATACTTTAAAGTAACACCGCGGGGTACCCACCCCATGGGGTCTCAAATCTCCAGGTACAAGGGCATCTTCCTTCATCAAAACATATAATGGGAAACCCAGAAGATGGTATGCCGTGAGATCGGGAAAGGTTTCTAAAACGCACCTCATTTCTCCTCTCCTTGTGCTCGGGTTCGCCATTCCAGCCGCTTGACTAACCATCTCCCTACTTGGAGAATCAGCACCTTTAACCTCCTGTTTCGTACAGGTTGCAATTTGTCCTGAGGATGAACGGGAAGACGGGGAACCAACGAGAGACTAGCCCTAGGTGTTGGGACAGGCACAGGTCACTCCATTTTCCCATCAGGAAGAAGAATGAACCACAGGCTCAGCCTGACCCCAGAACCAAAATAGGGCCTGAAGCAATCCTGCTCTTTTGCGGCCAGCTCCCAAAAGAGCGAGTAGACAAATGGAGCTCAGGGGCACTGCAATTCACAAACGTGCAGAGTTATAAATGATAACTCTCGTCCACAAATATATTGAGGGAAGGCAACGAAGAGGATTTGAAAGCAAGGCAGATTTGCAGGAAACAGATTTCAGGAGGTGGATTCGACTCGCCTTTAAAGCACATGAAAAGCGGCAAAACGTTGATAATGATGCCCTTGGCCAAAAAGGGCGTATGCGTTTGTTCTTGAATATATTCAGGAAAAAACGCATACGCCCTTTTTGGCCAACCAAGCAAGCCGGAAGGGCAAATCAGCGCTACAAAGAAGTCTCGCTTGCCCTCGGTCAAAAGGGCCATGCTGAAAAAAGTGTAAAAACCAGAAAAGCAGGACAGGCCATGGAGACATGGGAGCCTTGCTACGCTGATGGGCGGGATTTACATTGCCAACAGGCACTCTGGAGTAGTGTACGGTGTGTCCTGACACAAGTACTAAACACAGCTTAGACAGCATAGGGCACTTCCACTCATGGGCGTATAAATTGGGAAAACTAAAAATCAACAAGACACAGGCACCCCAAACTTTACGGCTGCTCTGTTTCCAAGAACCTCCACTTCGGTACACCTTCAATATCCCAGGAAAGAGAAAAATGGATAAAGAAATGGTGGTACTTGGCACAATGGAATATCACTCAGCCATGAAATCAATGTCATAAGGCTAGTTAGCAGCATGATGAGTGGATTTAGGTACGATGATTCTAAGTGAAATAAGTCACACAGAAAAAGACACTTATCCTAAGATATCGCTTAGAGAGGGAATGTCAAAATCGCTACACTTGAACTGAATTACAAAACAGAACAGAGTCACACCTTTAGAAGACACACTATGGCTGCTGAACGGGAAAGGTGAGGTGTGGTGATGCATAAAAAAAGGGTTTGAAATTAGCTCAGACACCGCTCCATAAGCCAAATATGTAATAGACAAGGCCTACTCCCTGCTCAGTGAACTAGACTCAACACCCCCTAGTCACTGCACAAGAATATATCTGACTAGTAAGAATCTGAAAACCTATGTATCGATATCTCTCTGCAAGTGAATCAAGAGGGTGTAAAGCGGCATAAACACAGCAGGGAAAAGCAGCCAAGCCCCATTCTAAACATAAATTACTTTAAAAAACCCACAAAACAAAGACAGTGAAAGAGAGAGAAATTCTTACAAAATCCGTTCAGGGTTTCTGATGCAAGCTGGATTGACCATATCTAGACCCACAGCTGAATGAGACATAAGGCTGGACACTCTTGGGGCTGAGAGGATTGGTGAGGTTGGGTGAGCAAACGCAGATACTTTAAAGTAACACCACGGGGTACCCACCCTATGGGTCTCAAATCTCCAGGTACAAGGGCATCTTCCTACATCAAAACATGCATGGGAAACCCAGAAGATGGTATGCTGTGAGATCGGGAAAGGTTTCTAAAACGCACCTCATTTCTCCTCTCCTTGTGCTCAGGTTCGCCATTCCAGCCGCTTGACTAACCATCTCCCTACTTGGAGAATCAGCACCTTTAACCTCCTGTTTCGTACAGGTTGCAATTTGTCCTGAGGATGAACGGGAAGACGGGGAACCAACGAGAGACTAGCCCTAGGTGTTGGGACAGGCACAGGTCACTCCATTTTCCCATCAGGAAGAAGAATGAACCACAGGCTCAGCCTGACCCCAGAACCAAAATAGGGCCTGAAGCAATCCTGCTCTTTTGCGGCCAGCTCCCAAAAGAGCGAGTAGACAAATGGAGCTCAGGGGCACTGCAATTCACAAACGTGCAGAGTTATAAATGAGAACTCTCGTCCACAAATATATTGAGGGAAGGCAACGAAGAGGATTTGAAAGCAAGGCAGATTTGCAGGAAACAGATTTCAGGAGGTGGATTCGACTCGCCTTTAAAGCACATGAAAAGCGGCAAAACTTTGATAATGATGCCCTTGGCCAAAAAGGGCGTATGCGTTTTTTCCTGAATATATTCAGGAAAAAACGCATACGCCCTTTTTGGCCAACCAAGCAAGCCAGAAGGGCAAATCAGCGCTACAAAGAAGTCTTGCTTGCCCTCCGTCAAAAGGGCCATGCTGAAAAAAGTGTAAAAACCAGAAAAGCAGGACAGGCCATGGAGACATGGGAGCCTTGCTACGCTGATGGGCGCGATTTAAATCGCCAACAGGCGCTCTGGAGTAGTGTACGGTGTGTCCTGAAACAAGTACTAAACACAGCTTAGACAGCATAGGGCACTTCCACTCATGGGCGTATAAATTGGGAAAACTAAAAATCAACAAGACACAGGCACCCCAAACTTTACGGCTGCTCTGTTTCCAAGAACCTCCACTTCGGTACACCTTCAATATCCCAGGAAAGAGAAAAATGGATAAAGAAATGGTGGTATTTGACACAATGGAATATCACTCAGCCATGAAATCAATGTCATAAGGCTATTTAGCAGCATGATGAGTGGATTTAGGTACGATGATTCTAAGTGAAATAAGTCACACAGAAAAAGACACTTATCCTAAGATATCGCTTATAGAGGGAATGTCAAAATCGCTACACTTGAACTGAATTACAAAACAGAACAGAGTCACACCTTTAGAAGACACACTATGGCTGCTGAACGGGAAAGTGAGGTGTGGTGATGCATAAAAAAAGGGTTTGAAATTAGCTCAGACACAGCTCCATAAGCCAAATATGTAATAGACAAGGCCTACTCCCTGCTCAGTGAACTAGACTCAACACCCCCTAGTCACTGCACAAGAATATATCTGACTAGTAAGAATCTGAAAACCTATGTATTGATATCTCTCTGCAAGTGAATCAAGAGGGTGTAAAGCGGCATAAACACAGCAGGGAAAAGCAGCCAAGCCCCATTCTAAACATAAATTACTTTAAAAAACCCACAAAACAAAGACAGTGAAAGAGAGAGAAATTCTTACAAAATCCGTTCAGGGTCTCTGATGCAACCTGGATTGACCATATCTAGACCCACAGCTGGATGAGATATAAGGCTGGACACTCTTGGAGCTGAGAGGATTGGTGAGGTTGGGTGAGCAAATGCAGATACTTTAAAGTAACACCGCGGGGTACCCACCCCATTTGTCTCAAATCTCCAGGCACAAGGGCATCTTCCTTCATCGAAACATATAATGGGAAACCCAGAAGATGGTATGCCGTGAGATCGGGAAAGGTTTCTAAAACGCACCTCATTTCTCCTCTCCTTGTGCTCGGGTTCGCCATTCCAGCCGCTTAACTAACCATCTCCGTACTTGGAGAATCAGCGCCTTTAACCTCCTGTTTCGTACAGCTTGCAATTTGTCCTGAGGATGAACGGGAAGACGGGGAACCAACGAGAGACTAGCCCTAGGTGTTGGGACAGGCACAGGTCACTCCATTTTCCCATCAGGAAGAAGAATGAACCACAGGCTCAGCCTGACCCCAGAACCAAAATAGGGCCTGAAGCAATCCTGCTCTTTTGCGGCCAGCTCCCAAAAGAGCGAGTAGACAAATGGAGCTCAGGGGCACTGCAATTCACAAACGTGCAGAGTTATAAATGAGAACTCTCGTCCACAAATATATTGAGGGAAGGCAACGAAGAGGATTTGAAAGCAAGGCAGATTTGCAGGAAACAGATTTCAGGAGGTGGATTCGACTCGCCTTTAAAGCACATGAAAAGCGGCAAAACGTTGATAATGATGCCCTTGGCCAAAAAGGGCGTATGCGTTTTTTCCTGAATATATTCAGGAAAAAACGCATACGCCCTTTTTGGCCAACCAAGCAAGCCGAAGGGCAAATCAGCGCTACAAAGAAGTCTCGCTTGCCCTCGGTCAAAAGGGCCATGCTGAAAAAAGTGTAAAAACCAGAAAAGCAGGACAGGCCATGGAGACATGGGAGCCTTGCTACGTTGATGGGCGGGATTTAAATTGCCAACAGGCACTCTGGAGTAGTGTACGGTGTGTCCTGAAACAAGTACTAGACACAACTTAGACAGCATAGGGCACTTCCACTCATGGGCGTATAAATTGGGAAAACTAAAAATCAACAAGACACAGGCACCCCAAACTTTACGGCTGCTCTGTTTCCAAGAACCTCCACTTCGGTACACCTTCAATATCCCAGGAAAGAGAAAAATGGATAAAGAAATGGTGGTACTTGGCACAATGGAATATCACTCAGCCATGAACTCAATGTCATAAGGCTAGTTAGCAGCATGATGAGTGGATTTAGGTACGATGATTCTAAGTGAAATAAGTCACACAGAAAAAGACACTTATCCTAAGATATCGCTTATAGAGGGAATGTCAAAATCGCTACACTTGAACTGAATTACAAAACAGAACAGAGTCACACCTTTAGAAGACACACTATGGCTGCTGAACGGGAAAGGTGAGGTGTGGTGATGCATAAAAAAGGGTTTGAAATTAGCTCAGACACCGCTCCATAAGCCAAATATGTAATAGACAAGGCCTACTCCCTGCTCAGTGAACTAGACTCAACACCCCCTAGTCACTGCACAAGAATATATCTGACTAGTAAGAATCTGAAAACCTATGTATCGATATCTCTCTGCAAGTGAATCAAGAGGGTGTAAAGCGGCATAAACACAGCAGGGAAAAGCAGCCAAGCCCCATTCTAAACATAAATTACTTTAAAAAACCCACAAAACAAAGACAGTGAAAGAGAGAGAAATTCTTACAAAATCCGTTCAGGGTCTCTGATGCAACCTGGATTGACCATATCTAGACCCACAGCTGGATGAGATATAAGGCTGGACACTCTTGGGGCTGAGAGGATTGGTGAGGTTGGGTGAGCAAATGCAGATACTTTAAAGTAACACCGCGGGGTACCCACCCCATGGGTCTCAAATCTCCAGGTACAAGGGCATCTTCCTTCATCAAAACATATAATGGGAAACCCAGAAGATGGTATGCTGTGAGATCGGGAAAGGTTTCTAAAACGCACCTCATTTCTCCTCTCCTTGTGCTCGGGTTCGCCATTCCAGCCGCTTGACTAACCATCTCCCTACTTGGAGAATCAGCGCCTTTAACCTCCTGTTTCGTACAGGTTGCAATTTGTCCTGAGGATGAACGGGAAGACGGGGAACCAACGAGAGACTAGCCCTAGGTGTTGGGACAGGCACAGGTCACTCCATTTTCCCATCAGGAAGAAGAATGAACCACAGGCTCAGCCTGACCCCGGAACCAAAATAGGGCCTGAAGCAATCCTGCTCTTTTGCGGCCAGATCCCAAAAGAGCGAGTAGACAAATGGAGCTCAGGGGCACTGCAATTCACAAACGTGCAGAGTTATAAATGAGAACTCTCATCCACAAATATATTGAGGGAAGGCAATGAAGAGGATTTGAAAGCAAGGCAGATTTGCAGGAAACAGATTTCAGGAGGTGGATTCGACTCGCCTTTAAAGCACATGAAAAGCGGCAAAACGTTGATAATGATGCCCTTGGCCAAAAAGGGCGTATGCGTTTTTTCCTGAATATATTCAGGAAAAAACGCATACGCCCTTTTTGGCCAACCAAGCAAGCCGGAAGGGCAAATCAGCGCTACAAAGAAGTCTCGCTTGCCCTCGGTCAAAAGGACCATGCTGAAAACACTGTAAAAACCAGAAAAGAAGGACAGGCCATGGAGACATGGGAGCCTTGCTACGCTGATGGGCGGGATTTAAATTGTCAACAGGCACTCTGGAGTAGTGTACGGTGTGTCCTGAAACAAGTACTAAACACAGCTTAGACAGCATAGGGCACTTCCACTCATGGGCGTATAAATTGGGAAAACTAAAAATCAACAAGACACAGGCACCCCAAACTTTACGGCTGCTCTGTTTCCAAGAACCTCCACTTCGGTACACCTTCAATATCCCAGGAAGGAGAAAAATGGATAGAGAAATGGTGGTACTTGGCACAATGGAATATCACTCAGCCATGAAATCAATGTCATAAGGCTAGTTAGCAGCATGATGAGTGGATTTAAGTACGATGATTCTAAGTGAAATAAGTCACACAGAAAAAGACACTTATCCTAAGATATCGCTTATAGAGGGAATGTCAAAATCGCTACACTTGAACTGAATTACAAAACAGAACAGAGTCACACCTTTAGAAGACACACTATGGCTGCTGAACGGGAAAGGTGAGGTGTGGTGATGCATAAAAAAAGGGTTTGAAATTAGCTCAGACACCGCTCCATAAGCCAAATATGTAACAGACAAGGCCTACTCCCTGCTCAGTGAACTGGACTCAACACCCCCTAGTCACTGCACAAGAATATATCTGACTAGTAAGAATCTGAAAACCTATGTATCGATATCTCTCTGCAAGTGAATCAAGAGGGTGTAAAGCGGCATAAACACAGCAGGGAAAAGCAGCCAAGCCCCATTCTAAACATAAATTACTTTAAAAAACCCACAAAACAAAGACAGTGAAAGAGAGAGAAATTCTTACAAAATCCGTTCAGGGTCTCTGATGCAACCTGGATTGACCATATCTAGACCCACAGCTGGATGAGATATAAGGCTGGACACTCTTGGGGCTGAGAGGATTGGTGAGGTTGGGTGAGCAAATGCAGATACTTTAAAGTAACACCGCGGGGTACCCACCCCATGGGTCTCAAATCTCCAGGTACAAGGGCATCTTCCTTCATCAAAACATATAATGGGAAACCCAGAAGATGGTATGCCGTGAGATCGGGAAAGGTTTCTAAAACGCACCTCATTTCTCCTCTCCTTGTGCTCGGGTTCGCCATTCCAGCCGCTTGACTAACCATCTCCCTACTTGGAGAATCAGCACCTTTAACCTCCTGTTTCGTACAGGTTGCAATTTGTCCTGAGGATGAACGGGAAGACGGGGAACCAACGAGAGACTAGCCCTAGGTGTTGGGACAGGCACAGGTCACTCCATTTTCCCATCAGGAAGAAGAATGAACCACAGGCTCAGCCTGACCCCAGAACCAAAATTGCGGCCAGCTCCCAAAAGAGCGAGTAGACAAATGGAGCTCAGGGGCACTACAATTCACAAACGTGCAGAGTTATAAATGAGAACTCTCGTCCACAAATATATTGAGGGAAGGCAATGAAGAGGATTTGAAAGCAAGGCAGATTTGCAGGAAACAGATATCAGGAGGTGGATTCGACTCGCCTTTAAAGCACATGAAAAGCGGCAAAACGTTGATAATGATGCCCTTGGCCAAAAAGGGCGTATGCGTTTTTTCCTGAATATATTCAGGAAAAAACGCATACGCCCTTTTTGGCCAACCAAGCAAGCCGGAAGGGCAAATCAGCGCTACAAAGAAGTCTCGCTTGCCCTCGGTCAAAAGGGCCATGCTGAAAAAAGTGTAAAAACCAGAAAAGCAGGACAGGCCATGGAGACATGGGAGCCTTGCTACGCTGATGGGCGGGATTTAAATTGCCAACAGGCACTCTGGAGTAGTGTACGGTGTGTCCTGATACAAGTACTAAACACAGCTTAGACAGCATAGGGCACTTCCACTCATGGGCGTATAAATTGGGAAAACTACAAATCAACAAGACACAGGCACCCCAAACTTTACGGCTGCTCTGTTTCCAAGAACCTCCACTTCGGTACACCTTCAATATCCCAGGAAAGAGAAAAATGGATAAAGATATGGTGGTACTTGGCACAATGGAATATCACTCAGCCATGAAATCAATGTCATAAGGCTAGTTAGCAGCATGATGAGTGGATTTAGGTACGATGATTCTAAGTGAAATAAGTCACACAGAAAAAGACACTTATCCTAAGATATCGCTTAGAGAGGGAATGTCAAAATCGCTACACTTGAACTGAATTACAAAACAGAACAGAGTCACACCTTTAGAAGACACACTATGGCTGCAGAACGGGAAAGGTGAGGTGTGGTGATGCATAAAAAAAGGGTTTGAAATTAGCTCAGACACCGCTCCATAAGCCAAATATGTAATAGACAAGGCCTACTCCCTGCTCAGTGAACTGGACTCAACACCCCCTAGTCACCTCACAAGAATATATCTGACTAGTAAGAATGTGAAAACCTATGTATTGATATCTCTCTGCAAGTGAATCAAGAGGGTGTAAAGCGGCATAAACACAGCAGGGAAAAGCAGCCAAGCCCCATTCTAAACATAAATTACTTTAAAAAATCCACAAAACAAAGAGTGAAAGAGAGAGAAATTCTTACAAAATCCGTTCAGGGTTTCTGATGCAACCTGGATTGACCATATCTAGACCCACAGCTGGATGAGACATCAGGCTGGACACTCTTGGGGCTGAGAGGATTGGTGAGGTTGGGTGAGCAAAGGCAGATACTTTAAAGTAATACCACGGGGTACCCACCCCATGGGTCTCAAATCTCCAGGTACAAGGGCATCTTCCTACATCAAAACATGCATGGGAAACCCAGAAGATGGTATGCTGTGAGATCGGGAAAGGTTTCTAAAACGCACCTCATTTCTCCTCTCCTTGTGCTCGGGTTCGCCATTCCAGCCGCTTGACTAACCATCTCCCTACTTGGAGAATCAGCACCTTTAACCTCCTGTTTCGTACAGCTTGCAATTTGTCCTGAGGATGAACGGGAAGACGGGGAACCAACGAGAGACTAGCCCTAGGTGTTGGGACAGGCACAGGTCACTCCATTTTCCCATCAGGAAGAAGAATGAACCACAGGCTCAGCCTGACCCCAGAACCAAAATAGGGCCTGAAGCAATCCTGCTCTTTTGCGGCCAGCTCCCAAAAGAGCGAGTAGACAAATGGAGCTCAGGGGCACTGCAATTCACAAACGTGCAGAGTTATAAATGAGAACTCTCGTCCACAAATATATTGAGGGAAGGCAACGAAGAGGATTTGAAAGCAAGGCAGATTTGCAGGAAACAGATTTCAGGAGGTGGATTCGACTCGCCTTTAAAGCACATGAAAAGCGGCAAAACGTTGATAATGATGCCCTTGGCCAAAAAGGGCGTATGCGTTTTTTCCTGAATATATTCAGGAAAAAACGCATACGCCCTTTTTGGCCAACCAAGCAAGCCGGAAGGGCAAATCAGCGCTACAAAGAAGTCTTGCTTGCCCTCGGTCAAAAGGGCCATGCTGAAAAAAGTGTAAAAACCAGAAAAGCAGGACAGGCCATGGAGACATGGGAGCCTTGCTACGCTGATGGGCGGGATTTAAATTGCCAACAGGCACTCTGGAGTAGTGTACGGTGTGTCCTGAAACAAGTACTAAACACAGCTTAGACAGCATAGGGCACTTCCACTCATGGGCGTATAAATTGGGAAAACTAAAAATCAACAAGACACAGGCACCCCAAACTTTACGGCTGCTCTGTTTCCAAGAACCTCCACTTCGGTACACCTTCAATATCCCAGGAAGGAGAAAAATGGATAAAGAAATGGTGGTACTTGGCACAATGGAATATCACTCAGCCATGAAATCAATGTCATAAGGCTAGTTAGCAGCATGATGAGTGGATTTAGGTACGATGATTCTAAGTGAAATAAGTCACACAGAAAAAGACACTTATCCTAAGATATCGCTTATAGAGGGAATGTCAAAATCGCTACACTTGAACTGAATTACAAAACAGAACAGAGTCACACCTTTAGAAGACACACTATGGCTGCTTAACGGGAAAGGTGAGGTGGGGTGATGCATAAAACAAGGGTTTGAAATTAGCTCAGACACCGCTCCATAAGCCAACTATGTAATAGACAAGGCCTACTCTCTGCTCAGTGAACTGGACTCAAGACCCCCTAGTCACCGCACAAGAATATATCTGACTAGTAAGAATCTGAAAACCTATGTATCGATATCTCTCTGCAAGTGAATCAAGAGGGTGTAAAGCGGCATAAACACAGCAGGGAAAAGCAGCCAAGCCCCATTCTAAACATAAATTACTTTAAAAAACCCACAAAACAAAGACAGTGAAAGAGAGAGAAATTCTTACAAAATCCGTTCAGGGTATCTGATGCAACCTGGATTGACCATATCTAGACCCACAGCTGGATGAGATATAAGGCTGGACACTCTTGGAGCTGAGAGGATTGGTGAGGTTGGGTGAGCAAATGCAGATACTTTAAAGTAACACCGCGGGGTACCCACCCCATGGGTCTCAAATCTCCAGGCACAAGGGCATCTTCCTTCATCAAAACATATAATGGGAAACCCAGAAGATGATATGCCGTGAGATCGGGAAAGGTTTCTAAAACGCACCTCATTTCTCCTCTCCTTGTGCTCGGGTTCGCCATTCCAGCCGCTTAACTAAACATCTCCCTACTTGGAGAATCAGCGCCTTTAACCTCCTGTTTCGTACAGCTTGCAATTTGTCCTGAGGATGAACGGGAAGACGGGGAACCAACGAGAGACTAGCCCTAGGTGTTGGGACAGGCACAGGTCACTCCATTTTCCCATCAGGAAGAAGAATGAACCACAGGCTCAGCCTGACCCCAGAACCAAAATAGGGCCTGAAGCAATCCTGCTCTTTTGCGGCCAGCTCCCAAAAGAGCGAGTAGACAAATGGAGCTCAGGGGCACTGCAATTCACAAACGTGCAGAGTTATAAATGATAACTCTCGTCCACAAATATATTGAGGGAAGGCAACGAAGAGGATTTGAAAGCAAGGCAGATTTGCAGGAAACAGATTTCAGGAGGTGGATTCGACTCGCCTTTAAAGCACATGAAAAGCGGCAAAACGTTGATAATGATGCCCTTGGCCAAAAAGGGCGTATGCGTTTTTTCCTGAATATATTCAGGAAAAAACGCATACGCCCTTTTAGGCCAACCAAGCAAGCCGGAAGGGCAAATCAGCGCTACAAAGAAGTCTCGCTTGCCCTCGGTCAAAAGGGCCATGCTGAAAAAAGTGTAAAAACCAGAAAAGCAGGACAGGCCATGGAGACATGGGAGCCTTGCTACGCTGATGGGCGGGATTTAAATTGCCAACAGGCACTCTGGAGTAGTGTACGGTGTGTCCTGAAACAAGTACTAGACACAACTTAGACAGCATAGGGCACTTCCACTCATGGGCGTATAAATTGGGAAAACTAAAAATCAACAAGACACAGGCACCCCAAACTTTACGGCTGCTCTGTTTCCAAGAACCTCCACTTCGGTACACCTTCAATATCCCAGGAAAGAGAAAAATGGATAAAGAAATGGTGGTACTTGGCACAATGGAATATCACTCAGCCATGAACTCAATGTCATAAGGCTAGTTAGCAGCATGATGAGTGGATTTAGGTACGATGATTCTAAGTGAAATAAGTCACACAGAAAAAGACACTTATCCTAAGATATCGCTTATAGAGGGAATGTCAAAATCGCTACACTTGAACTGAATTACAAAACAGAACAGAGTCACACCTTTAGAAGACACACTATGGCTGCTTAACGGGAAAGGTGAGGTGGGGTGATGCATAAAACAAGGGTTTGAAATTAGCTCAGACACCGCTCCATAAGCCAACTATGTAATAGACAAGGCCTACTCTCTGCTCAGTGAACTGGACTCAACACCCCCTAGTCACCGCACAAGAATATATCTGACTAGTAAGAATCTGAAAACCTATGTATCGATATCTCTCTGCAAGTGAATCAAGAGGGTGTAAAGCGGCATAAACACAGCAGGGAAAAGCAGCCAAGCCCCATTCTAAACATAAATTACTTTAAAAAACCCACAAAACAAAGACAGTGAAAGAGAGAGAAATTCTTACAAAATCCGTTCAGGGTCTCTGATGCAACCTGGATTGACCATATCTAGACCCACAGCTGGATGAGATATAAGGCTGGACACTCTTGGAGCTGAGAGGATTGGTGAGGTTGGGTGAGCAAATGCAGATACTTTAAAGTAACACCGCGGGGTACCCACCCCATGGGTCTCAAATCTCCAGGCACAAGGGCATCTTCCTTCATCAAAACATATAATGGGAAACCCAGAAGATGATATGCCGTGAGATCGGGAAAGGTTTCTAAAACGCACCTCATTTCTCCTCTCCTTGTGCTCGGGTTCGCCATTCCAGCCGCTTGACTAACCATCTCCCTACTTGGAGAATCAGCACCTTTAACCTCCTGTTTCTTACAGGTTGCAATTTGTCCTGAGGATGAACGGGAAGACGGGGAACCAACGAGAGACTAGCCCTAGGTGTTGGGACAGGCACAGGTCACTCCATTTTCCCATCAGGAAGAAGAATGAACCACAGGCTCAGCCTGACCCCAGAACAAAATAGGGCCTGAAGCAATCCTGCTCTTTTGCGGCCAGCTCCCAAAAGAGCGAGTAGACAAATGGAGCTCAGGGGCACTGCAATTCACAAACGTGCAGAGTTATAAATGAGAACTCTCGTCCACAAATATATTGAGGGAAGGCAACGAAGAGGATTTGAAAGCAAGGCAGATTTGCAGGAAACAGATTTCAGGAGGTGGATTCGACTCGCCTTTAAAGCACATGAAAAGCGGCAAAACGTTGATAATGATGCCCTTGGCCAAAAAGGGCGTATGCGTTTTTTCCTGAATATATTCAGGAAAAAACGCATACGCCCTTTTTGGCCAACCAAGCAAGCCGGAAGGGCAAATCAGCCTAGAAAGAAGTCTCGCTTGCCCTCGGTCAAAAGGGCCATGCTGAAAAAAGTGTAAAAACCAGAAAAGCAGGACAGGCCATGGAGACATGGGAGCCTTGCTACGCTGATGGGCGGGATTTAAATTGCCAACAGGCACTCTGGAGTAGTGTACGGTGTGTCCTGAAACAAGTACTAAACACAGCTTAGAGAGCATAAGGCACTTCCCCTCATGGGCGTATAAATTGGGAAAACTAAAAATCAACAAGACACAGGCACCCCAAACTTTACGGCTGCTCTGTTTCCAAGAACCTCCACTTCGGTACACCTTCAATATCCCAGGAAAGAGAAAAATGGATAAAGAAATGGTGGTATTTGACACAATGCAATATCACTCAGCCATGAAATCAATGTCATAAGGCTAGTTAGCAGCATGATGCGTGGATTTAGGTACGATGATTCTAAGTGAAATAAGTCACACAGAAAAAGACACTTATCCTAAGATATCGCTTAGAGAGGGAATGTCAAAATCGCTACACTTGAACTGAATTACAAAACAGAACAGAGTCACACCTTTAGAAGACACACTATGGCTGCTGAACGGGAAAGGTGAGGTGTGGTGATGCATAAAAAAAGGGTTTGAAATTAGCTCAGACACCGCTCCATAAGCCAAATATGTAATAGACAAGGCCTACTCCCTGCTCAGTGAACTGGACTCAACACCCCCTAGTCACTGCACAAGAATATATCTGACTAGTAAGAATCTGAAAACCTATGTATTGATATCTCTCTGCAAGTGAATCAAGAGGGTGTAAAGCGGCATAAACACAGCAGGGAAAAGCAGCCAAGCCCCATTCTAAACATAAATTACTTTAAAAAGCCCACAAAACAAAACAGTGAAAGAGAGAGAAATTCTTACAAAATCCGTTCAGGGACTCTGATGCAACCTGGATTGACCATATCTAGACCCACAGCTGAATGAGACATAAGGCTGGACACTCTTGGGGCTGAGAGGATTGGTGAGGTTGGGTGAGCAAACGCAGATACTTTAAAGTAATACCACGGGGTACCCACCCCATGGGTCTCAAATCTCCAGGTACAAGGGCATCTTCCTACATCAAAACATGCATGGGAAACCCAGAAGATGGTATGCTGTGAGATCGGGAAAGGTTTCTAAAACGCACCTCATTTCTCCTCTCCTTGTGCTCGGGTTCGCCATTCCAGCCGCTTGACTAACCATCTCCCTACTTGGAGAATCAGCACCTTTAACCTCCTGTTTCGTACAGGTTGCAATTTGTCCTGAGGATGAACGGGAAGACGGGGAACCAACGAGAGACTAGCCCTAGGTGTTGGGACAGGCACAGGTCACTCCATTTTCCCATCAGGAAGAAGAATGAACCACAGGCTCAGCCTGACCCCAGAACCAAAATAGGGCCTGAAGCAATCCTGCTCTTTTGCGGCCAGCTCCCAAAAGAGCGAGTAGACAAATGGAGCTCAGGGGCACTGCAATTCACAAACGTGCAGTTATAAATGAGAACTCTCGTCCACAAATATATTGAGGGAAGGCAACGAAGAGGATTTGAAAGCAAGGCAGATTTGCAGGAAACAGATTTCAGGAGGTGGATTCGACTCGCCTTTAAAGCACATGAAAAGCGGCAAAACGTTGATAATGATGCCCTTGGCCAAAAAGGGCGTATGCGTTTGTTCCTGAATATATTCAGGAACAAACGCATACGCCCTTTTAGGCCAACCAAGCAAGCCGGAAGGGCAAATCAGCGCTACAAAGAAGTCTCGCTTGCCCTCGGTCAAAAGGGCCATGCTGAAAAAAGTGTAAAAACCAGAAAAGCAGGACAGGCCATGGAGACATGGGAGCCTTGCTACGCTGATGGGTGGGATTTAAATTGCCAACAGGCACTCTGGAGTAGTGTACGGTGTGTCCTGAAACAAGTACTAAACACAGCTTAGAGAGCATAGGGCACTTCCACTCATGGGCGTATAAATTGGGAAAACTAAAAATCAACAAGACACAGGCACCCCAAACTTTACGGCTGCTCTGTTTCCAAGAACCTCCACTTCGGTACACCTTCAATATCCCAGGAAAGAGAAAAATGGATAAAGAAATGGTGGTACTTGGCACAATGGAATATCACTCAGCCATGAAATCAATGTCATAAGGCTAGTTAGCAGCATGATGAGTGGATTTAGGTACGATGATTCTAAGTGAAATAAGTCACACAGAAAAAGACACTTATCCTAAGATATCGCTTAGAGAGGGAATGTCAAAATCGCTACACTTGAACTGAATTACAAAACAGAACAGAGTCACACCTTTAGAAGACACACTATGGCTGCTGAACGGGAAAGGTGAGGTGTGGTGATGCATAAAAAAAGGGTTTGAAATTAGCTCAGACACCGCTCCATAAGCCAAATATGTAATAGACAAGGCCTACTCCCTGCTCAGTGAACTGGACTCAACACCCCCTAGTCACTGCACAAGAATATATCTGACTAGTAAGAATCTGAAAACCTATGTATTCATATCTCTCTGCAAGTGAATCAAGAGGGTGTAAAGCGGCATAAACACAGCAGGGAAAAGCAGCCAAGCCCCATTCTAAACATAAATTACTTTAAAAAACCCACAAAACAAAGACAGTGAAAGAGAGAGAAATTCTTACAAAATCCGTTCAGGGACTCTGATGCAACCTGGATTGACCATATCTAGACCCACAGTTGGATGAGATATAAGGCTGGACACTCCTGGGGCTGAGAGGATTGGTGAGGTTGGGTGAGCAAATGCAGATACTTTAAAGTAACACCGCGGCTACCCACCCCATGGGTCTCAAATCTCCAGGTACAAGGGCATCTTCCTTCATCAAAACATATAATGGGAAACCCAGAAGATGGTATGCCGTGAGATCGGGAAAGGTTTCTAAAACACACCTCATTTCTCCTCTCCTTGTGCTCGGGTTCGCCATTCCAGCCGCCTGACTAACCATCTCCCTACTTGGAGAATCAGCAGCTTTAACCTCCTGTTTCGTACAGGTTGCAATTTGTCCTGAGGATGAACGGGAAGATGGGGAACCAACGAGGGACTAGCCCTAGGTGTTGGGACAGGCACAGGTCACTCCATTTTCCCATCAGGAAGAAGAATGAACCACAGGCTCAGCCTGACCCCAGAACCAAAATAGGGCCTGAAGCAATCCTGCTCTTTTGCGGCCAGCTCCCAAAAGAGCGAGTAGACAAATGGAGCTCAGGGGCACTGCAATTCACAAACGTGCAGAGTTATAAATGAGAACTCTCGTCCACAAATATATTGAGGGAAGGCAACGAAGAGGATTTGAAAGCAAGGCAGATTTGCAGGAAACAGATTTCAGGAGGTGGATTTGACTCGCCTTTAAAGCACATGAAAAGCGGCAAAACGTTGATAATGATGCCCTTGGCCAAAAAGGGCGTATGCGTTTGTTCCTGAATATATTCAGGAAAAAACGCATACGCCCTTTTAGGCCAACCAAGCAAGCCGGAAGGGCAAATCAGCACTACAAAGAAGTCTCGCTTGCCCTCGGTCAAAAGGGCCAAGCTGAAAAAAGTGTAAAAACCAGAAAAGCAGGACAGGCCATGGAGACATGGGAGCCTTGCTACGCTGATGGGCGGGATTTAAATTGCCAACAGGCACTCTGGAGTAGTGTACGGTGTGTCCTGAAACAAGTACTAAACACAGCTTAGACAGCATAGGGCACTTCCACTCATGGGCGTATAAATTGGGAAAACTAAAAATCAACAAGACACAGGCACCCCAAACTTTACGGCTGCTCTGTTTCCAAGAACCTCCACTTCGGTACACCTTCAATATCCCAGGAAAGAGAAAAATGCATAAAGAAATGGTGGTACTTGGCACAATGGAATATCACTCAGCCATGAAATCAATGTCATAAGGCTAGTTAGCAGCATGATGAGTGGATTTAGGTACGATGATTCTAAGTGAAATAAGTCACACAGAAAAAGACACTTATCCTAAGATATCGCTTAGAGAGGGAATGTCAAAATCGCTACACTTGAACTGAATTACAAAACACAACAGAGTCACACCTTTAGAAGACACACTATGGCTGCTGAACGGGAAAGGTGAGGTGTGGTGATGCATAAAAAAAGGGTTTGAAATTAGCTCAGACACCGCTCCATAAGCCAAATATGTAATAGACAAGGCCTACTCCCTGCTCAGTGAACTGGACTCAACACCCCCTAGTCACTGCACAAGAATATATCTGACTAGTAAGAATCTGAAAACCTATGTATTGATATCTCTCTGCAAGTGAATCAAGAGGGTGTAAAGCGGCATAAACACAGCAGGGAAAAGCAGCCAAGCCCCATTCTAAACATAAATTACTTTAAAAAATCCACAAAACAAAGAGTGAAAGAGAGAGAAATTCTTACAAAATCCGTTCAGGGTTTCTGATGCAACCTGGATTGACCATATCTAGACCCACAGCTGAATGAGACATAAGGCTGGACACTCTTGGGGCTGAGAGGATTGGTGAGGTTGGGTGAGCAAACGCAGATACTTTAAAGTAATACCACGGGGTACCCACCCCATGGGTCTCAAATCTCCAGGTACAAGGGCATCTTCCTACATCAAAACATGCATGGGAAACCCAGAAGATGGTATGCTGTGAGATCGGGAAAGGTTTCTAAAACGCACCTCATTTCTCCTCTCCTTGTGCTCGGGTTCGCCATTCCAGCCGCTTGACTAACCATCTCCCTACTTGGAGAATCAGCACCTTTAACCTCCTGTTTCGTACAGGTTGCAATTTGTCCTGAGGATGAACGGGAAGACGGGGAACCAACGAGAGACTAGCCCTAGGTGTTGGGACAGGCACAGGTCACTCCATTTTCCCATCAGGAAGAAGAATGAACCACAGGCTCAGCCTGACCCCAGAACCAAAATAGGGCCTGAAGCAATCCTGCTCTTTTGCGGCCAGCTCCCAAAAGAGCGAGTAGACAAATGGAGCTCAGGGGCACTGCAATTCACAAACGTGCAGTTATAAATGAGAACTCTCGTCCACAAATATATTGAGGGAAGGCAACGAAGAGGATTTGAAAGCAAGGCAGATTTGCAGGAAACAGATTTCAGGAGGTGGATTCGACTCGCCTTTAAAGCACATGAAAAGCGGCAAAACGTTGATAATGATGCCCTTGGCCAAAAAGGGCGTATGCGTTTGTTCCTGAATATATTCAGGAACAAACGCATACGCCCTTTTAGGCCAACCAAGCAAGCCGGAAGGGCAAATCAGCGCTACAAAGAAGTCTCGCTTGCCCTCGGTCAAAAGGGCCATGCTGAAAAAAGTGTAAAAACCAGAAAAGCAGGACAGGCCATGGAGACATGGGAGCCTTGCTACGCTGATGGGTGGGATTTAAATTGCCAACAGGCACTCTGGAGTAGTGTACGGTGTGTCCTGAAACAAGTACTAAACACAGCTTAGAGAGCATAGGGCACTTCCACTCATGGGCGTATAAATTGGGAAAACTAAAAATCAACAAGACACAGGCACCCCAAACTTTACGGCTGCTCTGTTTCCAAGAACCTCCACTTCGGTACACCTTCAATATCCCAGGAAAGAGAAAAATGGATAAAGAAATGGTGGTACTTGGCACAATGGAATATCACTCAGCCATGAAATCAATGTCATAAGGCTAGTTAGCAGCATGATGAGTGGATTTAGGTACGATGATTCTAAGTGAAATAAGTCACACAGAAAAAGACACTTATCCTAAGATATCGCTTAGAGAGGGAATGTCAAAATCGCTACACTTGAACTGAATTACAAAACAGAACAGAGTCACACCTTTAGAAGACACACTATGGCTGCTGAACGGGAAAGGTGAGGTGTGGTGATGCATAAAAAAAGGGTTTGAAATTAGCTCAGACACCGCTCCATAAGCCAAATATGTAATAGACAAGGCCTACTCCCTGCTCAGTGAACTGGACTCAACACCCCCTAGTCACTGCACAAGAATATATCTGACTAGTAAGAATCTGAAAACCTATGTATTCATATCTCTCTGCAAGTGAATCAAGAGGGTGTAAAGCGGCATAAACACAGCAGGGAAAAGCAGCCAAGCCCCATTCTAAACATAAATTACTTTAAAAAACCCACAAAACAAAGACAGTGAAAGAGAGAGAAATTCTTACAAAATCCGTTCAGGGACTCTGATGCAACCTGGATTGACCATATCTAGACCCACAGTTGGATGAGATATAAGGCTGGACACTCCTGGGGCTGAGAGGATTGGTGAGGTTGGGTGAGCAAATGCAGATACTTTAAAGTAACACCGCGGGGTACCCACCCCATGGGTCTCAAATCTCCAGGTACAAGGGCATCTTCCTTCATCAAAACATATAATGGGAAACCCAGAAGATGGTATGCCGTGAGATCGGGAAAGGTTTCTAAAACACACCTCATTTCTCCTCTCCTTGTGCTCGGGTTCGCCATTCCAGCCGCTTGACTAACCATCTCCCTACTTGGAGAATCAGCAGCTTTAACCTCCTGTTTCGTACAGGTTGCAATTTGTCCTGAGGATGAACGGGAAGATGGGGAACCAACGAGGGACTAGCCCTAGGTGTTGGGACAGGCACAGGTCACTCCATTTTCCCATCAGGAAGAAGAATGAACCACAGGCTCAGCCTGACCCCAGAACCAAAATAGGGCCTGAAGCAATCCTGCTCTTTTGCGGCCAGCTCCCAAAAGAGCGAGTAGACAAATGGAGCTCAGGGGCACTGCAATTCACAAACGTGCAGAGTTATAAATGAGAACTCTCGTCCACAAATATATTGAGGGAAGGCAACGAAGAGCATTTGAAAGCAAGGCAGATTTGCAGGAAACAGATTTCAGGAGGTGGATTCGACTCGCCTTTAAAGCACATGAAAAGCAGCAAAACGTTGATAATGATGCCCTTGGCCAAAAAGGGCGTATGCGTTTGTTCCTGAATATATTCAGGAAAAAACGCATACGCCCTTTTTGGCCAACCAAGCAAGCCGGAAGGGCAAATCAGCGCTACAAAGAAGTCTCGCTTGCCCTCGGTCAAAAGGGCCAAGCTGAAAAAAGTGTAAAAACCAGAAAAGCAGGACAGGCCATGGAGACATGGGAGCCTTGCTACGCTGATGGGCGGGATTTAAATTGCCAACAGGCACTCTGGAGTAGTGTACGGTGTGTCCTGAAACAAGTACTAAACACAGCTTAGACAGCATAGGGCACTTCCACTCATGGGCGTATAAATTGGGAAAACTAAAAATCAACAAGACACAGGCACCCCAAACTTTACGGCTGCTCTGTTTCCAAGAACCTCCACTTCGGTACACCTTCAATATCCCAGGAAAGAGAAAAATGGATAAAGAAATGGTGGTACTTGGCACAATGGAATATCACTCAGCCATGAAATCAATGTCATAAGGCTAGTTAGCAGCATGATGAGTGGATTTAGGTACGATGATTCTAAGTGAAATAAGTCACACAGAAAAAGACACTTATCCTAAGATATCGCTTAGAGAGGGAATGTCAAAATCGCTACACTTGAACTGAATTACAAAACACAACAGAGTCACACCTTTAGAAGACACACTATGGCTGCTGAACGGGAAAGGTGAGGTGTGGTGATGCATAAAAAAAGGGTTTGAAATTAGCTCAGACACCGCTCCATAAGCCAAATATGTAATAGACAAGGCCTACTCCCTGCTCAGTGAACTGGACTCAACACCCCCTAGTCACTGCACAAGAATATATCTGACTAGTAAGAATCTGAAAACCTATGTATTGATATCTCTCTGCAAGTGAATCAAGAGGGTGTAAAGCGGCATAAACACAGCAGGGAAAAGCAGCCAAGCCCCATTCTAAACATAAATTACTTTAAAAAATCCACAAAACAAAGAGTGAAAGAGAGAGAAATTCTTACAAAATCCGTTCAGGGTTTCTGATGCAACCTGGATTGACCATATCTAGACCCACAGCTGAATGAGACATAAGGCTGGACACTCTTGGGGCTGAGAGGATTGGTGAGGTTGGGTGAGCAAACGCAGATACTTTAAAGTAATACCACGGGGTACCCACCCCATGGGTCTCAAATCTCCAGGTACAAGGGCATCTTCCTACATCAAAACATGCATGGGAAACCCAGAAGATGGTATGCTGTGAGATCGGGAAAGGTTTCTAAAACGCACCTCATTTCTCCTCTCCTTGTGCTCGGGTTCGCCATTCCAGCCGCTTGACTAACCATCTCCCTACTTGGAGAATCAGCACCTTTAACCTCCTGTTTCGTACAGGTTGCAATTTGTCCTGAGGATGAACGGGAAGACGGGGAACCAACGAGAGACTAGCCCTAGGTGTTGGGACAGGCACAGGTCACTCCATTTTCCCATCAGGAAGAAGAATGAACCACAGGCTCAGCCTGACCCCAGAACCAAAATAGGGCCTGAAGCAATCCTGCTCTTTTGCGGCCAGCTCCCAAAAGAGCGAGTAGACAAATGGAGCTCAGGGGCACTGCAATTCACAAACGTGCAGTTATAAATGAGAACTCTCGTCCACAAATATATTGAGGGAAGGCAACGAAGAGGATTTGAAAGCAAGGCAGATTTGCAGGAAACAGATTTCAGGAGGTGGATTCGACTCGCCTTTAAAGCACATGAAAAGCGGCAAAACGTTGATAATGATGCCCTTGGCCAAAAAGGGCGTATGCGTTTGTTCCTGAATATATTCAGGAACAAACGCATTCGCCCTTTTAGGCCAACCAAGCAAGCCGGAAGGGCAAATCAGCGCTACAAAGAAGTCTCGCTTGCCCTCGGTCAAAAGGGCCATGCTGAAAAAAGTGTAAAAACCAGAAAAGCAGGACAGGCCATGGAGACATGGGAGCCTTGCTACGCTGATGGGTGGGATTTAAATTGCCAACAGGCACTCTGGAGTAGTGTACGGTGTGTCCTGAAACAAGTACTAAACACAGCTTAGAGAGCATAGGGCACTTCCACTCATGGGCGTATAAATTGGGAAAACTAAAAATCAACAAGACACAGGCACCCCAAACTTTACGGCTGCTCTGTTTCCAAGAACCTCCACTTCGGTACACCTTCAATATCCCAGGAAAGAGAAAAATGGATAAAGAAATGGTGGTACTTGGCACAATGGAATATCACTCAGCCATGAAATCAATGTCATAAGGCTAGTTAGCAGCATGATGAGTGGATTTAGGTACGATGATTCTAAGTGAAATAAGTCACACAGAAAAAGACACTTATCCTAAGATATCGCTTAGAGAGGGAATGTCAAAATCGCTACACTTGAACTGAATTACAAAACAGAACAGAGTCACACCTTTAGAAGACACACTATGGCTGCTGAACGGGAAAGGTGAGGTGTGGTGATGCATAAAAAAAGGGTTTGAAATTAGCTCAGACACCGCTCCATAAGCCAAATATGTAATAGACAAGGCCTACTCCCTGCTCAGTGAACTGGACTCAACACCCCCTAGTCACTGCACAAGAATATATCTGACTAGTAAGAATCTGAAAACCTATGTATTGATATCTCTCTGCAAGTGAATCAAGAGGGTGTAAAGCGGCATAAACACAGCAGGGAAAAGCAGCCAAGCCCCATTCTAAACATAAATTACTTTAAAAAACCCACAAAACAAAGACAGTGAAAGAGAGAGAAATTCTTACAAAATCCGTTCAGGGATTCTGATGCAACCTGGATTGACCATATCTAGACCCACAGTTGGATGAGATATAAGGCTGGACACTCCTGGGGCTGAGAGGATTGGTGAGGTTGGGTGAGCAAATGCAGATACTTTAAAGTAACACCGCGGGGTACCCACCCCATGGGTCTCAAATCTCCAGGTACAAGGGCATCTTCCTTCATCAAAACATATAATGGGAAACCCAGAAGATGGTATGCCGTGAGATCGGGAAAGGTTTCTAAAACACACCTCATTTCTCCTCTCCTTGTGCTCGGGTTCGCCATTCCAGCCACTTGACTAACCATCTCCCTACTTGGAGAATCAGCAGCTTTAACCTCCTGTTTCGTACAGGTTGCAATTTGTCCTGAGGATGAACGGGAAGATGGGGAACCAACGAGGGACTAGCCCTAGGTGTTGGGACAGGCACAGGTCACTCCATTTTCCCATCAGGAAGAAGAATGAACCACAGGCTCAGCCTGACCCCAGAACCAAAATAGGGCCTGAAGCAATCCTGCTCTTTTGCGGCCAGCTCCCAAAAGAGCGAGTAGACAAATGGAGCTCAGGGGCACTGCAATTCACAAACGTGCAGAGTTATAAATGAGAACTCTCGTCCACAAATATATTGAGGGAAGGCAACGAAGAGGATTTGAAAGCAAGGCAGATTTGCAGGAAACAGATTTCAGGAGGTGGATTCGACTCGCCTTTAAAGCACATGAAAAGCGGCAAAACGTTGATAATGATGCCCTTGGCCAAAAAGGGCGTATGCGTTTGTTCCTGAATATATTCAGGAAAAAACGCATACGCCCTTTTAGGCCAACCAAGCAAGCCGGAAGGGCAAATCAGCGCTACAAAGAAGTCTCGCTTGCCCTCGGTCAAAAGGGCCATGCTGAAAAAAGTGTAAAAACCAGAAAAGCAGGACAGGCCATGGAGACATGGGAGCCTTGCTACGCTGATGGGTGGGATTTAAATTGCCAACAGGCACTCTGGAGTAGTGTACAGTGTGTCCTGAAACAACTACTAAACACAGCTTAGAGAGCATAGGGCACTTCCACTCATGGGTGTATAAATTGGGAAAACTACAAATCAACAAGACACAGGCACCCCAAACTTTACGGCTGCTCTGTTTCCAAGAACCTCTACTTCGGTACACCTTCAATATCCCAGGAAAGAGAAAAATGGATAAAGAAATGGTGGTACTTGGCACAATGGAATATCACTCAGCCATGAAATCAATGTCATAAAGCTAGTTAGCAGCATGATGAGTGGATTTAGGTACGATGATTCTAAGTGAAATAAGTCACACAGAAAAAGACACTTATCCTAAGATATCGCTTAGAGAGGGAATGTCAAAATCGCTACACTTGAACTGAATTACAAAACAGAACAGAGTCACACCTTTAGAAGACACACTATGGCTGCTGAACGGGAAAGGTGAGGTGTGGTGATGCATAAAAAAAGGGTTTGAAATTAGCTCAGACACCGCTCCATAAGCCAAATATGTAATAGACAAGGCCTACTCCCTGCTCAGTGAACTGGACTCAACACCCCCTAGTCATTGCACAAGAATATATCTGACTAGTAAGAATCTGAAAACCTATGTATTGATATCTCTCTGCAAGTGAATCAAGAGGGTGTAAAGCGGCATAAACACAGCAGGGAAAAGCAGCCAAGCCCCATTCTAAACATAAATTACTTTAAAAAATCCACAAAACAAAGAGTGAAAGAGAGAGAAATTCTTACAAAATCCGTTCAGGGTTTCTGATGCAACCTGGATTGACCATATCTAGACCCACAGCTGAATGAGACATAAGGCTGGACACTCTTGGGGCTGAGAGGATTGGTGAGGTTGGGTGAGCAAACGCAGATACTTTAAAGTAATACCACGGGGTACCCACCCCATGGGTCTCAAATCTCCAGGTACAAGGGCATCTTCCTACATCAAAACATGCATGGGAAACCCAGAAGATGGTATGCTGTGAGATCGGGAAAGGTTTCTAAAACGCACCTCATTTCTCCTCTCCTTGTGCTCGGGTTCGCCATTCCAGCCGCTTGACTAACCATCTCCCTACTTGGAGAATCAGCACCTTTAACCTCCTGTTTCGTACAGGTTGCAATTTGTCCTGAGGATGAACGGGAAGACGGGGAACCAACGAGAGACTAGCCCTAGGTGTTGGGACAGGCACAGGTCACTCCATTTTCCCATCAGGAAGAAGAATGAACCACAGGCTCAGCCTGACCCCAGAACCAAAATAGGGCCTGAAGCAATCCTGCTCTTTTGCGGCCAGCTCCCAAAAGAGCGAGTAGACAAATGGATCTCAGGGGCACTGCAATTCACAAACGTGCAGTTATAAATGAGAACTCTCGTCCACAAATATATTGAGGGAAGGCAACGAAGAGGATTTGAAAGCAAGGCAGATTTGCAGGAAACAGATTTCAGGAGGTGGATTCGACTCGCCTTTAAAGCACATGAAAAGCGGCAAAACGTTGATAATGATGCCCTTGGCCAAAAAGGGCGTATGCGTTTGTTCCTGAATATATTCAGGAACAAACGCATACGCCCTTTTAGGCCAACCAAGCAAGCCGGAAGGGCAAATCAGCGCTACAAAGAAGTCTCGCTTGCCCTCGGTCAAAAGGGCCATGCTGAAAAAAGTGTAAAAACCAGAAAAGCAGGACAGGCCATGGAGACATGGGAGCCTTGCTACGCTGATGGGTGGGATTTAAATTGCCAACAGGCACTCTGGAGTAGTGTACGGTGTGTCCTGAAACAAGTACTAAACACAGCTTAGAGAGCATAGGGCACTTCCACTCATGGGCGTATAAATTGGGAAAACTAAAAATCAACAAGACACAGGCACCCCAAACTTTACGGCTGCTCTGTTTCCAAGAACCTCCACTTCGGTACACCTTCAATATCCCAGGAAAGAGAAAAATGGATAAAGAAATGGTGGTACTTGGCACAATGGAATATCACTCAGCCATGAAATCAATGTCATAAGGCTAGTTAGCAGCATGATGAGTGGATTTAGGTACGATGATTCTAAGTGAAATAAGTCACACAGAAAAAGACACTTATCCTAAGATATCGCTTAGAGAGGGAATGTCAAAATCGCTACACTTGAACTGAATTACAAAACAGAACAGAGTCACACCTTTAGAAGACACACTATGGCTGCTGAACGGGAAAGGTGAGGTGTGGTGATGCATAAAAAAAGGGTTTGAAATTAGCTCAGACACCGCTCCATAAGCCAAATATGTAATAGACAAGGCCTACTCCCTGCTCAGTGAACTGGACTCAACACCCCCTAGTCACTGCACAAGAATATATCTGACTAGTAAGAATCTGAAAACCTATGTATTCATATCTCTCTGCAAGTGAATCAAGAGGGTGTAAAGCGGCATAAACACAGCAGGGAAAAGCAGCCAAGCCCCATTCTAAACATAAATTACTTTAAAAAACCCACAAAACAAAGACAGTGAAAGAGAGAGAAATTCTTACAAAATCCGTTCAGGGACTCTGATGCAACCTGGATTGACCATATCTAGACCCACAGTTGGATGAGATATAAGGCTGGACACTCCTGGGGCTGAGAGGATTGGTGAGGTTGGGTGAGCAAATGCAGATACTTTAAAGTAACACTGCGGGGTACCCACCCCATGGGTCTCAAATCTCCAGGTACAAGGGCATCTTCCTTCATCAAAACATATAATGGGAAACCCAGAAGATGGTATGCCGTGAGATCGGGAAAGGTTTCTAAAACACACCTCATTTCTCCTCTCCTTGTGCTCGGGTTCGCCATTCCAGCCGCTTGACTAACCATCTCCCTACTTGGAGAATCAGCAGCTTTAACCTCCTGTTTCGTACAGGTTGCAATTTGTCCTGAGGATGAACGGGAAGATGGGGAACCAACGAGGGACTAGCCCTAGGTGTTGGGACAGGCACAGGTCACTCCATTTTCCCATCAGGAAGAAGAATGAACCACAGGCTCAGCCTGACCCCAGAACCAAAATAGGGCCTGAAGCAATCCTGCTCTTTTGCGGCCAGCTCCCAAAAGAGCGAGTAGACAAATGGAGCTCAGGGGCACTGCAATTCACAAACGTGCAGAGTTATAAATGAGAACTCTCGTCCACAAATATATTGAGGGAAGGCAACGAAGAGGATTTGAAAGCAAGGCAGATTTGCAGGAAACAGATTTCAGGAGGTGGATTCGACTCGCCTTTAAAGCACATGAAAAGCGGCAAAACGTTGATAATGATGCCCTTGGCCAAAAAGGGCGTATGCGTTTGTTCCTGAATATATTCAGGAACAAACGCATACGCCCTTTTAGGCCAACCAAGCAAGCCGGAAGGGCAAATCAGCGCTACAAAGAAGTCTCGCTTGCCCTCGGTCAAAAGGGCCATGCTGAAAAAAGTGTAAAAACCAGAAAAGCAGGACAGGCCATGGAGACATGGGAGCCTTGCTACGCTGATGGGTGGGATTTAAATTGCCAACAGGCACTCTGGAGTAGTGTACAGTGTGTCCTGAAACAACTACTAAACACAGCTTAGAGAGCATAGGGCACTTCCACTCATGGGTGTATAAATTGGGAAAACTACAAATCAACAAGACACAGGCACCCCAAACTTTACGGCTGCTCTGTTTCCAAGAACCTCTACTTCGGTACACCTTCAATATCCCAGGAAAGAGAAAAATGGATAAAGAAATGGTGGTACTTGGCACAATGGAATATCACTCAGCCATGAAATCAATGTCATAAGGCTAGTTAGCAGCATGATGAGTGGATTTAGGTACGATGATTCTAAGTGAAATAAGTCACACAGAAAAAGACACTTATCCTAAGATATCGCTTAGAGAGGGAATGTCAAAATCGCTACACTTGAACTGAATTACAAAACAGAACAGAGTCACACCTTTAGAAGACACACTATGGCTGCTGAACGGGAAAGGTGAGGTGTGGTGATGCATAAAAAAAGGGTTTGAAATTAGCTCAGACACCGCTCCATAAGCCAAATATGTAATAGACAAGGCCTACTCCCTGCTCAGTGAACTGGACTCAACACCCCCTAGTCATTGCACAAGAATATATCTGACTAGTAAGAATCTGAAAACCTATGTATTGATATCTCTCTGCAAGTGAATCAAGAGGGTGTAAAGCGGCATAAACACAGCAGGGAAAAGCAGCCAAGCCCCATTCTAAACATAAATTACTTTAAAAAGCCCACAAAACAAAACAGTGAAAGAGAGAGAAATTCTTACAAAATCCGTTCAGGGACTCTGATGCAACCTGGATTGACCATATCTAGACCCACAGCTGAATGAGACATAAGGCTGGACACTCTTGGGGCTGAGAGGATTGGTGAGGTTGGGTGAGCAAACGCAGATACTTTAAAGTAATACCACGGGGTACCCACCCCATGGGTCTCAAATCTCCAGGTACAAGGGCATCTTCCTACATCAAAACATGCATGGGAAACCCAGAAGATGGTATGCTGTGAGATCAGGAAAGGTTTCTAAAACGCACCTCATTTCTCCTCTCCTTGTGCTCGGGTTCGCCATTCCAGCCGCTTGACTAACCATCTCCCTACTTGGAGAATCAGCACCTTTAACCTCCTGTTTCGTACAGCTTGCAATTTGTCCTGAGGATGAACGGGAAGACGGGGAACCAACGAGAGACTAGCCCTAGGTGTTGGGACAGGCACAGGTCACTCCATTTTCCCATCAGGAAGAAGAATGAACCACAGGCTCAGCCTGACCCCAGAACCAAAATAGGGCCTGAAGCAATCCTGCTCTTTTGCGGCCAGCTCCCAAAAGAGCGAGTAGACAAATGGAGCTCAGGGGCACTGCAATTCACAAACGTGCAGAGTTATAAATGAGAACTCTCGTCCACAAATATATTGAGGGAAGGCAACGAAGAGGATTTGAAAGCAAGGCAGATTTGCAGGAAACAGATTTCAGGAGGTGGATTCGACTCGCCTTTAAAGCACATGAAAAGCGGCAAAACGTTGATAATGATGCCCTTGGCCAAAAAGGGCGTATGCGTTTGTTCCTGAATATATTCAGGAACAAACGCATACGCCCTTTTAGGCCAACCAAGCAAGCCGGAAGGGCAAATCAGCGCTACAAAGAAGTCTCGCTTGCCCTCGGTCAAAAGGGCCATGCTGAAAAAAGTGTAAAAACCAGAAAAGCAGGACAGGCCATGGAGACATGGGAGCCTTGCTACGCTGATGGGTGGGATTTAAATTGCCAACAGGCACTCTGGAGTAGTGTACGGTGTGTCCTGAAACAAGTACTAAACACAGCTTAGAGAGCATAGGGCACTTCCACTCATGGGCGTATAAATTGGGAAAACTACAAATCAACAAGACACAGGCACCCCAAACTTTACGGCTGCTCTGTTTCCAAGAACCTCCACTTCGGTACACCTTCAATATCCCAGGAAAGAGAAAAATGGATAAAGAAATGGTGGTACTTGGCACAATGGAATATCACTCAGCCATGAAATCAATGTCATAAGGCTAGTTAGCAGCATGATGAGTGGATTTAGGTACGATGATTCTAAGTGAAATAAGTCACACAGAAAAAGACACTTATCCTAAGATATTGCTTAGAGAGGGAATGTCAAAATCGCTACACTTGAACTGAATTACAAAACAGAACAGAGTCACACCTTTAGAAGACACACTATGGCTGCTGAACGGGAAAGGTGAGGTGTGGTGATGCATAAAAAAAGGGTTTGAAATTAGCTCAGACACCGCTCCATAAGCCAAATATGTAATAGACAAGGCCTACTCCCTGCTCAGTGAACTGGACTCAACACCCCCTAGTCACTGCACAAGAATATATCTGACTAGTAAGAATCTGAAAACCTATGTATTCATATCTCTCTGCAAGTGAATCAAGAGGGTGTAAAGCGGCATAAACACAGCAGGGAAAAGCAGCCAAGCCCCATTCTAAACATAAATTACTTTAAAAAACCCACAAAACAAAGACAGTGAAAGAGAGAGAAATTCTTACAAAATCCGTTCAGGGACTCTGATGCAACCTGGATTGACCATATCTAGACCCACAGTTGGATGAGATATAAGGCTGGACACTCTTGGGGCTGAGAGGATTGGTGAGGTTGGGTGAGCAAATGCAGATACTTTAAAGTAACACCGCGGGGTACCCACCCCATGGGTCTCAAATCTCCAGGTACAAGGGCATCTTGCTTCATCAAAACATATAATGGGAAACCCAGGAGATGGTATGCCGTGAGATCGGGAAAGGTTTCTAAAACGCACCTCATTTCTCCTCTCCTTGTGCTCGGGTTCGCCATTCCAGCCGCTTGACTAACCATCTCCCTACTTGGAGAATCAGCACCTTTACCCTCCTGTTTCGTACAGGTTGCAATTTGTCCTGAGGATGAACGGGAAGACGGGGAACCAACGAGAGACTAGCCCTAGGTGTTGGGACAGGCACAGGTCACTCCATTTTCCCATCAGGAAGAAGAATGAACCACAGGCTCAGCCTGACCCCAGAACCAAAATAGGGCCTGAAGCAATCCTGCTCTTTTGCGGCCAGCTCCCAAAAGAGCGAGTAGACAAATGGAGCTCAGGGGCACTGCAATTCACAAACGTGCAGAGTTATAAATGAGAACTCTCGTCCACAAATATATTGAGGGAAGGCAACGAAGAGGATTTGAAAGCAAGGCAGATTTGCAGGAAACAGATTTCAGGAGGTGGATTCGACTCGCCTTTAAAGCACATGAAAAGCGGCAAAACGTTGATAATGATGCCCTTGGCCAAAAAGGGCGTATGCGTTTGTTCCTGAATATATTCAGGAACAAACGGATACGCCCTTTTAGGCCAACCAAGCAAGCCGGAAGGGCAAATCAGCGCTACAAAGAAGTCTCGCTTGCCCTCGGTCAAAAGGGCCATGCTGAAAAAAGTGTAAAAACCAGAAAAGCAGGACAGGCCATGGAGACATGGGAGCCTTGCTACGCTGATGGGTGGGATTTAAATTGCCAACAGGCACTCTGGAGTAGTGTACAGTGTGTCCTGAAACAAGTACTAAACACAGCTTAGAGAGCATAGGGCACTTCCACTCATGGGCGTATAAATTGGGAAAACTACAAATCAACAAGACACAGGCACCCCAAACTTTACGGCTGCTCTGTTTCCAAGAACCTCTACTTCGGTACACCTTCAATATCCCAGGAAAGAGAAAAATGGATAAAGAAATGGTGGTACTTGGCACAATGGAATATCACTCAGCCATGAAATCAATGTCATAAGGCTAGTTAGCAGCATGATGAGTGGATTTAGGTACGATGATTCTAAGTGAAATAAGTCACACATAAAAGACACTTATCCTAAGATATCGCTTATAGAGGGAATGTCAAAATCGCTACACTAGAACTGAATTACAAAACAGAACAGAGTCACACCTTTAGAAGACACACTATGGCTGCTGAACGGGAAAGGTGAGGTGTGGTGATGCATAAAAAAAGGGTTTGAAATTAGCTCAGACACCGCTCCATAAGCCAAATATGTAATAGACAAGGCCTACTCCCTGCTCAGTGAACTGGACTCAACACCCCCTAGTCACTGCACAAGAATATATCTGACTAGTAAGAATCTGAAAACCTATGTATCGATATCTCTCTGCAAGTGAATCAAGAGGGTGTAAAGCGGCATAAACACAGCAGGGAAAAGCAGCCAAGCCCCATTCTAAACATAAATTACTTTAAAAAGCCCACAAAACAAAACAGTGAAAGAGAGAGAAATTCTTACAAAATCCGTTCAGGGACTCTGATGCAACCTGGATTGACCATATCTAGACCCACAGTTGGATGAGATATAAGGCTGGACACTCTTGGGGCTGAGAGGATTGGTGAGGTTGGGTGAGCAAATGCAGATACTTTAAAGTAACACCGCGGGGTACCCACCCCATGGGTCTCAAATCTCCAGGTAGAAGGGCATCTTCCTTCATCAAAACATATAATGGGAAACCCAGGAGATGGTATGCCGTGAGATCGGGAAAGGTTTCTAAAACGCACCTCATTTCTCCTCTCCTTGTGCTCGGGTTCGCCATTCCAGCCGCTTGACTAACCATCTCCCTACTTGGAGAATCAGCACCTTTAACCTCCTGTTTCGTACAGGTTGCAATTTGTCCTGAGGATGAACGGGAAGACGGGGAACCAACGAGAGACTAGCCCTAGGTGTTGGGACAGGCACAGGTCACTCCATTTTCCCATCAGGAAGAAGAATGAACCACAGGCTCAGCCTGACCCCAGAACCAAAATAGGGCCTGAAGCAATCCTGCTCTTTTGCGGCCAGCTCCCAAAAGAGCGAGTAGACAAATGGAGCTCAGGGGCACTGCAATTCACAAACGTGCAGAGTTATAAATGAGAACTCTCGTCCACAAATATATTGAGGGAAGGCAACGAAGAGGATTTGAAAGCAAGGCAGATTTGCAGGAAACAGATTTCAGGAGGTGGATTCGACTCGCCTTTAAAGCACATGAAAAGCGGCAAAACGTTGATAATGATGCCCTTGGCCAAAAAGGGCGTATGCGTTTTTTCCTGAATATATTCAGGAAAAAACGCATACGCCCTTTTTGGCCAACCAAGCAAGCCGGAAGGGCAAATCAGCGCTACAAAGAAGTCTCGCTTGCCCTCGGTCAAAAGGGCCATGCTGAAAAAAGTGTAAAAACCAGAAAAGCAGGACAGGCCATGGAGACATGGGAGCCTTGCTACGCTGATGGGCGGGATTTACATTGCCAACAGGCACTCTGGTGTAGTGTACGGTGTGTCCTGAAACAAGTACTAAACACAGCTTAGAGAGCATAGGTCACTTCCACTCATGGGCGTATAAATTGGGAAAACTAAAAATCAACAAGACACAGGCACCCCAAACTTTACGGCTGCTCTGTTTCCAAGAACCTCCACTTCGGTACACCTTCAATATCCCAGGAAAGAGAAAAATGGATAAAGAAATGGTGGTATTTGACACAATGCAATATCACTCAGCCATGAAATCAATGTCATAAGGCTAGTTAGCAGCATGATGAGTGGATTTAGGTACGATGATTCTAAGTGAAATAAGTCACACAGAAAAAGACACTTATCCTAAGATATCACTTAGAGAGGGAATGTCAAAATCACTACACTTGAACTGAATTACAAAACACAACAGAGTCACACCTTTAGAAGACACACTATGGCTGCTGAACGGGAAAGGTGAGGTGGGGTGATGCATAAAACAAGGGTTTGAAATTAGCTCAGACACCGCTCCATAAGCCAAATATGTAATAGACAAGGCCTACTCCCTGCTCAGTGAACTGGACTCAACACCCCCTAGTCACCGCACAAGAATATATCTGACTAGTAAGAATCTGAAAACCTATGTATCGATATCTCTCTGCAAGTGAATCAAGAGGGTGTAAAGCGGCATAAACACAGCAGGGAAAAGCAGCCAAGCCCCATTCTAAACATAAATTACTTTAAAAAATCCACAAAACAAAGAGTGAAAGAGAGAGAAATTCTTACAAAATCCGTTCAGGGTTTCTGATGCAACCTGGATTGACCATATCTAGACCCACAGCTGAATGAGACATAAGGCTGGACACTCTTGGGGCTGAGAGGATTGGTGAGGTTGGGTGAGCAAACGCAGATACTTTAAAGTAACACCGCGGGGTACCCACCCCATGGGTCTCAAATCTCCAGGTACAAGGGCATCTTCCTTCATCAAAACATATAATGGGAAACCCAGAAGATGGTATGCCGTGAGATTGGGAAAGGTTTCTAAAACGCACCTCATTTCTCCTCTCCTTGTGCTCGGGTTCGCCATTCCAGCCGCTTGACTAACCATCTCCCTACTTGGAGAATCAGCACCTTTACCCTCCTGTTTCGTACAGGTTGCAATTTGTCCTGAGGATGAACGGGAAGACGGGGAACCAACGAGAGACTAGCCCTAGGTGTTGGGACAGGCACAGGTCACTCCATTTTCCCATCAGGAAGAAGAATGAACCACAGGCTCAGCCTGACCCCAGAACCAAAATAGGGCCTGAAGCAATCCTGCTCTTTTGCGGCCAGCTCCCAAAAGAGCGAGTAGACAAATGGAGCTCAAGGGCACTGCAATTCACAAACATGCAGAGTTATAAATGAGAACTCTCGTCCACAAATATATTGAGGGAAGGCAACGAAGAGGATTTGAAAGCAAGGCAGATTTGCAGGAAACAGATTTCAGGAGGTGGATTCGACTCGCCTTTAAAACACATGAAAAGCGGCAAAACGTTGATAATGATGCCCTTGGCCAAAAAGGGCGTATGCGTTTGTTCCTGAATATATTCAGGAAAAAACGCATACGCCCTTTTAGGCCAACCAAGCAAGCCGGAAGGGCAAATCAGCGCTACAAAGAAGTCTCGCTTGCCCTCGGTCAAAAGGGCCATGCTGAAAAAAGTGTAAAAACCAGAAAAGCAGGACAGGCCATGGAGACATGGGAGCCTTGCTACGCTGATGGGTGGGATTTAAATTGCCAACAGGCACTCTGGAGTAGTGTACGGTGTGTCCTGAAACAAGTACTAAACACAGCTTAGAGAGCATAGGGCACTTCCACTCATGGGCGTATAAATTGGGAAAACTACAAATCAACAAGACACAGGCACCCCAAACTTTACGGCTGCTCTGTTTCCAAGAACCTCCACTTCGGTACACCTTCAATATCCCAGGAAAGAGAAAAATGGATAAAGAAATGGTGGTACTTGGCACAATGGAATATCACTCAGCCATGAAATCAATGTCATAAGGCTAGTTAGCAGCATGATGAGTGGATTTAGGTACGATGATTCTAAGTGAAATAAGTCACACAGAAAAAGACACTTATCCTAAGATATCGCTTAGAGAGGGAATGTCAAAATCGCTACACTTGAACTGAATTACAAAACACAACAGAGTCACACCTTTAGAAGACACACTATGGCTGCTGAACGGGAAAGGTGAGGTGTGGTGATGCATAAAAAAAGGGTTTGAAATTAGCTCAGACACCGCTCCATAAGCCAAATATGTAATAGACAAGGCCTACTCCCTGCTCAGTGAACTGGACTCAACACCCCCTAGTCACTGCACAAGAATATATCTGACTAGTAAGAATCTGAAAACCTATGTATTGATATCTCTCTGCAAGTGAATCAAGAGGGTGTAAAGCGGCATAAACACAGCAGGGAAAAGCAGCCAAGCCCCATTCTAAACATAAATTACTTTAAAAAATCCACAAAACAAAGAGTGAAAGAGAGAGAAATTCTTACAAAATCCGTTCAGGGTTTCTGATGCAACCTGGATTGACCATATCTAGACGCACAGCTGGATGAGACATAAGGCTGGACACTCTTGGGGCTGAGAGGATTGGTGAGGTTGGGTGAGCAAACGCAGATACTTTAAAGTAATACCACGGGGTACCCACCCCATGGGTCTCAAATCTCCAGGTACAAGGGCATCTTCCTACATCAAAACATGCATGGGAAACCCAGAAGATGGTATGCTGTGAGATCGGGAAAGGTTTCTAAAACGCACCTCATTTCTCCTCTCCTTGTGCTCGGGTTCGCCATTCCAGCCGCTTGACTAACCATCTCCCTACTTGGAGAATCAGCACCTTTAACCTCCTGTTTCGTACAGGTTGCAATTTGTCCTGAGGATGAACGGGAAGACGGGGAACCAACGAGAGACTAGCCCTAGGTGTTGGGACAGGCACAGGTCACTCCATTTTCCCATCAGGAAGAAGAATGAACCACAGGCTCAGCCTGACCCCAGAACCAAAATAGGGCCTGAAGCAATCCTGCTCTTTTGCGGCCAGCTCCCAAAAGAGCGAGTAGACAAATGGAGCTCAGGGGCACTGCAATTCACAAACGTGCAGTTATAAATGAGAACTCTCGTCCACAAATATATTGAGGGAAGGCAACGAAGAGGATTTGAAAGCAAGGCAGATTTGCAGGAAACAGATTTCAGGAGGTGGATTCGACTCGCCTTTAAAGCACATGAAAAGCGGCAAAACGTTGATAATGATGCCCTTGGCCAAAAAGGGCGTATGCGTTTGTTCCTGAATATATTCAGGAACAAACGCATACGCCCTTTTAGGCCAACCAAGCAAGCCGGAAGGGCAAATCAGCGCTACAAAGAAGTCTCGCTTGCCCTCGGTCAAAAGGGCCATGCTGAAAAAAGTGTAAAAACCAGAAAAGCAGGACAGGCCATGGAGACATGGGAGCCTTGCTACGCTGATGGGTGGGATTTAAATTGCCAACAGGCACTCTGGAGTAGTGTACGGTGTGTCCTGAAACAAGTACTAAACACAGCTTAGAGAGCATAGGGCACTTCCACTCATGGGCGTATAAATTGGGAAAACTACAAATCAACAAGACACAGGCACCCCAAACTTTACGGCTGCTCTGTTTCCAAGAACCTCCACTTCGGTACACCTTCAATATCCCAGGAAAGAGAAAAATGGATAAAGAAATGGTGGTACTTGGCACAATGGAATATCACTCAGCCATGAAATCAATGTCATAAGGCTAGTTAGCAGCATGATGAGTGGATTTAGGTACGATGATTCTAAGTGAAATAAGTCACACAGAAAAAGACACTTATCCTAAGATATCGCTTAGAGAGGGAATGTCAAAATCGCTACACTTGAACTGAATTACAAAACAGAACAGAGTCACACCTTTAGAAGACACACTATGGCTGCTGAACGGGAAAGGTGAGGTGTGGTGATGCATAAAAAAAGGGTTTGAAATTAGCTCAGACACCGCTCCATAAGCCAAATATGTAATAGACAAGGCCTACTCCCTGCTCAGTGAACTGGACTCAACACCCCCTAGTCACTGCACAAGAATATATCTGACTAGTAAGAATCTGAAAACCTATGTATTCATATCTCTCTGCAAGTGAATCAAGAGGGTGTAAAGCGGCATAAACACAGCAGGGAAAAGCAGCCAAGCCCCATTCTAAACATAAATTACTTTAAAAAACCCACAAAACAAAGACAGTGAAAGAGAGAGAAATTCTTACAAAATCCGTTCAGGGACTCTGATGCAACCTGGATTGACCATATCTAGACCCACAGTTGGATGAGATATAAGGCTGGACACTCTTGGGGCTGAGAGGATTGGTGAGGTTGGGTGAGCAAATGCAGATACTTTAAAGTAACACCGCGGGGTACCCACCCCATGGGTCTCAAATCTCCAGGTACAAGGGCATCTTCCTTCATCAAAACATATAATGGGAAACCCAGAAGATGGTATGCCGTGAGATCGGGAAAGGTTTCTAAAACACACCTCATTTCTCCTCTCCTTGTGCTCGGGTTCACCATTCCAGCCGCTTGACTAACCATCTCCCTACTTGGAGAATCAGCAGCTTTAACCTCCTGTTTCGTACAGGTTGCAATTTGTCCTGAGGATGAACGGGAAGATGGGGAACCAACGAGGGACTAGCCCTAGGTTTTGGGACAGGCACAGGTCACTCCATTTTCCCATCAGGAAGAAGAATGAACCACAGGCTCAGCCTGACCCCAGAACCAAAATAGGGCCTGAAGCAATCCTGCTCTTTTGCGGCCAGCTCCCAAAAGAGCGAGTAGACAAATGGAGCTCAGGGGCACTGCAATTCACAAACGTGCAGAGTTATAAATGAGAACTCTCGTCCACAAATATATTGAGGGAAGGCAACGAAGAGGATTTGAAAGCAAGGCAGATTTGCAGGAAACAGATTTCAGGAGGTGGATTCGACTCGCCTTTAAAGCACATGAAAAGCGGCAAAACGTTGATAATGATGCCCTTGGCCAAAAAGGGCGTATGCGTTTGTTCCTGAATATATTCAGGAAAAAACGCATACGCCCTTTTAGGCCAACCAAGCAAGCCGGAAGGGCAAATCAGCGCTACAAAGAAGTCTCGCTTGCCCTCGGTCAAAAGGGCCATGCTGAAAAAAGTGTAAAAACCAGAAAAGCAGGACAGGCCATGGAGACATGGGAGCCTTGCTACGCTGATGGGTGGGATTTAAATTGCCAACAGGCACTCTGGAGTAGTGTACAGTGTGTCCTGAAACAACTACTAAACACAGCTTAGAGAGCATAGGGCACTTCCACTCATGGGTGTATAAATTGGGAAAACTACAAATCAACAAGACACAGGCACCCCAAACTTTACGGCTGCTCTGTTTCCAAGAACCTCTACTTCGGTACACCTTCAATATCCCAGGAAAGAGAAAAATGGATAAAGAAATGGTGGTACTTGGCACAATGGAATATCACTCAGCCATGAAATCAATGTCATAAGGCTAGTTAGCAGCATGATGAGTGGATTTAGGTACGATGATTCTAAGTGAAATAAGTCACACAGAAAAAGACACTTATCCTAAGATATCGCTTAGAGAGGGAATGTCAAAATCGCTACACTTGAACTGAATTACAAAACAGAACAGAGTCACACCTTTAGAAGACACACTATGGCTGCTGAACGGGAAAGGTGAGGTGTGGTGATGCATAAAAAAAGGGTTTGAAATTAGCTCAGACACCGCTCCATAAGCCAAATATGTAATAGACAAGGCCTACTCCCTGCTCAGTGAACTGGACTCAACACCCCCTAGTCACTGCACAAGAATATATCTGACTAGTAAGAATCTGAAAACCTATGTATTGATATCTCTCTGCAAGTGAATCAAGAGGGTGTAAAGCGGCATAAACACAGCAGGGAAAAGCAGCCAAGCCCCATTCTAAACATAAATTACTTTAAAAAGCCCACAAAACAAAACAGTGAAAGAGAGAGAAATTCTTACAAAATCCGTTCAGGGACTCTGATGCAACCTGGATTGACCATATCTAGACCCACAGCTGAATGAGACATAAGGCTGGACACTCTTGGGGCTGAGAGGATTGGTGAGGTTGGGTGAGCAAACGCAGATACTTTAAAGTAATACCACGGGGTACCCACCCCATGGGTCTCAAATCTCCAGGTACAAGGGCATCTTCCTACATCAAAACATGCATGGGAAACCCAGAAGATGGTATGCTGTGAGATCAGGAAAGGTTTCTAAAACGCACCTCATTTCTCCTCTCCTTGTGCTCGGGTTCGCCATTCCAGCCGCTTGACTAACCATCTCCCTACTTGGAGAATCAGCACCTTTAACCTCCTGTTTCGTACAGGTTGCAATTTGTCCTGAGGATGAACGGGAAGACGGGGAACCAACGAGAGACTAGCCCTAGGTGTTGGGACAGGCACAGGTCACTCCATTTTCCCATCAGGAAGAAGAATGAACCACAGGCTCAGCCTGACCCCAGAACCAAAATAGGGCCTGAAGCAATCCTGCTCTTTTGCGGCCAGCTCCCAAAAGAGCGAGTAGACAAATGGAGCTCAGGGGCACTGCAATTCACAAACGTGCAGAGTTATAAATGAGAACTCTCGTCCACAAATATATTGAGGGAAGGCAACGAAGAGGATTTGAAAGCAAGGCAGATTTGCAGGAAACAGATTTCAGGAGGTGGATTCGACTCGCCTTTAAAGCACATGAAAAGCGGCAAAACGTTGATAATGATGCCCTTGGCCAAAAAGGGCGTATGCGTTTGTTCCTGAATATATTCAGGAACAAACGCATACGCCCTTTTAGGCCAACCAAGCAAGCCGGAAGGGCAAATCAGCGCTACAAAGAAGTCTCGCGTGCCCTCGGTCAAAAGGGCCATGCTGAAAAAAGTGTAAAAACCAGAAAAGCAGGACAGGCCATGGAGACATGGGAGCCTTGCTACGCTGATGGGTGGGATTTAAATTGCCAACAGGCACTCTGGAGTAGTGTACGGTGTGTCCTGAAACAAGTACTAAACACAGCTTAGAGAGCATAGGGCACTTCCACTCATGGGCGTATAAATTGGGAAAACTACAAATCAACAAGACACAGGCACCCCAAACTTTACGGCTGCTCTGTTTCCAAGAACCTCCACTTCGGTACACCTTCAATATCCCAGGAAAGAGAAAAATGGATAAAGAAATGGTGGTACTTGGCACAATGGAATATCACTCAGCCATGAAATCAATGTCATAAGGCTAGTTAGCAGCATGATGAGTGGATTTAGGTACGATGATTCTAAGTGAAATAAGTCACACAGAAAAAGACACTTATCCTAAGATATTGCTTAGAGAGGGAATGTCAAAATCGCTACACTTGAACTGAATTACAAAACAGAACAGAGTCACACCTTTAGAAGACACACTATGGCTGCTGAACGGGAAAGGTGAGGTGTGGTGATGCATAAAAAAAGGGTTTGAAATTAGCTCAGACACCGCTCCATAAGCCAAATATGTAATAGACAAGGCCTACTCCCTGCTCAGTGAACTGGACTCAACACCCCCTAGTCACTGCACAAGAATATATCTGACTAGTAAGAATCTGAAAACCTATGTATTCATATCTCTCTGCAAGTGAATCAAGAGGGTGTAAAGCGGCATAAACACAGCAGGGAAAAGCAGCCAAGCCCCATTCTAAACATAAATTACTTTAAAAAACCCACAAAACAAAGACAGTGAAAGAGAGAGAAATTCTTACAAAATCCGTTCAGGGACTCTGATGCAACCTGGATTGACCATATCTAGACCCACAGTTGGATGAGATATAAGGCTGGACACTCTTGGGGCTGAGAGGATTGGTGAGGTTGGGTGAGCAAATGCAGATACTTTAAAGTAACACCGCGGGGTACCCACCCCATGGGTCTCAAATCTCCAGGTACAAGGGCATCTTGCTTCATCAAAACATATAATGGGAAACCCAGGAAATGGTATGCCGTGAGATCGGGAAAGGTTTCTAAAACGCACCTCATTTCTCCTCTCCTTGTGCTCGGGTTCGCCATTCCAGCCGCTTGACTAACCATCTCCCTACTTGGAGAATCAGCACCTTTACCCTCCTGTTTCGTACAGGTTGCAATTTGTCCTGAGGATGAACGGGAAGACGGGGAACCAACGAGAGACTAGCCCTAGGTGTTGGGACAGGCACAGGTCACTCCATTTTCCCATCAGGAAGAAGAATGAACCACAGGCTCAGCCTGACCCCAGAACCAAAATAGGGCCTGAAGCAATCCTGCTCTTTTGCGGCCAGCTCCCAAAAGAGCGAGTAGACAAATGGAGCTCAGGGGCACTGCAATTCACAAACGTGCAGAGTTATAAATGAGAACTCTCGTCCACAAATATATTGAGGGAAGGCAACGAAGAGGATTTGAAAGCAAGGCAGATTTGCAGGAAACAGATTTCAGGAGGTGGATTCGACTCGCCTTTAAAGCACATGAAAAGCGGCAAAACGTTGATAATGATGCCCTTGGCCAAAAAGGGCGTATGCGTTTGTTCCTGAATATATTCAGGAAAAAACGCATACGCCCTTTTAGGCCAACCAAGCAAGCCGGAAGGGCAAATCAGCGCTACAAAGAAGTCTCGCTTGCCCTCGGTCAAAAGGGCCATGCTGAAAAAAGTGTAAAAACCAGAAAAGCAGGACAGGCCATGGAGACATGGGAGCCTTGCTACGCTGATGGGTGGGATTTAAATTACCAACAGGCACTCTGGAGTAGTGTACGGTGTGTCCTGAAACAAGTACTAAACACAGCTTAGAGAGCATAGGGCACTTCCACTCATGGGCGTATAAATTGGGAAAACTAAAAATCAAAAAGACACAGGCACCCCAAACTTTACGGCTGCTCTGTTTCCAAGAACCTCCACTTCGGTACACCTTCAATATCCCAGGAAAGAGAAAAATGGATAAAGAAATGGTGGTACTTGGCACAATGGAATATCACTCAGCCATGAAATCAATGTCATAAGGCTAGTTAGCAGCATGATGAGTGGATTTAAGTACGATGATTCTAAGTGAAATAAGTCACACAGAAAAAGACACTTATCCTAAGATATCGCTTAGAGAGGGAATGTCAAAATCGCTACACTTGAACTGAATTACAAAACAGAACAGAGTCACACCTTTAGAAGACACACTATGGCTGCTGAACGGGAAAGGTGAGGTGTGGTGATGCATAAAAAAAGGGTTTGAAATTAGCTCAGACACCGCTCCATAAGCCAAATATGTAATAGACAAGGCCTACTCCCTGCTCAGTGAACTGGACTCAACACCCCCTAGTCACTGCACAAGAATATATCTGACTAGTAAGAATCTGAAAACCTATGTATTGATATCTCTCTGCAAGTGAATCAAGAGGGTGTAAAGCGGCATAAACACAGCAGGGAAAAGCAGCCAAGCCCCATTCTAAACATAAATTACTTTAAAAAACCCACAAAACAAAACAGTGAAAGAGAGAGAAATTCTTACAAAATCCGTTCAGGGACTCTGATGCAACCTGGATTGACCATATCTTGACCCACAGTTGGATGAGATATAAGGCTGGACACTCTTGGGGCTGAGAGGATTGGTGAGGTTGGGTGAGCAAATGCAGATACTTTAAAGTAACACCGCGAGGTACCCACCCCATGGGTCTCAAATCTCCAGGCACAAGGGCATCTTCCTTCATCAAAACATATAATGGGAAACCCAGAAGATGGTATGCCGTGAGATCGGGAAAGGTTTCTAAAACGCACCTCATTTCTCCTCTCCTTGTGCTCGGGTTCGCCATTCCAGCCACTTGACTAACCATCTCCCTACTTGGAGAATCAGCACCTTTAACCTCCTGTTTCGTACAGGTTGCAATTTGTCCTGAGGATGAACGGGAAGACGGGGAACCAACGAGAGACTAGCCCTAGGTGTTGGGACAGGCACAGGTCACTCCATTTTCCCATCAGGAAGAAGAATGAACCACAGGCTCAGCCTGACCCCAGAACCAAAATAGGGCCTGAAGCAATCCTGCTCTTTTGCGGCCAGCTCCCAAAAGAGCGAGTAGACAAATGGAGCTCAGGGGCACTGCAATTCACAAACGTGCAGAGTTATAAATGAGAACTCTCGTCCACAAATATATTGAGGGAAGGCAACGAAGAGGATTTGAAAGCAAGGCAGATTTGCAGGAAACAGATTTCAGGAGGTGGATTCGATTCGCCTTTAAAGCACATGAAAAGCGGCAAAACGTTGATAATGATGCCCTTGGCCAAAAAGGGCGTATGCGTTTTTTCCTGAATATATTCAGGAAAAAACGCATACGCCCTTTTTGGCCAACCAAGCAAGCCGGAAGGGCAAATCAGCGCTACAAAGAAGTCTCGCTTGCCCTCGGTCAAAAGGGCCATGCTGAAAAAAGTGTAAAAACCAGAAAAGCAGGACAGGCCATGGAGACATGGGAGCCTTGCTACGCTGATGGGCGGGATTTAAATTGCCAACAGGCACTCTGGAGTAGTGTACGGTGTGTCCTGAAACAAGTACTAAACACAGCTTAGACAGCATAGGGCACTTCCACTCATGGGCGTATAAATTGGGAAAACTAAAAATCAACAAGACACAGGCACCCCAAACTTTACGGCTGCTCTGTTTCCAAGAACCTCCACTTCGGTACACCTTCAATATCCCAGGAAAGAGAAAAATGGATAAAGAAATGGTGGTACTTGGCACAATGGAATATCACTCAGCCATGAAATCAATGTCATAAGGCTAGTTAGCAGCATGATGAGTGGATTTAGGTACGATGATTCTAAGTGAAATAAGTCACACAGAAAAAGACACTTATCCTAAGATATCGCTTAGAGAGGGAATGTCAAAATCGCTACACTTGAACTGAATTACAAAACACAACAGAGTCACACCTTTAGAAGACACACTATGGCTGCTGAACGGGAAAGGTGAGGTGTGGTGATGCATAAAAGAAGGGTTTGAAATTAGCTCAGACACCGCTCCATAAGCCAAATATGTAATAGACAAGGCCTACTCCCTGCTCAGTGAACTGGACTCAACACCCCCTAGTCACCGCACAAGAATATATCTGACTAGTAAGAATCTGAAAACTTATGTATCAATATCTCTCTGCAAGTGAATCAAGAGGGTGTAAAGCGGCATAAACACAGCAGGGAAAAGCAGCCAAGCCCCATTCTAAACATAAATTGCTTTAAAAAATCCAGAAAACAAAGAGTGAAAGAGAGAGAAATTCTTACAAAATCCGTTCAGGGTTTCTGATGCAACCTGGATTGACCATATCTAGACCCACAGCAGAATGAGACATAAGGCTGGACACTCTTGGGGCTGAGAGGATTGGTGAGGTTGGGTGAGCAAACGCAGATACTTTAAAGTAATACCGCGGGGTACCCACCCCATGGGTCTCAAATCTCCAGGTACAAGGCCATCTTCCTACAACAAAACATGCATGGGAAACCCAGAAGATGGTATGCTGTGAGATCGGGAAAGGTTTCTAAAACGCACCTCATTTCTCCTCTCCTTGTGCTCGGGTTCGCCATTCCAGCCGCTTGACTAACCATCTCCCTACTTGGAGAATCAGCACCTTTAACCTCCTGTTTCGTACAGGTTGCAATTTGTCCTGAGGATGAACGGGAAGACGGGGAACCAACGAGAGACTAGCCCTAGGTGTTGGGACAGGCACAGGTCACTCCATTTTCCCATCAGGAAGAAGAATGAACCACAGGCTCAGCCTGACCCCAGAACCAAAATAGGGCCTGAAGCAATCCTGCTCTTTTGCGGCCAGCTCCCAAAAGAGCGAGTAGACAAATGGAGCTCAGGGGCACTGCAATTCACAAACGTGCAGAGTTATAAATGAGAACTCTCGTCCACAAATATATTGAGGGAAGGCAACGAAGAGGATTTGAAAGCAAGGCAGATTTGCAGGAAACAGATTTCAGGAGGTGGATTCGACTCGCCTTTAAAGCACATGAAAAGCGGCAAAACGTTGATAATGATGCCCTTGGCCAAAAAGGGCGTATGCGTTTGTTCCTGAATATATTCAGGAACAAACGGATACGCCCTTTTAGGCCAACCAAGCAAGCCGGAAGGGCAAATCAGCGCTACAAAGAAGTCTCGCTTGCCCTCGGTCAAAAGGGCCATGCTGAAAAAAGTGTAAAAACCAGAAAAGCAGGACAGGCCATGGAGACATGGGAGCCTTGCTACGCTGATGGGTGGGATTTAAATTGCCAACAGGCACTCTGGAGTAGTGTACAGTGTGTCCTGAAACAAGTACTAAACACAGCTTAGAGAGCATAGGTCACTTCCACTCATGGGCGTATAAATTGGGAAAACTACAAATCAACAAGACACAGGCACCCCAAACTTTACGGCTGCTCTGTTTCCAAGAACCTCTACTTCGGTACACCTTCAATATCCCAGGAAAGAGAAAAATGGATAAAGAAATGGTGGTACTTGGCACAATGGAATATCACTCAGCCATGAAATCAATGTCATAAGGCTAGTTAGCAGCATGATGAGTGGATTTAGGTACGATGATTCTAAGTGAAATAAGTCACACATAAAAGACACTTATCCTAAGATATCGCTTATAGAGGGAATGTCAAAATCGCTACACTAGAACTGAATTACAAAACAGAACAGAGTCACACCTTTAGAAGACACACTATGGCTGCTGAACGGGAAAGGTGAGGTGTGGTGATGCATAAAAAAAGGGTTTGAAATTAGCTCAGACACCGCTCCATAAGCCAAATATGTAATAGACAAGGCCTACTCCCTGCTCAGTGAACTGGACTCAACACCCCCTAGTCACTGCACAAGAATATATCTGACTAGTAAGAATCTGAAAACCTATGTATCGATATCTCTCTGCAAGTGAATCAAGAGGGTGTAAAGCGGCATAAACACAGCAGGGAAAAGCAGCCAAGCCCCATTCTAAACATAAATTACTTTAAAAAGCCCACAAAACAAAACAGTGAAAGAGAGAGAAATTCTTACAAAATCCGTTCAGGGACTCTGATGCAACCTGGATTGACCATATCTAGACCCACAGTTGGATGAGATATAAGGCTGGACACTCTTGGGGCTGAGAGGATTGGTGAGGTTGGGTGAGCAAATGCAGATACTTTAAAGTAACACCGCGGGGTACCCACCCCATGGGTCTCAAATCTCCAGGTACAAGGGCATCTTCCTTCATCAAAACATATAATGGGAAACTCAGGAGATGGTATGCCGTGAGATCGGGAAAGGTTTCTAAAACGCACCTCATTTCTCCTCTCCTTGTGCTCGGGTTCGCCATTCCAGCCGCTTGACTAACCATCTCCCTACTTGGAGAATCAGCACCTTTAACCTCCTGTTTCGTACAGGTTGCAATTTGTCCTGAGGATGAACGGGAAGACGGGGAACCAACGAGAGACTAGCCCTAGGTGTTGGGACAGGCACAGGTCACTCCATTTTCCCATCAGGAAGAAGAATGAACCACAGGCTCAGCCTGACCCCAGAACCAAAATAGGGCCTGAAGCAATCCTGCTCTTTTGCGGCCAGCTCCCAAAAGAGCGAGTAGACAAATGGAGCTCAGGGGCACTGCAATTCACAAACGTGCAGAGTTATAAATGAGAACTCTCGTCCACAAATATATTGAGGGAAGGCAACGAAGAGGATTTGAAAGCAAGGCAGATTTGCAGGAAACAGATTTCAGGAGGTGGATTCGACTCGCCTTTAAAGCACATGAAAAGCGGCAAAACGTTGATAATGATGCCCTTGGCCAAAAAGGGCGTATGCGTTTTTTCCTGAATATATTCAGGAAAAAACGCATACGCCCTTTTTGGCCAACCAAGCAAGCCGGAAGGGCAAATCAGCGCTACAAAGAAGTCTCGCTTGCCATCGGTCAAAAGGGCCATGCTGAAAAAAGTGTAAAAACCAGAAAAGCAGGACAGGCCATGGAGACATGGGAGCCTTGCTACGCTGATGGGCGGGATTTACATTGCCAACAGGCACTCTGGAGTAGTGTACGGTGTGTCCTGAAACAAGTACTAAACACAGCTTAGACAGCATAGGGCACTTCCACTCATGGGCGTATAAATTGGGAAAACTAAAAATCAACAAGACACAGGCACCCCAAACTTTACGGCTGCTCTGTTTCCAAGAACCTCCACTTCGGTACACCTTCAATATCCCAGGAAAGAGAAAAATGGATAAAGAAATGGTGGTATTTGACACAATGCAATATCACTCAGCCATGAAATCAATGTCATAAGGCTAGTTAGCAGCATGATGAGTGGATTTAGGTACGATGATTCTAAGTGAAATAAGTCACACAGAAAAAGACACTTATCCTAAGATATCGCTTAGAGAGGGAATGTCAAAATCGCTACACTTGAACTGAATTACAAAACACAACAGAGTCACACCTTTAGAAGACACACTATGGCTGCTGAACGGGAAAGGTGAGGTGGGGTGATGCATAAAACAAGGGTTTGAAATTAGCTCAGACACCGCTCCATAAGCCAAATATGTAATAGACAAGGCCTACTCCCTGCTCAGTGAACTGGACTCAACACCCCCTAGTCACTGCACAAGAATATATCTGACTAGTAAGAATCTGAAAACCTATGTATCGATATCTCTCTGCAAGTGAATCAAGAGGGTGTAAAGCGGCATAAACACAGCAGGGAAAAGCAGCCAAGCCCCATTCTAAACATAAATTACTTTAAAAAATCCACAAAACAAAGAGTGAAAGAGAGAGAAATTCTTACAAAATCCGTTCAGGGTTTCTGATGCAACCTGGATTGACCATATCTAGACCCACAGCTGAATGAGACATAAGGCTGGACACTCTTGGGGCTGAGAGGATTGGTGAGGTTGGGGGAGCAAACGCAGATACTTTAAAGTAACACCGCGGGGTACCCACCCCATGGGTCTCAAATCTCCAGGTACAAGGGCATCTTCCTTCATCAAAACATATAATGGGAAACCCAGAAGATGGTATGCCGTGAGATCGGGAAAGGTTTCTAAAACGCACCTCATTTCTCCTCTCCTTGTGCTCGGGTTCGCCATTCCAGCCGCTTGACTAACCATCTCCCTACTTGGAGAATCAGCACCTTTAACCTCCTGTTTCGTACAGGTTGCAATTTGTCCTGAGGATGAACGGGAAGACGGGGAACCAACGAGAGACTAGCCCTAGGTGTTGGGACAGGCACAGGTCACTCCATTTTCCCATCAGGAAGAAGAATGAACCACAGGCTCAGGCTGACCCCAGAACCAAAATAGGGCCTGAAGCAATCCTGCTCTTTTGCGGCCAGCTCCCAAAAGAGCGAGTAGACAAATGGAGCTCAGGGGCACTGCAATTCACAAACGTGCAGAGTTATAAATGAGAACTCTCGTCCACAAATATATTGAGGGAAGGCAACGAAGAGGATTTGAAAGCAAGGCAGATTTGCAGGAAACAGATTTCAGGAGGTGGATTCGACTCGCCTTTAAAACACATGAAAAGCGGCAAAACGTTGATAATGATGCCCTTGGCCAAAAAGGGCGTATGCGTTTGTTCCTGAATATATTCAGGAAAAAACGCATACGCCCTTTTAGGCCAACCAAGCAAGCCGGAAGGGCAAATCAGCGCTACAAAGAAGTCTCGCTTGCCCTCGGTCAAAAGGGCCATGCTGAAAAAAGTGTAAAAACCAGAAAAGCAGGACAGGCCATGGAGACATGGGAGCCTTGCTACGCTGATGGGTGGGATTTAAATTGCCAACAGGCACTCTGGAGTAGTGTACGGTGTGTCCTGAAACAAGTACTAAACACAGCTTAGAGAGCATAGGGCACTTCCACTCATGGGCGTATAAATTGGGAAAACTACAAATCAACAAGACACAGGCACCCCAAACTTTACGGCTGCTCTGTTTCCAAGAACCTCCACTTCAGTACACCTTCAATATCCCAGGAAAGAGAAAAATGGATAAAGAAATGGTGGTACTTGGCACAATGGAATATCACTCAGCCATGAAATCAATGTCATAAGGCTAGTTAGCAGCATGATGAGTGGATTTAGGTACGATGATTCTAAGTGAAATAAGTCACACAGAAAAAGACACTTATCCTAAGATATCGCTTAGAGAGGGAATGTCAAAATCGCTACACTTGAACTGAATTACAAAACACAACAGAGTCACACCTTTAGAAGACACACTATGGCTGCTGAACGGGAAAGGTGAGGTGTGGTGATGCATAAAAAAAGGGTTTGAAATTAGCTCAGACACCGCTCCATAAGCCAAATATGTAATAGACAAGGCCTACTCCCTGCTCAGTGAACTGGACTCAACACCCCCTAGTCACTGCACAAGAATATATCTGACTAGTAAGAATCTGAAAACCTATGTATTGATATCTCTCTGCAAGTGAATCAAGAGGGTGTAAAGCGGCATAAACACAGCAGGGAAAAGCAGCCAAGCCCCATTCTAAACATAAATTACTTTAAAAAACCCACAAAACAAAACAGTGAAAGAGAGAGAAATTCTTACAAAATCCGTTCAGGGACTCTGATGCAACCTGGATTGACCATATCTAGACCCACAGCAGAATGAGACATAAGGCTGGACACTCTTGGGGCTGAGAGGATTGGTGAGGTTGGGTGAGCAAACGCAGATACTTTAAAGTAATACCACGGGGTACCCACCCCATGGGTCTCAAATCTCCAGGTACAAGGCCATCTTCCTACATCAAAACATGCATGGGAAACCCAGAAGATGGTATGCTGTGAGATCGGGAAAGGTTTCTAAAACGCACCTCATTTCTCCTCTCCTTGTGCTCGGGTTCGCCATTCCAGCCGCTTGACTAACCATCTCCCTACTTGGAGAATCAGCACCTTTAACCTCCTGTTTCGTACAGGTTGCAATTTGTCCTGAGGATGAACGGGAAGACGGGGAACCAACGAGAGACTAGCCCTAGGTGTTGGGACAGGCACAGGTCACTCCATTTTCCCATCAGGAAGAAGAATGAACCACAGGCTCAGCCTGACCCCAGAACCAAAATAGGGCCTGAAGCAATCCTGCTCTTTTGCGGCCAGCTCCCAAAAGAGCGAGTAGACAAATGGAGCTCAGGGGCACTGCAATTCACAAACGTGCAGAGTTATAAATGAGAACTCTCGTCCACAAATATATTGAGGGAAGGCAACGAAGAGGATTTGAAAGCAAGGCAGATTTGCAGGAAACAGATTTCAGGAGGTGGATTCGACTCGCCTTTAAAGCACATGAAAAGCGGCAAAACGTTGATAATGATGCCCTTGGCCAAAAAGGGCGTATGCGTTTGTTCCTGAATATATTCAGGAAAAAACGCATACGCCCTTTTAGGCCAACCAAGCAAGCTGGAAGGGCAAATCAGCGCTACAAAGAAGTCTCGCTTGCCCTCGGTCAAAAGGGCCATGCTGAAAAAAGTGTAAAAACCAGAAAAGCAGGACAGGCCATGGAGACATGGGAGCCTTGCTACGCTGATGGGTGGGATTTAAATTGCCAATAGGCACTCTGGAGTAGTGTACGGTGTGTCCTGAAACAAGTACTAAGCACAGCTTAGAGAGCATAGGGCACTTCCACTCATGGGCGTATAAATTGGGAAAACTAAAAATCAACAAGACACAGGCACCCCAAACTTTACGGCTGCTCTGTTTCCAAGAACCTCCACTTCGGTACACCTTCAATATCCCAGGAAAGAGAAAAATGGATAAAGAAATGGTGGTATTTGACACAATGCAATATCACTCAGCCATGAAATCAATGTCATAAGGCTAGTTAGCAGCATGATGACTGGATTTAGGTACGATGATTCTAAGTGAAATAAGTCACACAGAAAAAGACACTTATCCTAAGATATCGCTTAGAGAGGGAATGTCAAAATCGCTACACTTGAACTGAATTACAAAACACAACAGAGTCACACCTTTAGAAGACACACTATGGCTGCTGAACGGGAAAGGTGAGGTGGGGTGATGCATAAAACAAGGGTTTGAAATTAGCTCAGACACCGCTCCATAAGCCAAATATGTAATAGACAAGGCCTACTCCCTGCTCAGTGAACTGGACTCAACACCCCCTAGTCACTGCACAAGAATATATCTGACTAGTAAGAATCTGAAAACCTATGTATCGATATCTCTCTGCAAGTGAATCAAGAGGGTGTAAAGCGGCATAAACACAGCAGGGAAAAGCAGCCAAGCCCCATTCTAAACATAAATTACTTTAAAAAATCCACAAAACAAAGAGTGAAAGAGAGAGAAATTCTTACAAAATCCGTTCAGGGTTTCTGATGCAACCTGGATTGACCATATCTAGACCCACAGCTGAATGAGACATAAGGCTGGACACTCTTGGGGCTGAGAGGATTGGTGAGGTTGGGGGAGCAAACGCAGATACTTTAAAGTAACACCGCGGGGTACCCACCCCATGGGTCTCAAATCTCCAGGTACAAGGGCATCTTCCTTCATCAAAACATATAATGGGAAACCCAGAAGATGGTATGCCGTGAGATCGGGAAAGGTTTCTAAAACGCACCTCATTTCTCCTCTCCTTGTGCTCGGGTTCGCCATTCCAGCCGCTTGACTAACCATCTCCCTACTTGGAGAATCAGCACCTTTACCCTCCTGTTTCGTACAGGTTGCAATTTGTCCTGAGGATGAACGGGAAGACGGGGAACCAACGAGAGACTAGCCCTAGGTGTTGGGACAGGCACAGGTCACTCCATTTTCCCATCAGGAAGAAGAATGAACCACAGGCTCAGCCTGACCACAGAACCAAAATAGGGCCTGAAGCAATCCTGCTCTTTTGCGGCCAGCTCCCAAAAGAGCGAGTAGACAAATGGAGCTCAGGGGCACTGCAATTCACAAACGTGCAGAGTTATAAATGAGAACTCTCGTCCACAAATATATTGAGGGAAGGCAACGAAGAGGATTTGAAAGCAAGGCAGATTTGCAGGAAACAGATTTCAGGAGGTGGATTCGACTCGCCTTTAAAGCACATGAAAAGCGGCAAAACGTTGATAATGATGCCCTTGGCCAAAAAGGGCGTATGCGTTTTTTCTGAATATATTCAGGAAAAAACGCATACGCCCTTTTAGGCCAACCAAGCAAGCCGGAAGGGCAAATCAGCGCTACAAAGAAGTCTCGCTTGCCCTCGGTCAAAAGGGCCATGCTGAAAAAAGTGTAAAAACCAGAAAAGCAGGACAGGCCATGGAGACATGGGAGCCTTGCTACGCTGATGGGTGGGATTTAAATTGCCAATAGGCACTCTGGAGTAGTGTACGGTGTGTCCTGAAACAAGTACTAAACACAGCTTAGACAGCATAGGGCACTTCCACTCATGGGCGTATAAATTGGGAAAACTAAAAATCAACAAGACACAGGCACCCCAAACTTTACGGCTGCTCTGTTTCCAAGAACCTCCACTTCGGTACACCTTCAATATCCCAGGAAAGAGAAAAATGGATAAAGAAATGGTGGTACTTGGCACAATGGAATATCACTCAGCCATGAAATCAATGTCATAAGGCTAGTTAGCAGCATGATGAGTGGATTTAGGTACGATGATTCTAAGTGAAATAAGTCACACAGAAAAAGACACTTATCCTAAGATATCGCTTAGAGAGGGAATGTCAAAATCGCTACACTTGAACTGAATTACAAAACACAACAGAGTCACACCTTTAGAAGACACACTATGGCTGCTGAACGGGAAAGGTGAGGTGTGGTGATGCATAAAAAAAGGGTTTGAAATTAGCTCAGACACCGCTCCATAAGCCAAATATGTAATAGACAAGGCCTACTCCCTGCTCAGTGAACTGGACTCAACACCCCCTAGTCACCGCACAAGAATATATCTGACTAGTAAGAATCTGAAAACCTATGTATCGATATCTCTCTGCAAGTGAATCAAGAGGGTGTAAAGCGGCATAAACACAGCAGGGAAAAGCAGCCAAGCCCCATTCTAAACATAAATTACTTTAAAAAATCCACAAAACAAAGAGTGAAAGAGAGAGAAATTCTTACAAAATCCGTTCAGGGTTTCTGATGCAACCTGGATTGACCATATCTAGACCCACAGCTGAATGAGACATAAGGCTGGACACTCTTGGGGCTGAGAGGATTGGTGAGGTTGGGTGAGCAAACGCAGATACTTTAAAGTAACACCGCGGGGTACCCACCCCATGGGTCTCAAATCTCCAGGTACAAGGGCATCTTCCTTCATCAAAACATATAATGGGAAACCCAGAAGATGGTATGCCGTGAGATCGGGAAAGGTTTCTAAAACGCACCTCATTTCTCCTCTCCTTGTGCTCGGGTTCGCCATTCCAGCCGCTTGACTAACCATCTCCCTACTTGGAGAATCAGCACCTTTACCCTCCTGTTTCGTACAGGTTGCAATTTGTCCTGAGGATGAACGGGAAGACGGGGAACCAACGAGAGACTAGCCCTAGGTGTTGGGACAGGCACAGGTCACTCCATTTTCCCATCAGGAAGAAGAATGAACCACAGGCTCAGCCTGACCCCAGAACTAAAATAGGGCCGGAAGCAATCCTGCTCTTTTGCGGCCAGCTCCCAAAAGAGCGAGTAGACAAATGGAGCTCAGGGGCACTGCAATTCACAAACGTGCAGAGTTATAAATGAGAACTCTCGTCCACAAATATATTGAGGGAAGGCAACGAAGAGGATTTGAAAGCAAGGCAGATTTGCAGGAAACAGATTTCAAGAGGTGGATTCGACTCGCCTTTAAAGCACATGAAAAGCGGCAAAACGTTGATAATGATGCCCTTGGCCAAAAAGGGCGTATGCGTTTGTTCCTGAATATATTCAGGAAAAAACGCATACGCCCTTTTAGGCCAACCAAGCAAGCCGGAAGGGCAAATCAGTGCTACAAAGAAGTCTCGCTTGCCCTCGGTCAAAAGGGCCATGCTGAAAAAAGTGTAAAAACCAGAAAAGCAGGACAGGCCATGGAGACATGGGAGCCTTGCTACGCTGATGGGTGGGATTTAAATTGCCAACAGGCACTCTGGAGTAGTGTACGGTGTGTCCTGAAACAAGTACTAAACACAGCTTAGACAGCATAGGGCACTTCCACTCATGGGCGTATAAATTGGGAAAACTACAAATCAACAAGACACAGGCACCCCAAACTTTACGGCTGCTCTGTTTCCAAGAACCTCCACTTCGGTACACCTTCAATATCCCAGGAAAGAGAAAAATGGATAAAGAAATGGTGGTACTTGGCACAATGGAATATCACTCAGCCATGAAATCAATGTCATAAGGCTAGTTAGCAGCATGATGAGTGGATTTAGGTACGATGATTCTAAGTGAAATAAGTCACACAGAAAAAGACACTTATCCTAAGATATCGCTTAGAGAGGGAATGTCAAAATCGCTACACTTGAACTGAATTACAAAACATAACAGAGTCACACCTTTAGAAGACACACTATGGCTGCTGAACGGGAAAGGTGAGGTGGGGTGATGCATAAAACAAGGGTTTGAAATTAGCTCAGACACCGCTCCATAAGCCAAATATGTAATAGACAAGGCCTACTCCCTGCTCAGTGAACTGGACTCAACACCCCCTAGTCACCGCACAAGAATATATCTGACTAGTAAGAATCTGAAAACCTATGTATCGATATCTCTCTGCAAGTGAATCAAGAGGGTGTAAAGCGGCATAAACACAGCAGGGAAAAGCAGCCAAGCCCCATTCTAAACATAAATTACTTTAAAAAATCCACAAAACAAAGAGTGAAAGAGAGAGAAATTCTTACAAAATCCGTTCAGGGACTCTGATGCCACCTGGATTGACCATATCTAGACCCACAGCAGAATGAGACATAAGGCTGGACACTCTTGGGGCTGAGAGGATTGGTGAGGTTGGGTGAGCAAACGCAGATACTTTAAAGTAATACCGCGGGGTACCCACCCCATGGGTCTCAAATCTCCAGGTACAAGGCCATCTTCCTACATCAAAACATGCATGGGAAACCCAGAAGATGGTATGCTGTGAGATCGGGAATGGTTTCTAAAACGCACCTCATTTCTCCTCTCCTTGTGCTCGGGTTCGCCATTCCAGCCGCTTGACTAACCATCTCCCTACTTGGAGAATCAGCACCTTTAACCTCCTGTTTCATACAGGTTGCAATTTGTCCTGAGGATGAACGGGAAGACGGGGAACCAACGAGAGACTAGCCCTAGGTGTTGGGACAGGCACAGGTCACTCCATTTTCCCATCAGGAAGAAGAATGAACCACAGGCTCAGCCTGACCCCAGAACCAAAATAGGGCCTGAAGCAATCCTGCTCTTTTGCGGCCAGCTCCCAAAAGAGCGAGTAGACAAATGGAGCTCAGGGGCACTGCAATTCACAAACGTGCAGAGTTATAAATGAGAACTCTCGTCCACAAATATATTGAGGGAAGGCAACGAAGAGGATTTGAAAGCAAGGCAGATTTGCAGGAAACAGATTTCAGGAGGTGGATTCGACTCGCCTTTAAAGCACATGAAAAGCGGCAAAACGTTGATAATGATGCCCTTGGCCAAAAAGGGCGTATGCGTTTGTTCCTGAATATATTCAGGAACAAACGCATACGCCCTTTTAGGCCAACCAAGCAAGCCGGAAGGGCAAATCAGCGCTACAAAGAAGTCTCGCTTGCCCTCGGTCAAAAGGGCCATGCTGAAAAAAGTGTAAAAACCAGAAAAGCAGGACAGGCCATGGAGACATGGGAGCCTTGCTACGCTGATGGGTGGGATTTAAATTGCCAACAGGCACTCTGGAGTAGTGTACGGTGTGTCCTGAAACAAGTACTAAACACAGCTTAGAGAGCATAGGGCACTTCCACTCATGGGCGTATAAATTGGGAAAACTAAAAATCAACAAGACACAGGCACCCCAAACTTTACGGCTGCTCTGTTTCCAAGAACCTCCACTTCGGTACACCTTCAATATCCCAGGAAAGAGAAAAATGGATAAAGCAATGGTGGTACTTGGCACAATGGAATATCACTCAGCCATGAAATCAATGTCATAAGGCTAGTTAGCAGCATGATGAGTGGATTTAGGTACGATGATTCTAAGTGAAATAAGTCACACAGAAAAAGACACTTATCCTAAGATATCGCTTAGAGAGGGAATGTCAAAATCGCTACACTTGAACTGAATTACAAAACAGAACAGAGTCACACCTTTAGAAGACACACTATGGCTGCTGAACGGGAAAGGTGAGGTGGGGTGATGCATAAAACAAGGGTTTGAAATTAGCTCAGACACCGCTCCATAAGCCAAATATGTAATAGACAAGGCCTACTCCCTGCTCAGTGAACTGGACTCAACACCCCCTAGTCACCGCACAAGAATATATCTGACTAGTAAGAATCTGAAAACCTATGTATCGATATCTCTCTGCAAGTGAATCAAGAGGGTGTAAAGCGGCATAAACACAGCAGGGAAAAGCAGCCAAGCCCCATTCTAAACATAAATTACTTTAAAAAATCCACAAAACAAAGAGTGAAAGAGAGAGAAATTCTTACAAAATCCGTTCAGGGACTCTGATGCCACCTGGATTGACCATATCTAGACCCACAGCAGAATGAGACATAAGGCTGGACACTCTTGGGGCTGAGAGGATTGGTGAGGTTGGGTGAGCAAACGCAGATACTTTAAAGTAATACCGCGGGGTACCCACCCCATGGGTCTCAAATCTCCAGGTACAAGGCCATCTTCCTACATCAAAACATGCATGGGAAACCCAGAAGATGGTATGCTGTGAGATCGGGAATGGTTTCTAAAACGCACCTCATTTCTCCTCTCCTTGTGCTCGGGTTCGCCATTCCAGCCGCTTGACTAACCATCTCCCTACTTGGAGAATCAGCACCTTTAACCTCCTGTTTCATACAGGTTGCAATTTGTCCTGAGGATGAACGGGAAGACGGGGAACCAACGAGAGACTAGCCCTAGGTGTTGGGACAGGCACAGGTCACTCCATTTTCCCATCAGGAAGAAGAATGAACCACAGGCTCAGCCTGACCCCAGAACCAAAATAGGGCCTGAAGCAATCCTGCTCTTTTGCGGCCAGCTCCCAAAAGAGCGAGTAGACAAATGGAGCTCAGGGGCACTGCAATTCACAAACGTGCAGAGTTATAAATGAGAACTCTCGTCCACAAATATATTGAGGGAAGGCAACGAAGAGGATTTGAAAGCAAGGCAGATTTGCAGGAAACAGATTTCAGGAGGTGGATTCGACTCGCCTTTAAAGCACATGAAAAGCGGCAAAACGTTGATAATGATGCCCTTGGCCAAAAAGGGCGTATGCGTTTGTTCCTGAATATATTCAGGAACAAACGCATACGCCCTTTTAGGCCAACCAAGCAAGCCGGAAGGGCAAATCAGCGCTACAAAGAAGTCTCGCTTGCCCTCGGTCAAAAGGGCCATGCTGAAAAAAGTGTAAAAACCAGAAAAGCAGGACAGGCCATGGAGACATGGGAGCCTTGCTACGCTGATGGGTGGGATTTAAATTGCCAACAGGCACTCTGGAGTAGTGTACGGTGTGTCCTGAAACAAGTACTAAACACAGCTTAGAGAGCATAGGGCACTTCCACTCATGGGCGTATAAATTGGGAAAACTAAAAATCAACAAGACACAGGCACCCCAAACTTTACGGCTGCTCTGTTTCCAAGAACCTCCACTTCGGTACACCTTCAATATCCCAGGAAAGAGAAAAATGGATAAAGCAATGGTGGTACTTGGCACAATGGAATATCACTCAGCCATGAAATCAATGTCATAAGGCTAGTTAGCAGCATGATGAGTGGATTTAGGTACGATGATTCTAAGTGAAATAAGTCACACAGAAAAAGACACTTATCCTAAGATATCGCTTAGAGAGGGAATGTCAAAATCGCTACACTTGAACTGAATTACAAAACAGAACAGAGTCACACCTTTAGAAGACACACTATGGCTGCTGAACGGGAAAGGTGAGGTGGGGTGATGCATAAAACAAGGGTTTGAAATTAGCTCAGACACCGCTCCATAAGCCAAATATGTAATAGACAAGGCCTACTCCCTGCTCAGTGAACTGGACTCAACACCCCCTAGTCACCGCACAAGAATATATCTGACTAGTAAGAATCTGAAAACCTATGTATCGATATCTCTCTGCAAGTGAATCAAGAGGGTGTAAAGCGGCATAAACACAGCAGGGAAAAGCAGCCAAGCCCCATTCTAAACATAAATTACTTTAAAAAATCCACAAAACAAAGAGTGAAAGAGAGAGAAATTCTTACAAAATCCGTTCAGGGTTTCTGATGCAACCTGGATTGACCATATCTAGACCCACAGCTGAATGAGACATAAGGCTGGACACTCTTGGGGCTGAGAGGATTGGTGAGGTTGGGTGAGCAAACGCAGATACTTTAAAGTAACACCGCGGGGTACCCACCCCATGGGTCTCAAATCTCCAGGTACAAGGGCATCTTCCTTCATCAAAACATATAATGGGAAACCCAGAAGATGGTATGCCGTGAGATCGGGAAAGGTTTCTAAAACGCACCTCATTTCTCCTCTCCTTGTGCTCGGGTTCGCCATTCCAGCCGCTTGACTAACCATCTCCCTACTTGGAGAATCAGCACCTTTACCCTCCTGTTTCGTACAGGTTGCAATTTGTCCTGAGGATGAACGGGAAGACGGGGAACCAACGAGAGACTAGCCCTAGGTGTTGGGACAGGCACAGGTCACTCCATTTTCCCATCAGGAAGAAGAATGAACCACAGGCTCAGCCTGACCCCAGAACCAAAATAGGGCCTGAAGCAATCCTGCTCTTTTGCGGCCAGCTCCCAAAAGAGCGAGTAGACAAATGGAGCTCAGGGGCACTGCAATTCACAAACGTGCAGAGTTATAAATGAGAACTCTCGTCCACAAATATATTGAGGGAAGGCAACGAAGAGGATTTGAAAGCAAGGCAGATTTGCAGGAAACAGATTTCAGGAGGTGGATTCGACTCGCCTTTAAAGCACATGAAAAGCGGCAAAACGTTGATAATGATGCCCTTGGCCAAAAAGGGCGTATGCGTTTGTTCCTGAATATATTCAGGAAAAAACGCATACGCCCTTTTAGGCCAACCAAGCAAGCCGGAAGGGCAAATCAGCGCTACAAAGAAGTCTCGCTTGCCCTCGGTCAAAAGGGCCATGCTGAAAAAAGTGTAAAAACCAGAAAAGCAGGACAGGCCATGGAGACATGGGAGCCTTGCTACGCTGATGGGTGGGATTTAAATTGCCAACAGGCACTCTGGAGTAGTGTACGGTGTGTCCTGAAACAAGTACTAAACACAGCTTAGAGAGCATAGGGCACTTCCACTCATGGGCGTATAAATTGGGAAAACTAAAAATCAACAAGACACAGGCACCCCAAACTTTACGGCTGCTCTGTTTCCAAGAACCTCCACTTCGGTACACCTTCAATATCCCAGGAAAGAGAAAAATGGATAAAGCAATGGTGGTACTTGGCACAATGGAATATCACTCAGCCATGAAATCAATGTCATAAGGCTAGTTAGCAGCATGATGAGTGGATTTAGGTACGATGATTCTAAGTGAAATAAGTCACACAGAAAAAGACACTTATCCTAAGATATCGCTTAGAGAGGGAATGTCAAAATCGCTACACTTGAACTGAATTACAAAACACAACAGAGTCACACCTTTAGAAGACACACTATGGCTGCTGAACGGGAAAGGTGAGGTGGGGTGATGCATAAAACAAGGGTTTGAAATTAGCTCAGACACCGCTCCATAAGCCAAATATGTAATAGACAAGGCCTACTCCCTGCTCAGTGAACTGGACTCAACACCCCCTAGTCACCGCACAAGAATATATCTGACTAGTAAGAATCTGAAAACCTATGTATCGATATCTCTCTGCAAGTGAATCAAGAGGGTGTAAAGCGGCATAAACACAGCAGGGAAAAGCAGCCAAGCCCCATTCTAAACATAAATTACTTTAAAAAACCCACAAAACAAAACAGTGAAAGAGAGAGAAATTCTTACAAAATCCGTTCAGGGACTCTGATGCAACCTGGATTGACCATATCTAGACCCACAGTTGGATGAGATATAAGGCTGGACACTCTTGGGGCTGAGAGGATTGGTGAGGTTGGGTGAGCAAATGCAGATACTTTAAAGTAACACCGCGGGGTACCCACCCCATGGGTCTCAAATCTCCAGGTACAAGGGCATCTTCCTTCATCAAAACATATAATGGGAAACCCAGAAGATGGTATGCCGTGAGATCGGGAAAGGTTTCTAAAACGCACCTCATTTCTCCTCTCCTTGTGCTCGGGTTCGCCATTCCAGCCGCTTGACTAACCATCTCCCTACTTGGAGAATCAGCACCTTTAACCTCCTGTTTCGTACAGGTTGCAATTTGTCCTGAGGATGAACGGGAAGACGGGGAACCAACGAGAGACTAGCCCTAGGTGTTGGGACAGGCACAGGTCACTCCATTTTCCCATCAGGAAGAAGAATGAACCACAGGCTCAGCCTGACCCCAGAACCAAAATAGGGCCTGAAGCAATCCTGCTCTTTTGCGGCCAGCTCCCAAAAGAGCGAGTAGACAAATGGAGCTCAGGGGCACTGCAATTCACAAACGTGCAGTTATAAATGAGAACTCTCGTCCACAAATATATTGAGGGAAGGCAACGAAGAGGATTTGAAAGCAAGGCAGATTTGCAGGAAACAGATTTCAGGAGGTGGATTCGACTCGCCTTTAAAGCACATGAAAAGCGGCAAAACGTTGATAATGATGCCCTTGGCCAAAAAGGGCGTATGCGTTTGTTCCTGAATATATTCAGGAACAAACGCATACGCCCTTTTAGGCCAACCAAGCAAGCCGGAAGGGCAAATCAGCGCTACAAAGAAGTCTCGCTTGCCCTCGGTCAAAAGGGCCATGCTGAAAAAAGTGTAAAAACCAGAAAAGCAGGACAGGCCATGGAGACATGGGAGCCTTGCTACGCTGATGGGTGGGATTTAAATTGCCAACAGGCACTCTGGAGTAGTGTACGGTGTGTCCTGAAACAAGTACTAAACACAGCTTAGAGAGCATAGGGCACTTCCACTCATGGGCGTATAAATTGGGAAAACTAAAAATCAACAAGACACAGGCACCCCAAACTTTACGGCTGCTCTGTTTCCAAGAACCTCCACTTCGGTACACCTTCAATATCCCAGGAAAGAGAAAAATGGATAAAGAAATGGTGGTACTTGGCACAATGGAATATCACTCAGCCATGAAATCAATGTCATAAGGCTAGTTAGCAGCATGATGAGTGGATTTAGGTACGATGATTCTAAGTGAAATAAGTCACACAGAAAAAGACACTTATCCTAAGATATCGCTTAGAGAGGGAATGTCAAAATCGCTACACTTGAACTGAATTACAAAACAGAACAGAGTCACACCTTTAGAAGACACACTATGGCTGCTGAACGGGAAAGGTGAGGTGGGGTGATGCATAAAACAAGGGTTTGAAATTAGCTCAGACACCGCTCCATAAGCCAAATATGTAATAGACAAGGCCTACTCCCTGCTCAGTGAACTGGACTCAACACCCCCTAGTCACCGCACAAGAATATATCTGACTAGTAAGAATCTGAAAACCTATGTATCGATATCTCTCTGCAAGTGAATCAAGAGGGTGTAAAGCGGCATAAACACAGCAGGGAAAAGCAGCCAAGCCCCATTCTAAACATAAATTACTTTAAAAAATCCACAAAACAAAGAGTGAAAGAGAGAGAAATTCTTACAAAATCCGTTCAGGGACTCTGATGCCACCTGGATTGACCATATCTAGACCCACAGCAGAATGAGACATAAGGCTGGACACTCTTGGGGCTGAGAGGATTGGTGAGGTTGGGTGAGCAAACGCAGATACTTTAAAGTAATACCGCGGGGTACCCACCCCATGGGTCTCAAATCTCCAGGTACAAGGCCATCTTCCTACATCAAAACATGCATGGGAAACCCAGAAGATGGTATGCTGTGAGATCGGGAATGGTTTCTAAAACGCACCTCATTTCTCCTCTCCTTGTGCTCGGGTTCGCCATTCCAGCCGCTTGACTAACCATCTCCCTACTTGGAGAATCAGCACCTTTAACCTCCTGTTTCATACAGGTTGCAATTTGTCCTGAGGATGAACGGGAAGACGGGGAACCAACGAGAGACTAGCCCTAGGTGTTGGGACAGGCACAGGTCACTCCATTTTCCCATCAGGAAGAAGAATGAACCACAGGCTCAGCCTGACCCCAGAACCAAAATAGGGCCTGAAGCAATCCTGCTCTTTTGCGGCCAGCTCCCAAAAGAGCGAGTAGACAAATGGAGCTCAGGGGCACTGCAATTCACAAACGTGCAGAGTTATAAATGAGAACTCTCGTCCACAAATATATTGAGGGAAGGCAACGAAGAGGATTTGAAAGCAAGGCAGATTTGCAGGAAACAGATTTCAGGAGGTGGATTCGACTCGCCTTTAAAGCACATGAAAAGCGGCAAAACGTTGATAATGATGCCTTTGGCCAAAAAGGGCGTATGCGTTTGTTCCTGAATATATTCAGGAAAAAACGCATACGCCCTTTTAGGCCAACCAAGCAAGCCGGAAGGGCAAATCAGCGCTACAAAGAAGTCTCGCTTGCCCTCGGTCAAAAGGGCCATGCTGAAAAAAGTGTAAAAACCAGAAAAGCAGGACAGGCCATGGAGACATGGGAGCCTTGCTACGCTGATGGGTGGGATTTAAATTGCCAACAGGCACTCTGGAGTAGTGTACGGTGTGTCCTGAAACAAGTACTAAACACAGCTTAGAGAGCATAGGGCACTTCCACTCATGGGCGTATAAATTGGGAAAACTAAAAATCAACAAGACACAGGCACCCCAAACTTTACGGCTGCTCTGTTTCCAAGAACCTCCACTTCGGTACACCTTCAATATCCCAGGAAAGAGAAAAATGGATAAAGCAATGGTGGTACTTGGCACAATGGAATATCACTCAGCCATGAAATCAATGTCATAAGGCTAGTTAGCAGCATGATGAGTGGATTTAGGTACGATGATTCTAAGTGAAATAAGTCACACAGAAAAAGACACTTATCCTAAGATATCGCTTAGAGAGGGAATGTCAAAATCGCTACACTTGAACTGAATTACAAAACAGAACAGAGTCACACCTTTAGAAGACACACTATGGCTGCTGAACGGGAAAGGTGAGGTGGGGTGATGCATAAAACAAGGGTTTGAAATTAGCTCAGACACCGCTCCATAAGCCAAATATGTAATAGACAAGGCCTACTCCCTGCTCAGTGAACTGGACTCAACACCCCCTAGTCACCGCACAAGAATATATCTGACTAGTAAGAATCTGAAAACCTATGTATCGATATCTCTCTGCAAGTGAATCAAGAGGGTGTAAAGCGGCATAAACACAGCAGGGAAAAGCAGCCAAGCCCCATTCTAAACATAAATTACTTTAAAAAATCCACAAAACAAAGAGTGAAAGAGAGAGAAATTCTTACAAAATCCGTTCAGGGTTTCTGATGCAACCTGGATTGACCATATCTAGACCCACAGCTGAATGAGACATAAGGCTGGACACTCTTGGGGCTGAGAGGATTGGTGAGGTTGGGTGAGCAAACGCAGATACTTTAAAGTAACACCGCGGGGTACCCACCCCATGGGTCTCAAATCTCCAGGTACAAGGGCATCTTCCTTCATCAAAACATATAATGGGAAACCCAGAAGATGGTATGCCGTGAGATCGGGAAAGGTTTCTAAAACGCACCTCATTTCTCCTCTCCTTGTGCTCGGGTTCGCCATTCCAGCCGCTTGACTAACCATCTCCCTACTTGGAGAATCAGCACCTTTACCCTCCTGTTTCGTACAGGTTGCAATTTGTCCTGAGGATGAACGGGAAGACGGGGAACCAACGAGAGACTAGCCCTAGGTGTTGGGACAGGCACAGGTCACTCCATTTTCCCATCAGGAAGAAGAATGAACCACAGGCTCAGCCTGACCCCAGAACCAAAATAGGGCCTGAAGCAATCCTGCTCTTTTGCGGCCAGCTCCCAAAAGAGCGAGTAGACAAATGGAGCTCAGGGGCACTGCAATTCACAAACGTGCAGAGTTATAAATGAGAACTCTCGTCCACAAATATATTGAGGGAAGGCAACGAAGAGGATTTGAAAGCAAGGCAGATTTGCAGGAAACAGATTTCAGGAGGTGGATTCGACTCGCCTTTAAAGCACATGAAAAGCGGCAAAACGTTGATAATGATGCCCTTGGCCAAAAAGGGCGTATGCGTTTGTTCCTGAATATATTCAGGAAAAAACGCATACGCCCTTTTAGGCCAACCAAGCAAGCCGGAAGGGCAAATCAGCGCTACAAAGAAGTCTCGCTTGCCCTCGGTCAAAAGGGCCATGCTGAAAAAAGTGTAAAAACCAGAAAAGCAGGACAGGCCATGGAGACATGGGAGCCTTGCTACGCTGATGGGTGGGATTTAAATTGCCAACAGGCACTCTGGAGTAGTGTACGGTGTGTCCTGAAACAAGTACTAAACACAGCTTAGAGAGCATAGGGCACTTCCACTCATGGGCGTATAAATTGGGAAAACTAAAAATCAACAAGACACAGGCACCCCAAACTTTACGGCTGCTCTGTTTCCAAGAACCTCCACTTCGGTACACCTTCAATATCCCAGGAAAGAGAAAAATGGATAAAGCAATGGTGGTACTTGGCACAATGGAATATCACTCAGCCATGAAATCAATGTCATAAGGCTAGTTAGCAGCATGATGAGTGGATTTAGGTACGATGATTCTAAGTGAAATAAGTCACACAGAAAAAGACACTTATCCTAAGATATCGCTTAGAGAGGGAATGTCAAAATCGCTACACTTGAACTGAATTACAAAACACAACAGAGTCACACCTTTAGAAGACACACTATGGCTGCTGAACGGGAAAGGTGAGGTGGGGTGATGCATAAAACAAGGGTTTGAAATTAGCTCAGACACCGCTCCATAAGCCAAATATGTAATAGACAAGGCCTACTCCCTGCTCAGTGAACTGGACTCAACACCCCCTAGTCACCGCACAAGAATATATCTGACTAGTAAGAATCTGAAAACCTATGTATCGATATCTCTCTGCAAGTGAATCAAGAGGGTGTAAAGCGGCATAAACACAGCAGGGAAAAGCAGCCAAGCCCCATTCTAAACATAAATTACTTTAAAAAACCCACAAAACAAAACAGTGAAAGAGAGAGAAATTCTTACAAAATCCGTTCAGGGACTCTGATGCAACCTGGATTGACCATATCTAGACCCACAGTTGGATGAGATATAAGGCTGGACACTCTTGGGGCTGAGAGGATTGGTGAGGTTGGGTGAGCAAATGCAGATACTTTAAAGTAACACCACGGGGTACCCACCCCATGGGTCTCAAATCTCCAGGTACAAGGGCATCTTCCTTCATCAAAACATATAATGGGAAACCCAGAAGATGGTATGCCGTGAGATCGGGAAAGGTTTCTAAAACGCACCTCATTTCTCCTCTCCTTGTGCTCGGGTTCGCCATTCCAGCCGCTTGACTAACCATCTCCCTACTTGGAGAATCAGCACCTTTAACCTCCTGTTTCGTACAGGTTGCAATTTGTCCTGAGGATGAACGGGAAGACGGGGAACCAACGAGAGACTAGCCCTAGGTGTTGGGACAGGCACAGGTCACTCCATTTTCCCATCAGGAAGAAGAATGAACCACAGGCTCAGCCTGACCCCAGAACCAAAATAGGGCCTGAAGCAATCCTGCTCTTTTGCGGCCAGCTCCCAAAAGAGCGAGTAGACAAATGGAGCTCAGGGGCACTGCAATTCACAAACGTGCAGAGTTATAAATGAGAACTCTCGTCCACAAATATATTGAGGGAAGGCAACGAAGAGGATTTGAAAGCAAGGCAGATTTGCAGGAAACAGATTTCAGGAGGTGGATTCGACTCGCCTTTAAAGCACATGAAAAGCGGCAAAACGTTGATAATGATGCCCTTGGCCAAAAAGGGCGTATGCGTTTTTTCCTGAATATATTCAGGAAAAAACGCATACGCCCTTTTTGGCCAACCAAGCAAGCCGGAAGGGCAAATCAGCCTACAAAGAAGTCTCGCTTGCCCTCGGTCAAAAGGGCCATGCTGAAAAAAGTGTAAAAACCAGAAAAGCAGGACAGGCCATGGAGACATGGGAGCCTTGCTACGCTGATGGGCGGGATTTAAATTGCCAACAGGCACTCTGGAGTAGTGTACGGTGTGTCCTGAAACAAGTACTAAACACAGCTTAGAGAGCATAGGGCACTTCCACTCATGGGCGTATAAATTGGGAAAACTAAAAATCAACAAGACACAGGCACCCCAAACTTTACGGCTGCTCTGTTTCCAAGAACCTCCATTTCGTACACCTTCATATCCCAGGAAAGAGAAAAATGGATAAAGAAATGGTGGTATTTGACACAATGCAATATCACTCAGCCATGAAATCAATGTCATAAGGCTAGTTAGCAGCATGATGAGTGGATTTAGGTACGATGATTCTAAGTGAAATAAGTCACACAGAAAAAGACACTTATCCTAAGATATCGCTTAGAGAGGGAATGTCAAAATCGCTACACTTGAAATGAATTACAAAACACAACAGAGTCACACCTTTAGAAGACACACTATGGCTGCTGAACGGGAAAGGTGAGGTGGGGTGATGCATAAAACAAGGGTTTGAAATTAGCTCAGACACCGCTCCATAAGCCAAATATGTAATAGACAAGGCCTACTCCCTGCTCAGTGAACTGGACTCAACACCCCCTAGTCACCGCACAAGAATATATCTGACTAGTAAGAATCTGAAAACCTATGTATCGATATCTCTCTGCAAGTGAATCAAGAGGGTGTAAAGCGGCATAAACACAGCAGGGAAAAGCAGCCAAGCCCCCATTCTAAACATAAATTACTTTAAAAAATCCACAAAAACAAAGAGTGAAAGAGAGAGAAATTCTTACAAAATCCGTTCAGGGTTTCTGATGCAACCTGGATTGACCATATCTAGACCCACAGCTGAATGAGACATAAGGCTGGACACTCTTGGGGCTGAGAGGATTGGTGAGGTTGGGTGAGCAAATGCAGATACTTTAAGTAACACCGCGGGGTACCCACCCCATGGGTCTCAAATCTCCAGGTACAAGGGCATCTTCCTTCATCAAAACATATAATGGGAAACCCAGGAGATGGTATGCCGTGAGATCGGGAAAGGTTTCTAAAACGCACCTCATTTCTCCTCTCCTTGTGCTCGGGTTCGCCATTCCAGCCGCTTGACTAACCATCTCCCTACTTGGAGAATCAGCACCTTTAACCTCCTGTTTCGTACAGGTTGCAATTTGTCCTGAGGATGAACGGGAAGACGGGGAACCAACGAGAGACTAGCCCTAGGTGTTGGGACAGGCACAGGTCACTCATTTTCCCATCAGGAAGAAGAATGAACCACAGGCTCAGCCTGACCCCAGAACCAAAATAGGGCCTGAAGCAATCCTGCTCTTTTGCGGCCAGCTCCCAAAAGAGCGAGTAGACAAATGGAGCTCAGGGGCACTGCAATTCACAAACGTGCAGAGTTATAAATGAGAACTCTCGTCCACAAATATATTGAGGGAAGGCAACGAAGAGGATTTGAAAGCAAGGCAGATTTGCAGGAAACAGATTTCAGGAGTGGATTCGACTCGCCTTTAAAGCACATGAAAAGCGGCAAAACGTTGATAATGATGCCCTTGGCCAAAAAGGGCGTATGCGTTTGTTCCTGAATATATTCAGGAAAAACGCATACGCCCTTTTAGGCCAACCAAGCAAGCCGGAAGGGCAAATCAGCGCTACAAAGAAGTCTCGCTTGCCCTCGGTCAAAAGGGCCATGCTGAAAAAAGTGTAAAAACCAGAAAAGCAGGACAGGCCATGGAGACATGGGAGCCTTGCTACGCTGATGGGTGGGATTTAAATTGCCAACAGGCACTCTGGAGTAGTGTACGGTGTGTCCTGAAACAAGTACTAAACACAGCTTAGACAGCATAGGGCACTTCCACTCATGGGCGTATAAATTGGGAAAACTACAAATCAACAAGACACAGGCACCCCAAACTTTACGGCTGCTCTGTTTCCAAGAACCTCCACTTCGGTACACCTTCAATATCCCAGGAAAGAGAAAAATGGATAAAGAAATGGTGGTACTTGGCACAATGGATATCACTCAGCCATGAAATCAATGTCATAAGGCTAGTTAGCAGCATGATGAGTGGATTTAGGTACGATGATTCTAAGTGAAATAAGTCACACAGAAAAAGACACTTATCCTAAGGTATCGCTTAGAGAGGGAATGTCAAAATCGCTACACTTGAACTGAATTACAAAACACAACAGAGTCACACCTTTAGAAGACACACTATGGCTGCTGAACGGGAAAGGTGAGGTGGGGTGATGCATAAAAAAAGGGTTTGAAATTAGCTCAGACACCGCTCCATAAGCCAAATATGTAATAGACAAGGCCTACTCCTGCTCAGTGAACTGGACTCAACACCCCTTAGTCACCGCACAAGAATATATCTGACTAGTAAGAATCTGAAAACCTATGTATCGATATCTCTCTGCAAGTGAATCAAGAGGGTGTAAAGCGGCATAAACACAGCAGGGAAAGCAGCCAAGCCCCATTCTAAACATAAATTACTTTAAAAAATCCACAAAACAAAGAGTGAAAGAGAGAGAAATTCTTACAAAATCCGTTCAGGGTTTCTGATGCAACCTGGATTGACCATATCTCAGACCCACAGCTGAATGAGACATAAGGCTGGACACTCTTGGGGCTGAGAGGATTGGTGAGGTTGGGTGAGCAAACGCAAGATACTTAAAGTAATACCGGCGGGGTACCCACCCCATGGGTCTCAAATCTCCAGGTACAAGGCCATCTTCCTACATCAAAACATGCAAGGGAAACCCAGAAGATGGTATGCTGTGAGATCGGGAAAGGTTTCTAAAACGCACCTCACTTCTCCTCTCCTTGTGCTCGGGTTCGCCATTCCAGCCGCTTGACTAACCATCTCCCTACTTGGAGAATCAGCACCTTTACCCTCCTGTTTCGTACAGGTTGCAATTTGTCCTGAGGATGAACGGGAAGACGGGGAACCAACGAGAGACTAGCCCTAGGTGTTGGGACAGGCACAGGTCACTCCATTTTCCCATCAGGAAGAAGAATGAACCACAGGCTCAGCCTGACCCCAGAACCAAAATAGAGGGCCTGAAGCAATCCTGCTCTTTTGCGGCCAGCTCCCAAAAGAGCGAGTAGACAAATGGAGCTCAGGGGCACTGCAATTCACAAACGTGCAGAGTTATAAATGAGAACTCTCGTCCACAAATATATTGAGGAAGGCAACGAAGAGGATTTGAAAGCAAGGCAGATTTGCAGGAAACAGATTTCAGGAGGTGGATTCGACTCGCCTTTAAAGCACATGAAAAGCGGACAAAACGTTGATAATGATGCCCTTGGCCAAAAAGGGCCTATGCGTTTGTTCCTGAATATATTCAGGAAAAAACGCATACGCCCTTTTTGGCCAACCAAGCCAGAGCCGGAGGGCAAATCAGCGCTACAAAGAAGTCTCGCTTGCCCTCGGTCAAAAGGGCCATGCTGAAAAAAAGTGTAAAAACCAGAAAAGCAGGACAGGCCATGGAGACATGGGAGCCTTGCTACGCTGATGGGTGGGATTTAAATTGCCAACAGGCACTCTGGAGTAGTGTACGGTGTGTCCTGAAACAAGTACTAAACACAGCTTAGACAGCATAGGGCACTTCCACCATGGGCGTATAAATTGGGAAAACTACAAATCAACAAGACACAGGCACCCCAAACTTTACGGCTGCTCTGTTTCCAAGAACCTCCAATTCGGTACACCTTCAATATCCCAGGAAAGAGAAAAATGATAAAGAAATGGTGGTACTTGGCACAATGGAATATCACTCAGCCATGAAATCAATGTCATAAGGCTAGTTAGCAGCATGATGAGTGGATTTAGGTACGATGATTCTAAGTGAAATAAGTCACACAGAAAAAGACACTTATCCTAAGATATCGCTTATAGAGGGAATGTCAAAATCGCTACACTTGAA